>NW_019720560.1:0-54174 GCF_002891405.2 Cryptotermes secundus
GCTTAAAACATTTTGATATATAATTTATATAATTACACTGGCTAATGCAACGCTTTAATTACGGAAATGTTTGTAGAGTCATAGCGCACATCGAGAAATGGATTCATTTGTCACTACTAAATTATTGCAAGCAGCAGATTGACACAAACCGTAAGAATGCCAACTCGTTCTCGGGAGATCCCCGTTTCAGTTTAGGCTCGGGCGCGCATTATCCAAACCTGGGATTTTATGTTTTTGTTTTGTTTTTCGTAGCTTCTTCTAGTTCAATATCCTCATCTTTTTATCTTATTTCATAATAAGAACATGTGAAGCTGGTTCAGAGTCATCAAATACCATACTGACCAACAGAGCTGTTTATGTATTATCTCGCGTTTTCTCAGTTAGCCTAATCCTTCTAACCGCAATATGGCCCTGGGTTCCACTCAGCCTCTAATATAAATGTGCACCAGGGATCTTCTTGAGGATAAAGGGCGGCCGGCGTTTAAGACGAAAACAACCTCACCACAATGTGTTAGTCGATTATTTATAAAATATGGGAACGTCAACGTCTCACAAACCTATTGGCTTCTAAGGCCTGTTATAGGAATAGCTTTACCTTTACAGTCATGAAGTTCTCTGACCGGTGCTGCCACATTCACATTAGGCGGTGACGAAACGAACTGCTGTAATCTAAAAGTAGTTCTTCGTCTTACTAACAATTGGCAGGGGACAGGATTCAGATGCGTTTTTAACTGCGGTCACTTTTTTAACCGCGGAGCAAGGCATGAATAACAAATTTTGTTTCTAACTGGGTAGAACTCCAACTGAAACTTACGAAATGTTGCGAACTGTCTGTTGCGCTGAAACCTTAAATTTAAACGGCTTAAAGACGGTCATGAGAATCTTTAGGATGATCCAAGAAGCGGTCGTCCTTCAACCTCTCGAAATGTGGACACAATAACAAATGTCCGTGAAATGGTGACACAAGATCTTCAATGAGCTCTCAGAATTTTAACGAGGATATGAAGTTCCGGAAAGTATGTGTCTTGAAATTAATTACATGTAAATTTCTTTACGTCCACTGCTTAATGAATCATTAGTTCCAGTATTCGAGTGTTCCCATCTGTTCGGTATTCTTAGTTCAGTTTTCATCCTTAAGAATGAAAGAGATCCATCTATTTACTACATGAAAATCAAGAACGCGCTTGGAAAAGCAGTTAGATCATTATAATTCTGAAGACACAGCTACGTTTTTACGTATCGATCATTTGTTTGTGTGGCTTATACTGCCATCTACTACCTTTATACCCGAACTTGATGTAGCCTGGCATAGTGGAATGTGCCTGCCGATAGGCGTCGCTGCTGTCATGCCTCCCCCATGTTATACGCTATGGTTAGCCCCCCTTTCCCCACTCCACCGTCCCGTACCATGGGCAAGTCTTCCCTACACAGCGCGACCACTCCCACCTCGGTTTAGTGTTTGGGTAGATCGTGCTACACGCGCGGGACGGTACGTGCTTGCTCTCGCTAGTTCGTGGTGTTGATAACAACACAGTTTATATCGAAACAATATACTTTCATGTGGTTGTGTTGTTTTTGTTGTTACTGTTGTGTTGTTTATACTGTTTTAGTGGTAAAAGCGACAACAATGCGTTTCTGGCTTGTGAAATAAATGAAGGTAAAGTTAATTGTTTATTTACCTTAACGTTTGGAGTGGTCAAATCTACCCAGTAATCTACGTTGTGCTTTACAAATTCTTGACGTGAAAGAACCAGATTCTTCTCCTGGTTTCTCTAACGACATGAATAGAGCTCTCTTTCATTCCCAACTTAATTTTGTTGGCAATTTTACATACATTTTCCTAATCATATCATACTAAGCTGAAATGAATCAGTACCAAAACGTTTGTTTATGAGCTTGTCATGTCACCGTTACCAAAATCGGTGAATGACCAGTGACTTCTCAATTTTCTAATATGCGTAGGCTTCGAACGGTAAGAAAGAAGCACAAGGGGCGGTTTGAGCACTTCTTACTTTTATTGTACAACACTTGGTAGAAAGTTAGTGTTGATTTTACTTCGAATTCATTGTTGTCTTGCGTAAATTGAACAGTTTAAAGTGCATGGCATGCCCATTATTAATCCCATTATACAGAGCTCAGTTGCCCCATTAAACATGTCCTGCGTTGTCTGCATTACCTCTCTTGGCACAGGCGAGCACCTGCATAGGCAGACATGAGCACTCCAGCCCGCACTCTCTTTTCCAGCAGTTGAACGCAGTGCGGTGAATGAAGGTGCGTTTGACTGCAGCTACGTACGTTGTCTTCTCCATAACACATTTTAAGACGAGAGGACGGTGTGACGCCTTGTTATGACTGTTGTTTTCGTCACTGCCCAATAACCAAGTTCTTTTTCATATAGAAACCGTTAGGTTTGCATTTCAGAAATTATATACTCCCTTCATCAGGTGAGCAGAATAAGAATACCAAAAAGTTACTCTGTTAGGCCCCGTTTACTCTCATACCACTGAGATTATCTGTTCATTTGGGCAAAGCAACATAAGCTCTCTTCTCTTTATCATGTTCACCTGATGAAGGAATTAGACCCAATTTCCGAAACGTAGTTATTTAAAAAGCGTAACGATAAATTAGGTTAGAAACTACTGTCTTAAGCACCATTTTTCTTTGTTTGGCAAGTTTTCACATCATAATTTTTGTAGTCGACAGTACTTGTAGACAAATGCAAGAATTTGTTCCTAGTTTAATGGACCACGCACTGAGCCTAATTTATATTTCATATGAGCAGGCAAAACTGGTATAAAACGTGTGACCACTTTCTCAGCACAACAAATTCGAGCGACTAAAGGTTGTCTGCATGTGTATGCTTGTGTACGTGGTACGTCTTCTGCTAGCTCTCTTCGCTACCTCGCAACTACTCGTCAAATGTACCCGCCCACTTCACTGGCTGCCTGCGAAGCGACGAATGAGTACCAGTGCATTACGAAGTTTTGTAAACGGGATAGAATGCCGCAGCTGTGAACTGATTGAAAATGTTTTTCTTTCGCTGAAAGATAATATTAAGTCTCTTTTGTTTAATCAGAATATAACCATACTAGATAATTTCAAGAATTTTATGAAATAATCGCACCGCATTTCTCTGAAAAGTCGATCTGAAAGTGTCAGTTTCCGAATTTAGGATCTGCGTGACAGATCACACTGTTGCTGTTTTAATGATGTTACCGATTCCGAGAGCCGGGGTAGCTCAGTCGGTATAGTCACTGGCTACGGGCTGGACGATCGAAGGGTCGGAGTTCGAGTCCCGGTGGGGGCAGGAATTTTCTCTTACCCACGTTGTCCAGATCGGCTCTGGGGGCCACAAAGCCTCCCATCCAATGGGTACCGACATTTCTTCCCTCGTGGGTATAGCGGCCGGGGCATGAAGCTGACCACTCATCTCCAACTAGTGGTGAGGTCAAAGAAGCGTGAGTTTGTACATCCACTCCCCCATACGTCTTCATGGCGTCATGTGTAATTAGTTAAACACAGGGAGAACATTGCATTCTTTTTACCGACATTCCAAGTATTTTCGGAGTATTGTATGAAGTTGCTTATTGGATTATAATTTATGAATTGAGAAAAATGGCGGGTGGAGAGACTGGGGGAGTCACATATACTCGGAATTTAAGAGCCGGATTCTGGTTTCTATCGATATATCATTTAATATTAAATGCCTTGCGGGATACCGGAAAAGAATTTTACCCACAACTACAATGCGTAGTTGCAATCACACTGAAGCAAAATTTTATTGTATTGTATAATCCTGTTGCGCTTTTCGCTTGGTGTTTCCAATTAGTTCTACAGCCTTATGTGAGACAATTTATTAAAACTTTATAAAAGCTAGTCACTTTAAAAGTTTTCACATGTTTTGACCGAAGTGGTCATCATCAGATGTTAAATGTTGTGGGCGAGGAGACTGTTGTGTTTCTGTGTTGATGTTTGTTGATATACGTAGGTAAGTCAATAAGTAAAGTACAAATGGATATAGAACTTAAACAAATAAGAGTACTGATTTTAAAAATGCTTCTATTTCTCAACATAATCTCCCTGTACATTGAGGCACTTGCCTCATCATTTCACAAGCCCCTGAAAACCAGCAGCATAAAATTCTTTGGACTGCTGTCGCGAAGGCATACTGCTGACCACATTCCAGCCTTAAGGACAAACCATAAATGCCGACTCCTACTGTAACATCCTCAGGAAACTTCGTAAGGTCATTCAACGGAAGCGACCAGGACTCCTCTCCAAAGGCGTGTTGCTCTTGCATGACAACGCGCGTCCCCATACTGCCAACAAGACAAATGAGACGCTGCGAAATTTCAAGTGGGAAGTCCTCGAGCATTCTCCGTATAGCCCCAACCTTTCTCCAAGCCGCTTCTATTTGTTCGGCCCTCTTAAACATCATCTTTCGGCTGAACATTTTCCCAACGATGAAGCTGTAGAAAGGGAACTCACCGCCTGGTTCCGACATTAGCCCAAAGAATTTTATGCTGCTAGTTTTTAGGGGCTTGTGGGACGATGGGACAAGTGCCTCAATGTACAGGGAGATTATGTTGAGAAATAAAAGCATTTTTCGAATCAGTACTCTTATTTGTTTAAGTTCTATATCCATTTGTATCATTCCGTGCTCGTCCCGTTTTCTCCTAACAATACTACTCAACGACGAGTCTGAATTGTGAAGCTCCTTATTGTGCCTCCTTCTCTACACTTTTATTCATTCCTCTGTTACCTCTTCTCATGTTAATTCTAAATATATTCTTAAATATTTTTATCAAATATCCGCATTTCCTTTCCACGTGAGTGCAAAAATATTTCACAACTTCCAAATCACGTAATGTTTTTTTCCAGCCGAAAAATGCACGCACTGCAATCTGCAGCATTCCGTCCATGTCTTAACCTTCCAGGCAGTATTACGTGAGAAGTCCAAACTGCGCGCATCCAATTTATATATTGTACTTTTCAAACATGCCGGTCACGGTAGCTGAGCGGTCTAAGGAATGCACTGTCTTCGGTCGCTCGGAAGCCGGGATCGTGGATTCGAATCCCACTCAGGGCATGGATGTTTGTGTGCGTTTTTCTGTGTTTGTGTACAGGTAGAGGCCTTGCGACGAGCTGATCACCCGCCCAAGGAGTCCTACCGTATGTCTAATATCTAGAAAAACCGAAGTGAACGGAGAGTTTCATGGAGGTGGGCCTAGGCCCAAACGAGTGCTGTAGCGCCAACGAAAAAAAAAACTTTTCAAACACACATAGCTGTGTATATTTCCACACAGTCTGCTTTTACCGGTTCTCACGGTCTCTTCGCTTGCAGATTTCTTATATTTTTTCTTCTACCCTGAAGATGGAGGCGATACGTTCCTCCGAAACGTCGGTTGACACCGCATATACACGGTGCCAAATCCCAGAAGACTGCTTTCTTCATAGTCACCGCCGTGAAAGCCTAAAATGTTACGCTATCGGTCCGTTACCGTGAATAGGCCCACAGAAACCTATCTCTGTTATCTGTGCGACGAGCTGTACAGATGTTAACGGTGCGTCTGCTGGTAGGTGGGGTAACAGTAGCGGGGAGCACTTAATTTCCAAACAATTAGGGCATTTCCACTGAATATAAGTTCACAGAATATGCCGCCTATATTACTTTTGTCGCCACGTTATTAAATTTGGATGCGAACCACAACCAATTATTTACTGAAACTAGAGACAAAGCTTTCGAGTAAATTCCAAGAAGTACACATATGTGCTGGCCACTCATAGTATTCGCGACTAACACGTATGATCAGCTGCATGAGGACCTCTTCCTCCTCCTCCTCCTCCTCCTCCTCCTCCTCTTACAGATTAGTTCATCTGGTATGTTCTAATTCAGAATTAATTTCTGGAAGTATGGAACTTTTAGATATTCGGGAGAACTCCTTCGACGGGGATCGGCCCATCGGAAGGCCTCTGCCTACACTGTGTGGCTGTAGCGGTGAGGTTAAGTGAAGGACAGAGCACTGTGCTACATCCCCGCAGTCAGCCCTGCCGAATGTACCTGGCTGGCCACAAGCCAAATATTCGTTGGAAGTAGGGCGAAAGTGGGATGAGGGGGATGGCAGAGGCCTTGCAGACCGATTCTACGTGACGCTGCTGCGAACACCAGCAACGAGATTCAGCTAGCAGACTGGTAGAGGTACTCGGTTCGAACCTTAAGCACCAAACAGCTTATCCTGATTGAGGTTCTTCCTGTTTTTTCCACAGCCTCTCCAGGCAAATTCCGGGATAGTACCTCGATGAGGCCGCAACGACTTCCATCCAAATTCTTAGTTTCTTTAATTCCCGGGGCGTAGTAATACGGGGGGAGCTATTGCGTCATCATCTTATTATGAGAGATGAATATGAAGGAATCCATGCATTGAGAATTTGCAGGGGAAATCCGCCTCCCTCTCACTGCACAATTACAAAGGCCGCATGACCTGACAGGATTGTACCTGGCCGCCTCTGCCTTGGGAAGCCGGCCACTAACTCTCTGAGCAATGGCACCGCCTTCCAGGCCCTCTCCGATCCATCGGTCATTTTACCATTCCGTGCTATGTAGTCTAGATACTAAAGCGCCCCAAAATAGCCCAGATAATTAATGCCAAGGTTTATGTGTGACTATAGAAGGGGTATGGATTTGTGAATGTGTTTATTGACCACTTACACACACACACCTATCGGAACTACAAGCAATTACAACGCTATCGCTAATCTGTGTTATCAGCCGTTCCCTAGCGACGGTTTCTAACAATGAGATTCTGCAGCTTCACGCCCTCAGATTCTATCTTCACAGTCTCCCGTGCAGAACTCAGTCCTCAACCGACAACTGACAACTAACTAACTCCCAGGCTAGCGGCCATTTCACACAAACCCCCTTGTCTTACCTTCGCAGCCTCACTTCCAACTAACTGAGTCAGAGTCAGATTTACTTTACGGCTGGCGGTTTACCGCCAATCAGCTCATATTTTCTACAGGCCCCTTGAGACTCGCGGCCAGTAATTTTATTTTTCAACTGAACACTTGCGGTCATGGCCCTTGGTAAAATCCTCTCTGATGAGAGGATGGGTCGGTCGTTTAAAGTTGCTGCTGGTCCTCGCCAGCGCAGTCACTCTCAGGTCAGATTCCCGCGGGATCCATGAGTATATTTTACTGTCTCAGATTCGAGACTCCCGCAACTTGGAGGGCCACGTCCCCGTATATACATCCCCAGGAACAGTGTGGCCCGGTTATACCCCCAGGTACCGGGTTTCCTTTCCGTCACCTCTTATGAACTCGCAGGGCTACGGTAGTGTTCTACCCCGCCTCCACACTTTGCACGGAAGGAATAAAAAAGCCCCGTTTTCAGCAGTACGCGTATTCGTTTCCGCGGGAACGTGTTTACCGATCCGTTGTTTAGAGACGAGTTGTATAACACCGTTGTTTATTCGCCTATTACACAGCGACGGGCGTACACGCCATACCTCAGTCGGAGATAGTTGTTTCGCATGCAAGGCATGGAGACGCAGATGAATAGAGACATTAATTTCTTCTGAAGTTGGTAACTTTTGTCTGCCACGATGGAAGATATGGAATATGAGACTAAATTAAGTTAAACAAAGGGAGGCATTTAATTAAGTCAGTAATATGGCGAAGTTATTAATCAATTTTATTGTTGACTACTTAGCGTTCCTTTCACGTGGCACATTGTTTAACTCCTTATGTAGCTGTCTGTATCCACCCGTAATCTAGCATTAAGGAGTTTCGTTAATAGGATGACGTTGAAGGGTACGGTATTCTGGGATATAAGGCCGCGACGGTTCGATGGAGTATATCGCTTCCATTTTCAGGGTTGAAGAGTAAGCCAAGCATGAAATCAGCAGCAACATGGGGAAAGGTGAGCTGTTTCCGAAGTGTATGGGTTTAGAACACAAAAGATCGTTCTCTTTGGATTTTAACTAGTCTATATAGGTGGATCATCGCACTAAGTAACTTCATGGAGCCAAATCCTTCTCTAGAACCCGTCAGTAGCTCAGCAGCTCGAGACCTCCTAATATTTTATGGAACCTGAAGGTTCATTACCATACAACTCCATTCTACTAGTATATATAAGATCCATTTTAATATTATCCTCCCTCCTACAATTAGATCTTCCTAATACCCTCTTTCCGTCTGGCTTTCCTACTAAAACCTGTATGTAATTCATCTTCTTTCCCATGGGTGCTATTTGCCCTGCCCATCTCATCCTCCTTGACTTGTTCACTCTAATTATACTTGGAGAGGAGTGCAAGTTATGAAGCTCCTCATTACACAGTTTTCTGCAACCTCCTGTCACTTCATCCCTCTTCGGTCCTGATAGTCTCAGCACCATGTTCTCGAATAACAGCATATATAATTCCCTACATGTAAGAGACCAAGTTTCACATCCATACAAAACAGCATCTAACATTATGGTTTTGTATATTCCGATTTCTGTGTTTTCAGACAGCGGACGAGAAGGGAGCGTTCTATACTGATAAGTAACAATTATTTCCCGAATTCGATATGATCTTAACTTCCATATGAATCAGATTTTGATTTGTTGCTCTCGTTTTTGAGAATATTGACTGTACCACATTTTCAAAGAATCTGTTAGCTATCTTTATGTCATGATTTTGCCCTGCATTCTAGTGAAGAGACAGCAACATATTCAGTTTTCTCTGTATTCGCTCCAGACCAACCTCCTTACTGCGTGAATTGGAGCGTCACATTTGATTACTTCAAATTACTTCGGAGTTTCTGCGGTGACGTTAGGAATGCAGTTCAAATTGAAAACATGATTTACACTCCAAACTTAATTCGGGTCTACATATGTGTATTTAGAAATCCTCTCTATGCTCATTTGTATATTTGGCATTAATGAAATGACGGTGACAGGAACTCAAGGGTGTATAGCGTCGGTTCGCTATGTGACTGGATAATATATTCTAACCCATCTGGACATATGGGATTGAACTATGGAGATGCAGTAAACTCTCCAATACGAAAGTATTACAAACGTTCCAGTCAAAAATCCTACGCTCAATAACAAACGCTCCATGGTTCGTATCCAATCAAACCCTTCACGCAGATCTCGGAATACCCTTCATAAAGGAGGTTATCACAAAAAAGCCATCAAACATAGAGATCGCATCGTTGACCACGACAACCATCTAATAAATGAACTCGCCGCCCAACCACTGGCGAACAGAAGACTACAACGTCATTGGCCAGAAGACCTAATCTAGGAGACGCGTAATGACAAGCTACTACGACGCCCGAACATTTACGTATTACCCTGCTGTCAATAGAGTAGACTGTAAATCAGCAACCAAATTAAATTAAAAAAAAAAGGATGAGGTCTAATTTAAGATGCTGACCCGGCACTTGCCTGCAGGGAATACAAATCAGGAGCTCTTCTCCCTGGGTCAACTTCTTCAATTAGGTTTGTGCAATTTGAAGCCTGTATACCTCACTGGATATGCTGAAACCATACGTTATAATTTGAGAATTAAAATATACATCATAATACAATTCTGTATGTTTAAATTATATATCATAATGAAGGAAAGACGTAGGTGAGTAGATAATATTAAAATGGAACTTAGAGATAGGATGGGGTGGTATGGAGTGGTTTTATCTGGTTCAGGATAGAGACTGATGGAGAGCACTTGTGAATAAGGTAATGAAACTTCGGGTTCCATAAAATGCCGGGAAGCTCTTGAGTAGCTATGCAACTGGCGGCTTCTCAAGAAGGTCTCGGTTCCAGAAGGTTAGTTATTGTAGTGAATGAAGTTACAAGTAAATTAATTTTCTTCGACGATCTTGTTTTTACTTTTGTTTGTTATAGCCTATTAGTCGTACGTCGTAATTCAGAAATCTCATGTTGTATTGAATCACACTAAATTTATTGCCCTTTAAATAAAACTTAAATTATCGAAGCCAGTATTATTGGAAAAATTATGTTCGTACTTTTAACAGCAGGAGTAAAAATAAATTAGTGTTACAGGTGCAAAAATGATGTTAAGAAACCATTTTTACTATACATACTGTACTGGCACTTCAGTTATGCGACTAATTCCATGTTTGAGTTTAGTCCGCTCTAAATTTAATGCGTAAACATTCCACATATGAATAGGACAGAAGCGGAACAGCTGGGGAATTGAAATTCCGGGAAGAAGCAGACTGGCTCTGGGACCCACGCAGGGACGTATTCCATGAGCACCGGCGCCCTTTCACAGGGGGTAAAGTGACCGGCACTTGAAGCCGGGATTAAGAATTCATGGAGATAGAACTTCACTTTTCCCACACGTCCTCACGGCGTGGAATTTAGTTAAACACAGGGGCAGTCTTAACTAATTAAGCATTATGCCATGAAGGTGTATAGGGGAGTGGATATATAAATCCATATTTTCTTGACTTCGGAATTGTTTGGAGGTGAGTGGTCAGCTTCACGTCCCTGCAGCTTTACCTCCGGGAAAAGAGACCTCGGTACACATTGGATAGGAGACTGAGTGAGCCCCAGAGCCGGTCTGGACGACGTGGAGAAGAGAAAATTCTTGACCCTACCTGGACTCGAACATCGACCCCTCGGTCGTCCAACCCGTAGCAAGTCGTTATACGGACTACGCTGTCCCGGCTTAGGACACGCAGTAGCGTAGTTGGTTGAGGCACTATGCTGCAAGCCGGAAGGTCGAGGGTTCGAGACAGGATGAGGTAATTGGATTTTTCAGTTAACCTAATTCTTCCAGCCGTACTGTGGCCATGTTGTCGACTCAGCCTCTAACAGAAATTAGTACCCGGAACATTTCTGGGGGTAAAAGGCGGCCGGCGAGTAAGGCTGACAACCTCACCACCATCTGTGAGCCGATTGCCTAGAAAAACCTGTCGGAGCCTCGACGTCTAACAAACCTATGGGCCTCCACGGCCTGTTACAGGGAGAGATTTGCCTTTTCTTCATATTTACAGGGATAGTCTTGCTCAAAGAGTAGCCCTGTGTCAGAAGTAGAAGAAACATGCCTTGTGGAATCTGAGGTCCTCACAGCGACTGTGTGAAGAGTTTTGTCTTCTGAGATATAACACCATGCAGCCACGAGACACCTTGATGAGATATGACGTACTCATGGTCGTAAATGTTCCTGTTCCGATCTTGTTGGTTACGACACCATGTAGTTATTTTCGTAATTAGTCGTCGACGTTTCGTGAGAATCTGCGCTGACTGTCTCTGTTGTCTTAAAAATAACGGGACCAGGTTCCTATGAACAGCTGGAAACCAATATTATATTTAAGCATCCTGTTACACTCACACAATATATGAGACAAACTCCGTCTTAAGTGCAACAATTTAATTGTAGTTCTTCCTTCTTTCCTTCCTCCACACTACATGTTTCGGCCCTAAATGGCCATCATCAGGTGTATATTCTTACGTAGCTGCTACACTGCCCGTAGTTTAAAATTTAAAACACCAGTCTTTTCAATTGTATGTATGTATAAAATCTTTGTTAACCTACACACGTCAATTTGATTTCCAAAATTGGCATGTAGTGTGGAGGAAGGAAAGAAGGAAGAACTACAATTAAATTCTTGCGCTTAAGACGGAGTTTGTCTCATAAACTGGAAACCAAGTACGAAAATAACCACACTGTATCATCACCCAGAAGACAACAATTCTGAACACAAATTTTTAATGCCACAACATATATATATATATGTGTGTGTGTGTGTGTGTGTGTGTGTGTTATAGTGTGGTTTGTTTGGCCGTCAACACTGCACATTTTTCATACAAAACCCGTCCAACACACTGTACTAACACTGGTTTTATTTAGCGTCTGCTACTTGTTTCTAGCCTTGTTCGGATCATCGGGCAGTTTCCAAATTAGGTCTCTTGTTATTCAGTTATCCTAATATGAATCCATATTAGTATTATTTTTTAAAATCCATTGATTTCTATATATTGTCACGTGTAGGGGGTTTGCTCGCGACTTATAGGCGGGTTATGTTTCGGATGATTGGGTATGTTACAACTTACACATTTACACACCTCGGGACTGCCGGCCATACAGCGCTATCTCTGATCTGCACACATTAGAGTTCACCGTTACACAAGCACTAGGATACTCAGTCTTCACTAGTAGTATCCTAGCAACGGATTTATACCAGTCTCACTGTCCCTTCAAATCACACAGCCTACTTCCTTTCTTACCATTTCTTCTCACTCACCTTCTGCTACCGACTCTCTCTCTCTCACTTCCATCCCTAGCTCATATCCTGGCAGGCTGGCCTCTCGAAACTCGACCAAATTCTTCTCAACTGAACCCTTCGTTTCAACCACTTTTAACTGAAACGCAGGAAACACAGCCGTTCTATTGCTGGTAAGGCGTGTATACAGTGCAGTTACATAGCAACAGAAGTTACTCGATTGTTGCTTGCGTATTCGTTGCAGCGGGAATGTGTTTACCAGGTCGTTGCCTAGCAACGAACGTTTATTCTGATTTTCGGATGTCGTCATCACAATATTATAGTTAACCTTAAGTCTAAAATTATTTAAATTAATATTTATGTCTTGTCGGTGCGATGCGGGGTTCCGTGATGCTTTTCTTTATATCTGGCAATGTTTGCAGTTCAACGTATTACACACTGGCTGAGTGAACATTCCAGGTCACGCGACGTATTGCAAGCGATTCTTTTGAATGCTCGGAGAGGGGTTTCAACTTACTTTCTCTGACATCGCAGTTACGTTGGAAGTACGGGGCGGTCGACTATCCCCTCACTATTTTCCACACCGTTCAACCCGGCACTAGGATCTACCCACCCTCCTACTGAATAGGTACAGTGGGTCTTTTCTTGAGGGATAAAACGGACCGGGGCCTGAAGCTGACCACATACTTTCATCTAGTGCCGAGGTCGTAATGGTGGAGCTATTTGTCTTCGTGTCGTAGTTATTAATTAAGAACTGGGACATCACCTTTTGTCCTTAGCCCATTTCAGCAGCTGATAGACCCAGTGGTCCGTATGAGGGATTTCCAGGAGGAATCTTTACTTTGCGGTTAATTCTCTGGATTTACCGGAAAACAAAAGCCACAAGGCAGTCTGGTCTCCAGAAGTAGGCTGAGTGTAGTGGGAATTGAGGCCACTATCGCTGTTGCTCAGTGATAGTTTATGCACATGTCATTGTAGGATTGAACAAAAATTAGCCCACAAAACTTGCATACCCAAAGAGACTAATACTCTCACGTACAGCAGCCTCCGTAGTCTAGAGGTAAAATTCCCACATCATGACTCGTAGTACGCGGGTTCAAATACCCGGCGGAGGTGGTGGAATTTTTAAGGGCGGAAAATTTCAGGGACCAAGTCCTTCGGGAGGGACTTTAAGCCGTGGGTCCCGTGTCGTAGCTTTACGGCACGTAAAAGAACCTAATATCTCCAAAGGAGGTCACTGAGCCAAATGACGGACGTTTCCCGCCCAACAGCAGTCTCTAATACCTCTGGTAGAAGGGGGAAGCATTATAGATACCTCTCAGCTAGTAGAGCCGGTCTCGCTGGCTGGGCGGGACTGATGGTAAGCACCAGTACCGGTAGGATATAGAGACTGGTAGAAATCATAGAGGGAAGCACAATGGACCAATACAGGTCTAAGTGCATGGGGAAACCCACCCTCTCCAATAACTAACTAACTAATACTGTCACGTATAGGTGGTTTGTGCGCGACTTATAAGACGGGTTCTGGATTGGATGATTGGAAATATTGACACCTTATTCACACATCTCGGAACCACAGACAGTACAGCGCTATTGCTGATATGCACACTTTAGAATGTACCTTTGCACACGCACTAGGGTTCTCAGTCTTCACTAGTCCTATCCTGGCAACGGAGTTACAAAAGTCTCACCGTCACCTCAAATCACACATAAAGTCTTTTCACGGCCTAATTGCTTCCTTGCCATACCAGTCACCTTGGAACTGACATCTCCAGAACTCGACCCAGTTCTTGACAAAACTCACTCAAATTAAGTCTTCTTCAACTGAACTCTCTCTTTCTGTCAACTCAGTACTCCCTTGGAACTTTTCGTTATACAGTCTCTGGGCGGACCACATGGAAAACATCTTCAATTGTTCCGTATGTTTACTGATCCGTTGCCTAGCATTATAAGTCCTAATATTGCGCGCGTTGGCTCCCACGGGAATGTGTTTACCGAGTTATTGCCTAGCAATGGGTCTATACCTCACAATACTTATACACAAGGAATGTGAAATCAAACTGTGTAGTTTGCTAGGAGGATGCTGATGTTTTGGAGTAACGTGTTGATTTTGTCTTCAGCGTCCACCCTGAAGCTGGAGACAACATGTTTCACTGAAATGAAATTCGTAAGATTACATGGTGTTAAATCCCAGAAAGAAAGGCTGAGACAAGTGAACTGACAGTCGATAAAATTTTTCTGCAAAAATATACGAGCATCTCCCATTATTAGGGGAATAATACTGTGCTAGAAGTTAAAATTGGAATGGATGCGATTGTACAAGCCCCGTGTTTGCCTTGTTTGGCGCTCCTGCAATAAAGCAAACCGGTAGTCCAGCCACAGTAACACCAGTGACAGCGACAAGTGTACGATAGGCCGGTTCCGCTTGTTTTGAGTGTGACTGATACGAGATATCAGCTTGTACAGGATGTCCCAAAATCGAGAATTGGTTTCCGTGTTCAGTTTTAAGTACGAAACCAGAAGTTTTAGGATTCACAGTGAACTTCTTCGGCTAATTCCAAAAGTGAAAGTCCTTACTGACATAAACATTTTACGGCAGAACGATAAAAACATATACAGGATGTACCATGTAAAATGCAACCCTAACTACAACAGTATATACAACCCTACAGGTGGCAATATATATATACAAGAGATGGAGAAAAATATGGAAACACGTCGTGAAATGCATGCCTGAATTGAAGTGTTTATTTTAGCGACGTTTGTAGGTGACGCTGTCGTATCTGCCCAACACCACTACCTGTAAAACCTCCACCAATACGTAGCAAGCTTCATTTGTTGTCGAGACAGTGTTCTGTGCATTTTTTGTGCATCATGTCAGAGCTAACAGAATTCGAACGCGGGCAAATTGTTGGGGCCCATATGGTGGGTGCTTCCGTAACCAAGGTAGGCGAGGTTTTTGGTGTTTCGCGAGGCACAGTATCCAAGATTATGACCGCACACAGGAGGACTGAAAAAACCGCATCCGATAAACACCAGCGTGGACGGAAATGTGTGTTGCATGATCGAGACAGACGAACATTGCGTAGGATTGTGACGAAAAATAAGAAGACTACAGCTGCAAAAGTGACTGCTGAACTGAATGTCACGCTCACAAACCCTGTCAGCACCAAAACAGTACGAAGGGAACTCCACAAGCAGGGTATTTCTGGACGAGTTGCAATTCCAAAGCCACTCATCAGTGATCAAAATGCCACTAAGAGAAGAGTGTATAGCCGAAGTCATAAGACCTGGACTATGGAGCAATGGTAGACGGTCATTTGGTCGGATGAGTCCACCTTCACACTGTTTCCGACTTCTGGCCGAGTTTACGTCTGGAGAACGCCATCCCAAGCTTACGATCCAGATTGTTTGCTGCCAAGAGCGAAACATGGCGGGGGTTCGATCATGGTATGGGCAGCCATATCGTGGTATTCTGTCGGACCCATCATTACCCTGCAAGGTCACGTCACTGCCAACGACTATGTGACCATTTTGGGCGACCAGGTCCATCCCATGGTGCAAACTTTGTTCCCCAATGGTGATGTAATGTACAAAGACAACAATGCCCGTGTTCACACAGCTCACATCGTCCAGGACTGGTTTTCAGGGCACGAAGATAAAGTGTCATGTCTACCATGGCCCACACAATCGCCAGATATCAATATTACTGAACCTTTGTGGTCTGTTTTGGAGAGCAATCTGCGTGCGCGCTATCCACCTCCATCATCGTTAACAGAACTAACCATGTTTTGCAGGAAAAATGGTACAAGTTTCCCTTGCAAATCATGCAGAACCTCTATTTATCCATTCCAAGGAGACTGCAAGCCAGAGGTTGTCCTACACCATATTAATCACGGTTATGTGTTTTTTGTTGGGTGTTTCCATATTTTTGTCCATCCCCTTTATATTATTTAGTTCTCCATGTTGCTAAACAAGAGTCGGTACAGCGACTGGCTACAGGCTTGATGGCTGAGGGGTCGGAGTTCGAGCCCCGGTAGAGTCCAGAACTTTACGTCGTCCAGACCGGATCTGGGGCGCAACCAGTCTTCTATCCAATGGGTACCTGGGGCTCTTTCCCGGGGGTAAAGCGGCCGGGGACTGAAGCTGACAACTCATCTCCAACCAGCGCCAAGGTCAAGAAAATATGGGCCTATACATCCACTCCCACATACACCTTCATGGCGTAGTGCTTGATTAGATTAGCACAAGGACAACTTTACCTCTTTATCATGTTGCTAATTAATCCACGAACAGCTACAGGCTATTTCAGTGCGAAGTAACGTATGGGAATAACAACGTTCTACTCGTGAACACACCCTGCTGCCACCTGCAGAGCTGATGCGGAATTGCTGAGAGCAGCAGCCTAGCAACCACGGTGACACTGACTTGAACGTGTTGAGGAAAGTTTGGGCGCAGTAGCTTCTGAGTTCTGTGTCATGTTACATGTTTCATGTTCGGATCGCATTTTAAATGCTTTAAGATTCATAATCTCATTTTCTCGAAACACTGTTTATGATTTTCTATTCTCAGAATACATGTAATCACCGATAACTTCGTTAAAGAGTGTTGGTAGAAATTAAACATTACAATAATATGTAGATGGATTTTATAATTTAATGAAATTCTCAGAAAGCAAGTTATTTACTTACTGTCAGTATAAAACCCATTAAAATTTCCTCGAGAAATTGATGAGCCGAAATTATACTGAAAGGACAATCTCATTGTGTGTGCAATTTTCTTTGTGCATAGAAAATAAATTCGCTGCAAATTCCTAAAAGAAATAGACAGTAAACCTTTCCAATAAATAATGCAAATTTTGTGTTCTGTGTGGTCGGCGCCATGCCCATTGCTAGACAGAGACGCAGTAAACAGGCTTTATCAACAATAGAGAGAAAAATGTTTTCCGTGGGGTCCGTGCCGAGGAGTTAGGCGACGAAAAGGGAAGTCTCAAATCTGAGACAGTAAAATATGATCTCGAGTCCCAAGGGACTCAGACTCTAGAAAGACCGCACTGGCAAGGGCCAGCAGCACATACAAAAGGCAGACCCGTCATCTCGTCAGAGAGGGCAACCCACGAAAACAAGGCCGTAACTGTTAAAGGTAATTAATATCTGGTCATGAGCCCCAGATGGGGCTCGACACCAAGACTGACTGACTGACTGACCGTCAGTCGCAATGTGACTTCGACGTGGACTACAGGAGTCAGTTGAGGTTTCAACTGTGGAATGCTAACCAGCGGGCAACGGAAACTAAGATTCGTTGCCACAAAACATACTTAGTGAACACACGGCAAAGGAATTGCCATTGCAGAGAGCTGTTGCCAAGTAAAGATTAGTGGAAACAGACTGATAAGTCTTAGTGTGGAGCGAGTTTTAATGTGGAAATCAGCAGTAGTGTGGTAATTATTTGTAGTTACGACTTATAAGTGGTCAGTATATCTATGCACTAATCCATACCTTCTATAGTCACTAATACACATGACAATATGTTCTCTTACAAGCTCATTATTGACGTCTATTTGCAAGTTGTGTTAAGTGACAAAAGTAACGGACACATTACACACGCCGTTCTGCGTCACTTCATGTTTACGAGGGATGTGTAATGAACGCATTTAAATAACGCGAGTATGCACCAAACAACAGTTCAGATAAAGTGAAAACAGCCGTTCATGGACTTTAAATTTCATTCACCTAGACTAGAAAATTATACAGTGGGAGGTGTCAGATCTGTGAAGTGAACTAATCGTCCATGATATGGTGGTGCAACAGGACGCTAAAATACAACATTATGAAGTGAACTAATTTCGGAAGCAGCGAATGATGTAGAAAACCAAAGATGCACTATAAATAAAATTTGTGATGTAGTTCAGTTCAGGGTTTTCCTGTGTCCAGCATGTTGCAAAGTTACTCATTTACATAAAACCGGAAATTAATTTCCTCTATGCTTTTATACCTCACTGTCCTTAATATGCAGTCGTAGCTGACACGGATGTGTTAATTAATATCACAATAAATGTTCCCACCCCAACGGCAATCACCATTCTTGTTAAAGAGGAATTCAGCTGAACTAGCTAGCGAATAATGTACAGGCTATAATGGAAGTTAGTGACGCAACTGAGTTCAGAGTGACACCCATTGTTGGAACATTATTAACACTGCATACCATACATTTTCGTGTCGTTTACGTATTCAACACATAGAAAAATGTTTCTAATTAAATTTGTAGAACTCAATTAGGTCAGTGTTTTACGCTATATTCTTTCTTTTACGATGGGCCGTTTATCTAAAAATGGAAAGAGTTCGGTTTGAGTTTCATATCATGTAAAGACTGTGTGTGGCCGATATGAACCGAAGTAAAATTGAAGCGACAATTTATTTGTACACCTTCGATGTAAAATACTGTAGACAGCTATTCAATATTTTCAATAGAGTTATTTTGTTCTTTGACGTTATCCATCGTCCTGTTTTTATTTAAAGCACAACGTTTCGGAAGCTAGATTATGTGCTTAAAATAAAAAAGAATAATGGATAATGTCCAGAAACACAGCAGTTATATTAATGTGTCATCGTCACAAAATTTTAGACAATATTTTTAAGCTGAAACATATGGCGGATTGTTATGTCTCCCTGCAAAGAATTCACTTCAAGGACCCAAAATAAATTAAGGCATAACGAGTCCGTGCTATTGTATGCCAATTCTGTTCAGTATACATTCCTAACACTCATCACTTTAAGGTACAATTTTATATTATTGTCACGTATATTAGTGACTATAGACGGGGCTTGGATTGGTGAATAGATTTATTGACCACTTACAGGTCGTAACTACAAATAACCGTAACACTAACGCTGATATCCACACTACAAATCACTCAACACTAAGTCTTCTCAGTCTGTTTCCTCTAATCGTCACTTGGTAACAGCTCTCTGCAATGGTTATTCCTTTGCAGTTCCTTCACTAGACGTTTCCTGGTACGAATTTTATCAATGGAAAGTCTTCCGCTTTTGCTGCCCATTGGTTAGCATTCCACAACTGAACACTCAACTGCCTTATATTAAATCAAATTCACATTGTGTCGGCCTGAGCTTGAGATTGGCAACCCCACCACCGTCTGTGAGCCGATTGTTTAGAAAATGTGGGAACCTCAACGTCTCGCAACCATATGGGCCTCCACGGCATATTACAAGGCTAGCTTTACCTTTTCACCCTAAAAAACAAGAAGTTTAGTACATATGTAATTTTCAGTAAGACAGTTTCTATTCCGCTGAAGTTTTCAGATATAACATAAAAGATTTGCACCATTGCCAATTATGCAATTGCCGATGTCCGAACAATATTTCAGACACAATTTCTAGGTACATTTCTGTTACTTATCGTTACAGAATTTCATATTCCCAACCACAGACGTGGAGATTTTATTTATCAGAGTTGAATTAAGCCATGAAGGTCTGGAATGAGATAAGATCATAATCTATGTTCCGAAGGATCGCCAAGAGTTACTCATTGGTCAGTTACCCTAGCGGTTTGTGAATATCGTGGCTTTAAAAACTGTGGGCCCTAATCCCCAAAGGTGGTCAGGACGTACTGTGATGTTGGTCACCGAATTATCAAAATTTTTCTTGGATTTGAGATTCTCACAGCGGTGTGTGTGTGTGTGTGTGTGAAGAGTACTATGTTCTGGGACATGACGCCGTGTAGTCCCGTATACTTACTCCAGTCTGCATTGTGTACTGTCACAAAAGACAATATCCTTTTCAAGAATTATTTAAAACATTGTATCTACGCGCAGTTTCGGAAAGTCAGTAAGATTCAGCAGAGTGCTTTAGGAGAACACGGCATAGCCGACACACACCAGTGAGGGCTTTCTTTCTGTTTAATGCGAATGCGTATCATTAAATATTTGTTTTATTTTGAAGGGTCGCGCTGTCGTGAAGTTTTAGATCCTCTGGCATACGTTGTACATCCCTCCTGGAATCCTGTATTGATCCTTCGTCCTTTTGTCACCGGAATAATACTGTCCTCTGTCCGCAGTTAAAATCAAGGCCCAGGTAAAAGTAAAAAAGGTAGAGTTGTCCGTGTGTCTAACATAGAATCGCGTCATTAAGACGTATGGTGGAGTGAAGGTATAGCTCTGCACATTCTAGAACGCTCTGTTACATGGAGGTGAGTGGTGAGCTTCAAGCTTCTGCCCCTTTATTCCCATGATAGATCCGCCTTTGTCCATTGGCTAACAGATTGAATAGGCCACAGAGCAGGAAATTTTGTCCCTGGCGGACTCGAACTCCGATTCGTCTATTGTTCAGACCGTGGGCTGTGAGCTATCCCGGCAGTTAGAGAAGTAGCGTGCTGATTTGTATGTTCTTTAAAGCCTGGGCCATAGCAGTGACGGGCAGGACCCAGTGGGACCCTCTACCGCTTTATTTAAACCGTAAACACACAGCAGTTGCCACTGCTCATACACAATAAGCAAATTCACCGAGATTTCAACTTTACGTTACAAATTAACTTATTTCTGCAGCTTCAGTGTTCATTTCGTTGTAGCTGATTCAGCGTGACTGACTGAAGAAGAACAGAAAGACGAAGGCAAATTGGTAGCAGTAATTACAAGCCCCGGGGTTCTGCTGATTGCCGTTAGAACAAGAGTCTCGTATAACTTTTCATCTAGTTCTGAGAACATTATCTGTCAGCAGCGGGGAAAGGTGCCGATCACAGTGGCCGCGCCGTCTAAGGCGCCCCATACACGTACGAGTCCGGCTCGTCGAGGGGCCGGGCTCGGATTAATTTCACCACACACATATGAGCGTGGCGACCCACACACGGGCGAGTTTGGCTCATTGGAACCCGAGCCGATACTCGTACGTGTATGGGCCCCGTAAAATATGAACCGTCTTCTCCCGCTTGAACAGTGGGATCGTGGGTTCGAATCCCACCCAAGGCATCGGATGTATGTGCGTTTATTATGTGTTTGTGTGTAGGTAGCGGCCTTACGACGGGCTGATCTCCCACCCAGGGAGTCCTACCGAGTGCGTATGGATTAAGAAACTGAAAAAGCGGCCAAGGCCCACAAGGGCTGTAGAACAGTAGATTGATAAATGGCGGGGAAAGGTAAAGAAGGCGCGCTCCATTTTCGACCGAGCACACGCCTCGGTTGCAGGTTCGAATGTGGTGCAGTGAAAGTCTAGGTGTGGGTTTTCCTTATCTCTGCCTTCGGCCTACTTGATGCGCTTGTGCTCCCGTCCCACCCTGGGGAATCTCTCACGCACTGTGCTTCCCTGCAGCTGAGATGCTGAGATGTTTGGGCCGACGGCTGTGAATTCGTGGCAAGAATTATGTGAGAGAGAGGTGTATATCAGTGCGAGAATTGGATTGTAATGGTGCAGGCTTGCATGTTATCACATTCATGTATTTCTCTTAAAGATGAGTCTGTAATGAACAGTCTAATGAAAATTGTAGTTTTATGCGATATCCTGTTCTGCTTTCAGCCCTTCCTGCCGTTGCTTCTGTGCAACTTCATTTCCTTGCCTCATTTTGTCGGTTTCGACACTAGATTCGCTTTTCTTGCCGCCCGACTCTTACTGAATACATTCTTGGTTTAATCGTGGGCCCCAACAGTGCAGGCAGCATTTTGCTCTGAAACGTCTGTGAACTGTTAACCAACATGGTGTTACATCCCAGAAGATACAGTGCATTCAGTTAAGGAGGAAACTTCGCAACAGCGCTGACCGGCCCAACATTCCTCACAGATTGCTACTGTAACTGCTGATAGCAGAATGAGCCATTAGCGCTGATTAACGCGCGCCGTTACAGTAGCAATCTGTGAGAAGTATTAGGCCCGGTCAACGGTGTATCGAAGTTTCCTCCTTGATTGAACATCCTGTATAAGTTTCGAAGCGTTCATGTTAGCGGTGTTAGGCAGCATTAACTCTTTGAACAAACTCACCACCATCCGTGAACCGATGGTCTAGAAAATGTGGGAGCTTCGACGTCCCACAAATCTATGGGCCTTCACGACCTTTTTCTTTTTACCTTTAACAGTTTCGAACAAGTTTAATCAAAATCGAGAGCTAACCATTAGAATTTTCAGCCAAGGGACAAAAAATCTGTGATTAATAATGATGAAAACTCTTATCACCGGCTGTACTGTATAATAATAGACAGTATGAAAGTACTATCGATCAGTCGGTTCTCCGAAATTTTCAGAATAAAGTTTGTTTTAACTTTCAGACGTTGGAAATTTTAAACAGTACTCTGAAAAGTTTCAAGTTACAGTCGAGTTCTTATGTAATTCATTAGGACCGCATTTTCTTTTTCGTCCTCTGAAAACTGAACTACTCATAATTTATTCGCTGGAAAAATTATTACAAAGTAAACATTTCTGAAATAATTGATTGCCTCAATTCGGGGGACAGTATTGCCAGAATTCACAGCATCGTCTGTCTTGTTACTTTCCATTCCAACAATCATTGGTCGTGAGCGGAACTTGAGGGAGCCCCTGCCTGTCCAGGGACCACGCAAATTCAAGACAAACTCTCTGGGTTATAATTAATGACAAATGTGAAAAAATTCTAAGATATTTAGAAAGGAGTCCGAACTTATTTGACAATCTGATATTGTGACGTCCCATTTCTAGGCAACGTAAGAAATAGGCGCACGCAACAATAGAAAAGGTATTGCAAGAAATGTTTTCTGTGTGGTCCGCGCCTAGCCAATTGTAGGCAACGAATCGCTAAAAATATTCCCTCAGTAGCAAACGCGCGGAAAATTAGGAGATCTGTTTTTGCTAGACAACAGCGCGGTAAACAGGCTTTGTCAACAATACAGGCTGTGTTTCCCGTGGGATTCGTGCAGAATGGTCATAAAATAGTCAAATTTCGAAGCTGGCATTTCAGTTCAGAAGTCGATCGAACACAGAGAGGATGAGAACAAGAATGGAGCGATGCTCTTGTTTTCTAGGTCGTCCTCGCTGAGCAGCGATGGAACAGCGGAGTTATGCATTTTCCTGGTGGCACGCGGTAACATAGTCGGTTGAGGCACAATGCTAGAAGCGGGAAAGTCGCAGGTTCGATTCGCTATGATGTCACTGGGTTTTTCAATTGATCTAATCCTTCCAGATCGCGGGTTCAAGTCCCGATGAGGTCATTGGATTTTTTCAATTGACCTAATCCTTCCAGCCTCACTATGGCCCTGGGATCGACTCAGCCTCTAACAGAAATGATTACCAGGAATATCCCTGGGGGTAAAGGGCGGCCGGCGCGTAGGGCTGACAACCTTGCAGCAATCTATGAGCCGATTGTCCAGAAAATGTGGGAACCTCAACATCTCACAACCCTATGGGCTTCCACGGCCTGTTACAGGGATACCCTTACTTTTTTTTTGCTAATCCTTCCAGCCGCACTATGGCCCTGGGGTCGACTCAGTCTCGAACTGAAATGAGTACCAAGAATCTACCTGGGAGGGTTGAAGGGCGTCCGTCGCGTAAGGCTGACAACCTCGCCGCCATCTGTGAGCCGATTTTATAGAAAATGTTGGAGCCTCGACGTCTCGCAACCCTATAGGCCTCCACGGCCTCTTATGGAATAGCTTTACTATTTTCCTGGCGTCCAGTCCCAAGTTCCTGAAACGGCATCTGTCTTTCATGTTTCCTTACTCTAAGTGTGTACATTTTTCTCTTATTTTCCATGCTACTTGCCCTTCCCGCCGCGTGCTCCTTGGTTTGACCATCGTAATAATATCTCATCAGGGACAATTACAAATTATGAAACTTCCCGCTTATGTCCACACAGTTTTCTTACCACGGATCTGAAGTGCCTCCAGTCTCTGCTTGCCTCGATGAGAGAGACCCAGTTGCACACCAATTAGACGTAACAGGAAAATTAAATCATTTGTTAAAAATTTTTTGAAATCGTACAGTGACGAACTCCGTAATAAACATAGCCCTTACCTTTCATTGGTTCGGGACAAGTATATTTGCGGCATGTAGGAAACAAGCAGCTCTGGGAAGAACTAACGATACTTGTTTCTCTTTAACGTTTCAGGACCAATTGTAGGGATTCGTTAATAAGTCACTCAGGGCGATTTTTTGCCCCAGTCGAGTCTGTCAATGTTACGTTTTATTGATCGAAGCATCAATTATGGTGTAGAAATTTTAACAGTTAAATTAGAGGAACACCAGGCTATATAAAATGGATTAGTTTAGAATTTTGCTGTCATCATTTGAGCAAAACGTCCGCCACTGTTTTCAGCACCTGAGAATGTCCAGGTCTATTTTTCATGCCGTTACCATTTTTGTGTAAATATCTGTACAATGAATAATTCGTTATGATGTGTAAAACTGCTGTCATTTTGGACTTAATATTGTGACGAATATGACCATTACTAGGCAACGGTTCGGTAAGCATGTACTCGTTGCAACGAATAAACGCGGAATAATCCATTGCTGGACAACGGTTCGGTAAGCACGTTACCGCGGAAACGGTTAAACACGGAAAAACAGAATGATAGAGGAACTTATCTTCGGTTCTAACCAAAGTTGTAAAAAAGTTAAATTAATTCATTCCAGAAGAGTGAGCCTTGATTCGATTGTATTCATAAGAGAGCTGAGCTGAAGAAGTGACCGACTGGTAAATCAGAACCAAGTCAGTCACAGCGGAAGGGAAGACACTCGAGGTCCAGTAAGGAATGCAGCGAGTCTTTAGCCAGTCACTGAGTGTGAGCTGTTATAATTGTTTGCAATCGCAATCGAAGTGCCAATAAATCCAGTCATCCAATCCAGAACTCATTATTAGTCACGGAACCCCCCATGCGTGACGATATATTTGTACGTCTGCAGAAATTGTGATAAGCTGTTTTTGCACGCAGTTGTGATGCGGCCGGATGTGCAGACTTGCAACTGATAGTGCGCCACAGAAAGAGAACAACAGTGCGGACCATTCACAGCGACTCCTATCAGGTAAGTGTCCACTGTGCTTGTTCTAGCTCGGACCTTGTCTGCAACTGCTCACAGTGAGACGCCAGTCTAATTCGATCTTCCTGCTGCGCGTCGAGTGCATGAGACTGTGACTTTCACAGTCGGTGCCCCTCGCAATGGTGCTATTCATTTGTCAGCTGCATAAGAATGATTACGCTCTGTAGTTCTCGGCGTCTCACGAGTACCTACTGGAGAACTAATTCCCATTGTTGAATTCAACACCTTCTGTTACTGTCGAGTTATGAATATTTTGTAGCTCTCTGTTAGCCTTGCAGGCAGGTTGCCTATGTTGTTTAATTCATTACTATTGGTCTGTACGCCGTATTTTGCGAGGGAGAAAGAATAGGTTCGCCCCAGTTATCCCAGTGTGTAATGGTGATTTAGGAATGAACTGAGGGGAAAGAAAATGCGGAAATGTGATGAGAAGAGACGAAGGAAAGATGTTTGAACATCCTAGCGCGCACAGAACAGAAAATATTGAGCTGCTTTCTCAGAGACAGTGGCGCTATACTGCAATCAGCTACACGTATTCTTCCAAGGTTACCGGAGAAAAAATGTAGTAGTCTTAATACTTACAGACAAGGCGTCTATCGTGCATAGAGAGAAGAGTAATGCATGTAGCATATTGGAGGGAAATGAAGACCTAGACGTATGGGAGGATAATATTAAAAAGGATCACAGAGAAAATGGTTGGGTGGTTTGGACTGGATTCATGTGGATTAGGATAAGGGCCAGTTGCATGAACTTTCTGGTTCCATAATATGTTTGGAATTTCGATGAGTTGCTGAGCGACTGGACTCTGATGCATGGAGTTAGTTACTTACTAAGGTACAACAATCGCACCGTTTCACAGTGACAACATTTTCTAGCTTTGAAAGACCAATGAACGTTGGCTAATGTCACAGATATGTTCGCCCCGGTACTTTTACGTCAGTGCTGACGTAATCCTGCGTGCCGACGGACGATTGATGCATTAGAAACGCACCCAGTACCTGCAGAATGGTTGACCTGACCTTGACACAAATGTTGCCCCAACATGAGAACGACATCTTACGTGATATGCAAAAACGCGAGAGCTATTCACTCCAGAAAGTGCACAAGAACTTGCAGTGTGTGTTACCAACTTCATGGAGCTGAGCCCTTCTTGAAAAAAAAAAAAACATATTATGCAGTTACTCAAGAACTTCCCAGCATTTTATGGAGCCACAAAGTTCATTACC
Organism: Cryptotermes secundus; assembly: GCF_002891405.2. Taxonomy (NCBI): domain Eukaryota; kingdom Metazoa; phylum Arthropoda; class Insecta; order Blattodea; family Kalotermitidae; genus Cryptotermes; species Cryptotermes secundus. Next base: position 26,467 of record NW_019720560.1, read on the forward strand.
GTGTTCACAAGAGCCCTCCACTGGTCCCTATCATCAGCCAGATCAATCTAGTCCATATCAACCCCATCCTATCTCTCTCTGAGATCCATTCTAATATCCACCCACCTACGTCTTGGTCCTCCTAGTGGTCTCTTTCCTTCTGGCTTTCAGCATTTGTCACTCTATTAAGAGTATTTCAGTTTAAAATTAAAGCAGCAAACGGAAACGACATTTCCTGTGTTTTCTCACTGGTTTCGGGAATTGAGTAAATCAGGTGGGGTTAGTGAACAATGCAGGTGTCTGGAGTCGCTTTACTGATCTGGACAGTATAATTGTCGATATATTTCTTATGACCACTGAATGAAAGTACGAACATTATGCAGAAAATAAGGATCACGTGTTCTTGGGGTCTTCGCGGTTAGATATTGATTTTCGTTGCAAGATCTGCGTTTGTGAGTGCAATTTGTTGTAATGTCTGAACAAATTTTTTAGTGCTGTGTCGTTTCACTTCGTTTTTCTCTTCGGCTTGTCTTATGAGAAGGAGCAGGAATTGTCTACTTCAGAGTCCTCACATGAGATCCCTGCCAAGGCACCCACCGGGAGAAGTGTAGATCAGTGACTCGGAAATTCACATTTTCTCTTTCTCTCGGGATCATCTGCTATTGAAATTAATAGGAAGCAGCTCCTTCTGCATTCAGATTCTGAACGTCGGATATATTATCCTTGGGAAACAGGGAGTACCTTAGTCAGTTAAGTGACGACTTGCAGACAGATGAGCGGGGCTCGATTCTTGGAAAGGCTTAAAGCTTTCCTTCTCTGAGAAAGGCTTCCCAGTCGTACCTGAGGCTGTATCCCGGGACATAAGTGAGACTGAAACCTAAAACTAGTGACGCATCTTCATGCCACGTAATAAAAGTACAGAACAGTTTACTGTTGTACTCTTGGTGGGTACTTTTAAATATCGTATTAATTACTGGATTATTTTAGTTGATAATTAATTTCACTTTGTAGTATATTATTTGAGCATATAAATGATTTTCTGCCACATTCCAGGCTGTATTTTATTGAAATTGAGGGATAATTAATCTCTATGGGAAATAACTTTTCTAATTTTTATGACGGAGAATTTTCTTTAAAAGCTCAAACTTTCCTCAGACATCGCAGCTTCTTTCGTCCACAGGATACTCTAAGAATCTGCTGCTATCCATTCGCTGTACGTATGTGTTAACTACGTTTTGCCGTGTAATCCTGCACTTATTTCCAATTAAGGGAAAATATTTTTAATTAGTTTCCTATTCTCTTATTACTTGGAGGAAGCGGTCATGTAGTTGGTTCAGGCGCTGTGCTACAAGCCAGAAGGTTGCGGGTTCTATTCCCCTGGCTGGAAGACCGAGGGGTCGGATTTCGAGTCCCTGTAGGATCAAGAATTTTCTCTTCACGTCGTCCACATCGATCTTGGGATCCACCCAACATCCTATCCAATTTGTACCGGGAACTCTTTCTCCGTGGGTAAAGCGGCCGGGGCTTGAAGCTGACCACTCACCTCCAACTAGTGCCGAGGTCAAGAAAATGTGGACTCCCATGTACCTTCATGGTATAGTGCTTAATTAGTTAAGCACAGGGAGAACTTTACCATACTAATTCTTACAGCCGGACTATGGACCCGGAGTCGACTCAGCCTCTAAAGGAATGATTACCGCCATCTGTGAGTCGATTTTCTAGCAAATGTGGGAGCCTAGACGTCTCGCAGCCGTATGGACCTCCACGGCCTATTTATAGGGGTACTTTTACCTCTTAACTTATTACGTCATTACTATTTATATTCAGTAGAAAACGTCAGGACATCTTCGGGTATCCATGGTTACAAGATGAACATTTGTCGAGGAAAGGACGCTCATGTACAGATAACATATTAAGTAGCAAAGAAATCAAAGAAAGGGAACGGATGTGTTTTCGGATAAGTTGAGTAATTGTGAACGGTTTAATTTTATCTTCGTATCACTACACCAAAATTCTTTGCATTGATTCTAGATATACATGCACAGCGATGTTAACAATCGTGAATTGCACCACAGTAGCGTGATGTAGTGACTGCTGAGTAATTGCGCAATTCCATTGTACGCTTCCCTTCCGAACAGACTTCGTTCCAAAATTTAACACTTATACGCGTATGTTTGAAAGTACGTTCATGTTGAGTGAGGGCTGCAAATTAAATGTGATTGACGCTTTCTGTTAATTTCAAAGATTTCATAAACATGGCGGAAACTTCCGTTTCTATGAGCATATGTGTGGGAACGAGACGAAAGTCGACCTGGAGTAACAAAGCGAAAGCAGATAGCTGGATTTAATATAATCAGTTTATGTTCGACTTTGTTGGATTAATTAAATGTCATCAGGTGTAATTTTATTGGGCTTTTGTAGCGTTACCTGCATGGTGAGCAAGAGTTACAGTATAAATGGTTTATGTTTACTGTTTGAAGCTTTGTAATTTGAAAAACACATACTGCTTCCTATCCAAAAATTCACGTTATTATATTTTAGACAACGGAAAGGAGTTGTTTGGGTAAATATTGTGAACATAGAAATACTTTTGCCTGCATGTTGAGTAAAATATTGTGAAATGACGCCTGAAGGCCGGTATAGTGGAGACAGATGATACGTTTATTGCTAGGCAATGCCTGAACTGATCGTCCTGGAACTTGGTAGGGCTATAATTTTTGTTGGAATACGAAAATAAACAGTAAAATTTTATTACACGTAGGATAATTATTCGTGCTGTACATCAGTTTCAATCACAATAAATGAGCACATTGCGTTCTGCAGTGTTAGTGTGTTTCTACTGTGATACTTCGTATAACCGTACACACTAATGTGTTTCTCGTGCTTGCAATTGGTGGTGTTAATTAAATTTCTTAATGCAGTACCACGCAATGGAACTGCTATGCCTTCTGTCACACCGCCATATTTGTCTGTCCAGCTCTTCCGCCATAGTTCCCGTACAGTACTGCAGTCTCTGGTTGAGCCTCTTTGTAATTCATTATATTACCCCCCCCCCATATATGTAGTTGGACATCTGCGCTCGGTGGGTTTGAAGCGGTCAAAAGGAATTAAAAAAACACGGGCTATTTTGAAAGAACTGAGCTCGTTAGATCTCTTCAGAACATTTCAGAGTCCAGTGAACAAGGAAACTCAGCTTGCAGTTTCTATCAAAGTCAGCCCGTGCGTGATTCACACCGCCTGACTGTCAACAGAACTGGAGCCACGCTACGTTGCCCTTATCATTCAGCATGCCAAGAATGACGAGCGTGGGCCATTAATGTGCTGAAAGGACAAAGAATTCAATTCTATGGAGTTGAATTTTGTGTACGCGTGTATGTAGGAACCAAAAATTCTGATGTTTTTGTAGGAAGCATCACGAAGGACAGTTTACGGGTCCCTAATTATCGAGAACTCGACATTTACTGCCTTTTAACGGAGTAGCATTCTTCAGTGCCTTTTAACGGAATGTGTTTCTATTAAATGTACCCCTTCTCCAATCAAGGCCGTGCTTATATATTGTAGCGTATAGAGCCGTTGTTATGCAACAACCGCGAGATGGGAAGATGTACCAGGGCCGTTTCTGAGCAACAGCTTGGTAAACACGTTCCCGTTGCTAGGCAGCACACTTTTAATAATATAACAGTTGGACTACAACAATGGAAGAGCAGTGTTTTTTATGTGGTCCGTTCCGAAATATTATAAGCGAGGGACAAGGTTAGAAAAGGAAGTCTCAAATCTGAGACAGTAAAGGCCAGCAGCATATACAAAAGACAGACCCGGCCTCTCGTCAGAGAGGGCGCCACACAAAAAGAAGACCGAAACTGTCAAACAGTAATAAATATCTGGTCATAGGTCGCAGATGGGACTCGACACCAAGACTTACTGATTGACCGTCAGTCGCAATGTGACCTTGACTTTGAATTTGGTTTTTCACGGGAGTCTGTGAAGAAAGAACTTGAACCGGAGGCAGAGAAATAGCAGTTGTTGGAGCCATTACAAGGAAACGTCTAGTAACAGAGTGAGAACACTTGGCTGTGTGCTCTAGTGAACTGTAGAGTGTAAAAATAGCGGTAGTATTATACACGATCTGTTAAGTAGTCAATAAATCCATCCACCAATCCAAACCTCGTCTGTAGTCACACACTACATAAAATAATTCATATTTAAAAATCTAAAATTATTCTAAATTAAAAACAATATGTCTTTGAGTTCTGGATTTTCTCCCAAAGTAGTATTTAGTCATAGCCTCTTATATGTTGCATACTACGTGTGCCCACGTGTTTGTTAGCCACAGGACAAAAATATTTTCATTCAGTAGAATGGTGTTCGCCGATCACGGTAGCCGAGCGGTCTAAGGCATGCACTGTCTTCGCTCGCTCGGAAGCCGGGATCGTGGGTTCGAATCTCACTCAGGGCATGGATGTTTGTGTGCGTTTTTCTGTGTTTGTCTACAGGTAGAGGCCTTGCGACGAGCTGATCGCTCGCCCAAGGAGCCCTACCGTATGTGTGAGATCTAGAAAAACCGAAGTGAACGGAGTTCATGGAGGTAGGCCTAGGCTCACTGGTGCTGTAGTGCCAAGGAAGGAAGAATTGTGTTCATGAGGCACTGTGTCTCTTGGACTGTTATATTTTTAACTGTACCGGAACGGTCACTTCGATAATGTGTCAGTAAACAAGCAGCGGTCCCAACAGTAGGAGTGCTGTCTCCCGACATATGACAGCCTGAAGTCTGGTAGAAGTTTGTACACATTTCGGAGGAACGTACTACCACCATCTTCATAGTCGACGCGTTATGCCGTGGTCGCTACTTGTCGCCTTGCTTGTGATTGTCTTGAGTTTCTACGCTCAAGAAGAGGCAAAACGCCGTTGAGCAAGCGTACTGCATCAACCTCAAGACACAATCATCACCATGAGGATTTCAGATATCACAAGTAGCCTCAGTTTAGCGCGCGGCTGGTAAGGATATTGTGACAGAACTTGAATCATTTCAAATTCCTTTCACATTCGAGGAATCACGGGTTCTAACACGCAACGTGGCAGGAAATTTGCTGATTCGACGATTGGAACACTGGAATTTTTAGAGGCAATTAGAGGGAGTTTTAACTCATTGTATCCTACGAACATGTTACATTAATTTTTCTTTGGCACTACAGCCCCAGTGGGCCTAGGCCTACCTCCATGAACTTCTCCGTTCACTTCGGTTTTTCTAGATCTTACACTTTCGGTAGGACTCCTTGGGCGGGTGATCAGCTCGTCGCAAGGCCTCTACTTGTACACAAACACAGAAAAACGCACACACAAAAACTAAACATCCATGCCCTGAGTGGGATTCGAACCCACGATCCCGGTTTCCAAGCGAGCGAAAACAGTACATGCCTTAGATCGCTCGTCTACCGTGACCGGCCATGTTACATTTTACCAAGCATAAAATTAAATAAACGATGTTATATAGGTACGCTCACAAAAGCGCAGCAAACCAAGATATAAAATATTTTGCACAAGATTTATAGATATTGTAGCATGTAGATTCATTGCTAAGTAATGACTCTTTAAACAACTCCCGTTGCTAGGCAACACGTTCCATTTACGCACCAATGGACTAACCAGGAAGCGGTGTTCTCTACGCGTTCTGTGCCACAGCTGTGCCATGCAACAATAGAAGAACTGTTGGAACGGTGTTTTCTGTTCTGTTCGTGCCGTTATGTTATAAGCAGACATTGAGGAGTTAGTTCAGTTAAGTGATGAATAGTTGGTTGGTTAGTGAGTGAGTTAGGGGACTGCTGTGGATCATCCCTTGTGAGCCTTTGCTTTTAGAAACTTGTAGCTGAGGCACTGGGACAGTTCGGAAACCCAGAGTAAGGGGAGCGTCCGCCGTTTGAAGCCGTTACCAGGCAACAACCGGCGAAGATACAACAACTTTAGGAGAATTTGTACTTGCTCTAGGGAATTGTAGACCGCGTGAATTAGCGTTAACGCCATTGTTACTTATATTTACGATATGGAAGTGGTCAATAAATCCGATTACCAATCCAAGCCCCTGCTATAGTCACCCATACATTTGGCAGTAAATTTTTTATGTTCCCGCATAACTACATATTTCACATACAAGGTTGCAGTTATTAAGCCAAGGGAAATATGTAACATTTGTTACTCCCATATTTTTTTTAAATACTTGTTATTCTCCATGACTGATGTTCTCTAGGAACGTTGGTGTTCTTTGCGACAGATGTCCATCCTTCTCTATTATTCATCCGTTTGCTTTCATCTCTTTCGTCTGTCGAAATTCATTCTCTTCGTCCTACAGCCACCGCAGTCAGGGAATTTCAATTTTTGTTCTACTTTTTAAATTACTTCAAGAATTTTCCTATCAGCCCTACTTTTCTGCATTATAATCACACATCTCAAGCATTATAGCCTCATGTCTTTGGTGGGAACTACCAGATTGAGGTTTTATGCAGTTCTTTCAGATGCTGGTTAGTTCATAAGAAAATTTCTGCAATAAACGTTGCATGTTTTTCAAAGCCTGTCAGTACACGAACCGTAAGATATGCGGCGAAGGGTTTTAGTTCCTACGGAGCATTCGTCGCGTCACCATATTTGTGTTGTTGACATAAAGGCTTCGAGAGGGTGTGGCTGTCAATGGAATGCAGTTTATACCGTTTCGCGACTCACTGTCACATATTGTCAGTCACATTGACGTCTGTAATAGAATACATAAGCTTATGAATACAGTTCTGGGTTATTTTGGCATGGAACTAAAATTAGACCTACGACAGGAAACGCGTTGTTCCGTGAGTTCAAGGTGAACCAATATTGGCTTGGAAGTTACCTGTTTAATGGGATGTGATGTTCGAAGCTCCAGGTGTTAGTAACTCTGCACGGTAGAACAAATAACATTTACCTCTCAGCTCAGTATGGAAGGTTGTTCCGAGGAAGTGACTTTGCATTTTGCAAATGAATTCAAATATTATGAAATTAGAACGAGACGCTAAATAGGACGGAGTACAGTCTGGGTGAAAGTTTCCGCAGCTCTGTGTGTTAGTTACGTATTTTAAGGTACAAGTTGAAGCTAAACGTTTTAGAATTCTGAAAGTCTTGAAGCAAATTGTTATTACGAGAACAGAACAATTTGAGCTGATCAGAGTTCTTACCTATTTAAAGTACAGGTGTTAGGTAAAACTAAATAATTGTGAATAACTGCCGGTAAGACGTAGGGAGGAATGAAGGTATAGCTTCATCATTCTTGACCTCAGCAAGTGGTTAGCTGGTTAGATAGAATGCTTATGGGGTTGTAGTTGAGGAACGAATTTTGTTACTCGAGAAATATCTTCTCCATTATTTTCTGGTACACTGGAGAGCATGGTGGAGTCGGGACAGCGCAACCAATGAATTTACTGGCTACGGTCTGCTTGATCAGAATTAGATTATGGGCTATGGGCAGGACATTTCTATTCGCCGTTACATCCGGATTTGTGCTTCGGCCCGTCCAGCCTTGTAACCAGTGGGTAGCGGGATCTGTTCCTCGGGGTCCAAAGAGGCGGAACAGTGAATTGAGTACTCGCCTCCGTCTAGTAACGCAATCCCTGCGCTAGATTAAGCACCATATCATGAAGAATTGTGGGGGGTGGGGTGGGAAGTAAACTTCGGCACTAGTTGGTGAGTGGTCGGCTTGAAGGCTCCGGTCATTTTACCCTCGGAAAAAAGAGCCCCCTTACCCATTCGCGGAAAGGATGGGTGAACCTCACAATTTGCCTGACGCTACGGAAAAGAGAAAACTATGACCTTGCTCGGCAGTCGAAAGCTGACTGCCCGGTCGTCCACTGTGTAGTCTGATCGCTATATCGACTGAGCTGTAGCGCCAAGATTACGAATGCATGAAATCCTGCCTCCACTGCCACTATACACCTGCGCCATCGCGATGTGGTACACGCACCGCAGAGCCATTGCCTTTTCATGATATCAATTCACAGACGTTTGTAAGGTTATCAGACTGGACGCTTGCTCTGAAGGAAGAAAATACAGTTGTCTTGTTTGCAGACTAACACAACAAAATTTGTTCTAATGATGCAGATTGGGGAATAAGAATGTATATGAGAAGGAACTCAGCAAAAATTGTTGATTTCGTTAAATTAAGGAAGGTATGATAGGTTGGACATGTAACTCGCATGTTGATGCAGGTATCGATACAGAGTTTTATTAAACCACGTGTGAACCGGCCAATATGAAACCAAGCAGACTGCAGTATAACAACCAAACTTATTTGAGAATGAGTGGAAAACGCTAAGTTTCTTAAGACCGCTGTATTAGCTAAGTAACTGAACTTGCTCCATGGAGATTAGTCCTTCTTGAGAGGTCATCAGTTGCATTTTTCACCACTTTATGGAAGGCGGAAGTTCAGTACCATGTGTCACAAGAAACTTCAACTGGTCCCCATCAAGTGGTGTACAATCACATGATGTGTAAGTGGTGAGTTACCCTGTACTTGTCGGTTTCCCGCGTGTAAGTGAAGTATGTTCTGTTTCTCTTGTTTAGTGCTGTGAGTAACGACGGTAAAGTTAGTCTGTATTGAGAGTGGACATTTTAATGTTTTTATCTTATTTGTCATTTCCTTTAATTTTGATTTTCTTCATTTACGTGTATGTTGTATCCTGTCCTGTCCTTGCTATGAGCGTGTTGTTTCCCTTCTTTGGTTCTGTTGATGCTAACCCCTGTTTATGGTCAGTGTCACACACAAGAGAATGCAAACAACAGTGATGAATAAATGTTGTTATTTAAGTGAGAATAAACGTCTGTTCAACATTAAAGAATTGTGTTCTCACGTTACGGTTGACAGACATTACAAGAACAAGCAAAGCTACAGGTACATAATAACTACATTGTTTTGACTCAAAATTCATTATTCTAAATTGTGACATGATGGAAGATTTGTGTGTCCAAATTCATAATCACATCGGAATTGTTTGATTTTTTTTCGTATTGCTGTAACCTTGCTGTCTGGTGTAATTGTGCTTCTGCCCTACATTGTCTTACCTCACTGCACGTAAGTAGGATCAGAACCGTCGGCTTTTAATGTGGAAACCTGAAGATTTCTTCTAAGTGGCCCTATACACACCTCCCCTCTCCGTACTCGAATCTATCTATAAAGGCACATGTGCTGTTCTCACGTTGTGTTCAGCTGTCTTTTCATGCCCCAGACGCTTGTGGGGCGGCCCTGAAACGGTATAGTGCATTTACGTTCTGAGGACTTAGGTGTGTCTTGTAGTGAGCCAGCGTGACACTTTACCGATGACCAACATAAGCCATATCCTAGCTAAACTCTAACTAATGGATAGGGCGTATGTGTCAGTTGACAGCGTATGTCCGTCTTGACATAACGTAACGTATCTTGTGGCTTTCCCGTCATCACCTGTGGCAGACCGGAGTACACTACTGTGCTTTCAAAGTGACATTATTTTTGTCGTAATTTTCTGCAATAAAATATGGGGTGTATGTAGGGAATAGAATCAAAGCTCCACGCATACTGAAAATGGGCTGGCACTGTATCCTCTTTCACGCTCTCCATCCATATCCACCTCCGTGGGCTGCACGGGGGTCTGGGAGACAACTGCCGGCCATTGTAGCTTATGATAGTGGTTCTGACTGTACCGCTTCTTCTGAACTTAACGATTTCTACAAATACGTGTATGTAACAGTAGCTTTGGCAATAACTGGCTGCTCTTTGTTATGGAGAATTGTTTTCTGTGCGATAGGAATTTTTAAAAGTCATTTACATGAACATGATGCTGTAAGGCCCGGTCATCTCGACAAAAATATTCTTCATCTTTCCCTCCCTCCAAGCGCATGCTGCGATGGTTCCTGAGCTCGAAGCTCCTGCCACGAGATTCTCATGCAGCCCTCCTTAACTTCATTTGTTGTAATTGCCGCCAAATTGCTTTTCCAAATCATATAATTTCGCTGTAGTACAGAAAATCAAAATTCTGCAGCCATCATCTCAAGTCACTGCTTTTAACCATTTCAGCCTCTTCACTTTCCTACGACTTTTACCAAAAGGATGAGCGGGCGGAGTCTGAGAACCTCCAAGGAATATTACGCCTTCTCTCCTTCCCAGAATGAAATATCCCTTACTTCTCCTACGACTTTCCTTTCACATACTCCCTTAATTTATTGTCATCTGTATGAATGTGATTATAGACGGGGTTGGGATCTATAACTCGATTTATAGAACACTCACAGATCGGAACTACAAGTAGCTACAGCGCTATCGCTAATTCACACACTCTGCAGTTCACTAAAGCACGTACTAAGTCTCCTCGGTCTGGGTGTCTCTTCATCAGTCGTTGCCTGGTGACGGATCTCAACAATGTCCTCTGCTTCCGTGTGCACATTCTTAGCGGCTGGCGACTGTCCTACAACTGACTCTTACCAATTGTCCTGCTTGTAGCGTCTCGGCGCGGACCGCGCGCGCGCAAAAGAAAGAAAAACACCATCCTCTGTTGTTTTCGGTCGCTGCCTATCAACGGCCTGTACAGTCGCATAGCAACGGGTCTACATGCCACAGTATTCTTACTCTTCTCTATGACTTAACGGTTCGATGGGTGATTAAATGAATAATTAGAATGTAATACAAATGTTTACTTTCGGATATATTTGCATCCTTTGGTGTCTGACTATACATACGTACGGATATTACTGCCCTTTAAATTGTGAGCGACTGTTCCTTTGTTTCCGGTTAAACATACTCTTTTATCTTAACAAGACCGAGAACCATATGCATCAACTGTTTGTAGTTCTACGTTGATACTTGTTTAATACCTCGTGATTTACCGTTATTTGCAGTTTCATATATTCTGCCATGCTCATGAAGGTTTTCAGTTGGATTTGTGTTTCTAATTCAAATGCTATTACAGAACATCGGCCGTGTAATCCTCATTTTATGTTTTCTTCTCTGGGCACAGATATGCCTGCAGATTAAGCAAAAACTCGGTATTGGTGACGAGATGACTTATTTCTCATTCTGCAACAGTTATGAAAGCAGCACGTTGTGTTCTGCTTATAGTTTTGAGGAAATTCTATCTGCTTGTGGCATTTCCGTGACCTTAAAGCCGTCTCCCCAGGATCACCATTGCGGAATTCCCTAAGTGTTATAGCTCTCCTGTATGATTCTCCCAGATATTTCCTTTTCCTTTTGCACACATCTTCTGAAACAAAAACCAATGCCCGAACAAGTAGACCTATATTCCTTGGTTCCGTAACAGTGGGTCAAAATCCCCCAGGGGCTCGACCTACTCTAAGGGGATTCACCTGGATCTTGAGAATAATTTAAACATGGTTGTATCACATACAGTTTTGGTAAGTCAGCAAGAATTCATATGTGTGCTCTGAGAAAAGCACATACAGTCGGCGAAACATTTCGCATTTTTTAATAATTGGTCAGTAACTCCTCAGGGGCCCTTCAGCCTCTCATGTTAGACAGGATGCGTGTCGTCCTCCCGCGTGGCCGCAGGGCCTGCTTCGCTCCTGAGAGTATATAGGTTTTTAATTTATTGTTTCGTATGGACTCTGTAAACAGCGGCCGATGCTAGGTAGCGCCATTAACATGCACGCTGCCGTTTTGGGGCAACGGTTCGGTAAACACGTTCCCCTGGCATTGAAAACGAAATCAACAATAGAGCATTATATTCTCTGTGGTCCGTGCTGAGGTGTTATGTTCGAGGGACAAAGTTGATGACAGTTCAGTTCTCTATGCGAAGTTGTGAAGAAAAGAGTTAGTTGTAAGAGTGCGCTATTTAGAGCAGCATTTATGTGTGATAATTTGAGTGTGTAATACAGCGAGACTGTTATAGTTTATGTGTTAAAATCTGTTGCCAGGGAACGGCTAGTAGAGACTGTAATAGACTGAGGACTCTAATCTGTGAAATGTAGTCACGAGTCATGTGTATCAGTGGTCAATAAATCCATTCATAGTCCAAACTCTGTCGAGAGTAACCGTCACGTGACACTACTAAAACTACTGCTCTCAGCGTACAGCCGATAGAGACCAGGGAGTACATGTAGAACTACACTTTTCTCTGAACGTCAGAGATGACTGGATCACTCATAGTGTAGACGTGAAGGCATGCGGGGCCTTGTTCTGGTGATTGTTCAACTTCACGCTGCAGCCTACATCACTGCAGAGAAAAGAGTCTTAAGATTTGTGTATAACGGCGAATAAATATCTGAGGTATTTTGGACAAGAGGATGAAGTAAAGGGTTCCATTGTGAACCGAAATCTTTCCTTCCAGTGTTAGTATCTCATTAGATTGCACGATAGCCTCTATCCAGACACTGAATCTTTAGATCAGACTGTAGAATAAATCTGGGATATTTCATGAAGGTAACACGTAGAAGTTAAAAGCGTGTAGATTACATAGCAGGACCGCTGTATTTAGACTAGTAAGGAAGGCATGCCAGAAGGAAAGAGACCACTGGGAAGACCAAGGCGTAGGTGGGTGTACAATATTCAAATGGATCTAAGAGATATAGGATGGAATGGTATGGATTCGCTCAATCTGTCTCAGGATAGAGACCAGTGGTGGCCTCTTGTGAATACAATAATGAACCTTCGGTTTCCATAAAATGCTACGAAATTCCTGAGTAGCTGCAGATTTGGCTTCTCTTTAAGAAGGGCTCAGCTCCATAAGTGAGTAAGTGAGTGAGTAAGTGAGTAAGTAAGTAAGTAAGTAAATAAGTAAATCAGTAAGTAAGTAAGTAAGGAAGGTATGACGTTTAGCAATCCCTTCTTGCAAATGCACTTCTGAATCGTAACTCTTGAGTGTTTAAGTGTATGTCCACAAACCTGTACACTGTATTAGAGCTTTGTTTATGTCGTTTTTTTATTGTTAGTGGCGAGGGAATATGTCCCTTGTACCGTGGCCACTTCTAGCCTAATGTACCAGCCCCAGATGATAGGTGAGGGTGATTGTGGAGCAATTGGTGGAATGAAGATTGGCAGGGGAAACCGAAGTACTCGGAGAAAACCTGCCCCAGCGCCACTTTGTCCACCACAAATCCCACTTGATCAGACCCGGGATCGAACCCGGGCCACCGCGGTGGGAAGCCAGCGACTAACAGCTTGTGCCGTGGGCCGGCCTTTGTTTGTGTCATTACTATAAAATCAGAGACGGATGTTTTGAGAGGAGAGACATTGTTTCAAAGGGATGAGTCCTTGTTTGTTTAATGAGCTTACCATCTAAGGAGAGGTCACTTTAAAACCTTCAACACATATTTGCTTATTCCGAGACCGATGTATAGGGAAGATGAACAGGGATATAGTAGTCGGTGTAGCGACTAGCTACAGACTGGACAGCCGAGGGGTCGGAGTTCGGGTCCCGGTAGGATCAAGAATTGTCTCTTGTCCACGTCGTCCAGACCGGCTCTTGAGTCCACCCAGCTTCCTGTCCAATGTGCGTCGGAGCTCTTTCCCATGAGGTAAAGCGGCAGGGGCGTGAAGCTGACCACTCACCTCCATGTAGTGTCGAGGTCAAGAAAATATGGATCTATACATCCACTCCATCATACGCCTTCATGGCGCAGTGTTTAATTAGTTAAACACAGGGATAACTTTTACCTTTACCTTTAGTACAGGGAAGATAGGAGACCTACAGCAAGAAGTGCGTCGCAAAATATCCTCTTAATGGCTTCCTATTTATGGCCTCGGCTGGGCCAGGCTCCTAGAAGATTCGGCGCTGACTCAGCGCGTAGTGAATGTAGGATTATAGGCACACAATTAGTTTAGCCGTAATGACACGAAGTCTTATTTACTGAACTAACGAACCAGAGCCGATGTTCTCACACGTAATACTCGGAAAGGCTTTATGTGAGCCATATCGCTATCGCGCACGCGCGCATGCACACTCAACATGTTTGTTCTACGCGACTTGTTTACGGAAGTTTCCTGGCTCAAATCACAGTACCGTAATTTCATAGTGTATGGATATTGTTATTTACATAGCATCCAATTTTCGTCACTTGGCTGGGCGCTGTCTGTCAGTTTGTTGGAATGTCATTGTGTCGTTTCCATGGAAAGTAAGTACAAAACTAATCTCAATTTCGATGTAGCCAATCGAAGGCAACAGCAAACCACACTGAATATAAGTAGACCCTAAAGGGTTCTGACGATGGTTAATAACACTCAGAATTACTGGCTTTTTCGGACTTCATCCATCATCCGACATTCTAGAAAACTAGAGAACACAGCGTTTTGGAAACTGGATCTGTTTCCGTCCTCACCTAATGTGTTGGGTCCCATAGAAAGGTTAGCCTCAGGTACTAATTTTGGTTACACCGGTGGATGCCCTCGGTTTACACGTAAATTATACTGATTCTTAGTAAAACAGGACCTGAAGATGGCACATATGTGGCGAAACATTTTGTCTAAAAGAGAAATCCAGAGTTTTGTATTGTGCTATTGAGAGCTTGACGCTGACCCCTGAATATAAACTGCTCCAGACTTCTGTGCACTTTCTTCTGCAGAAAATTGAGTTCGGTGAATATATTTAATTTATGGCAGTGCAGCTAATCTTGTGTCACTCATATTCAGTTGATGAATGGAAGGGTATGAAGGAATGCTTCCCTTGTCGAAACATCGATAGTCAGACGTTGTCTGTTGTCGGGTTAGTTACGTAAAACTCCAGTCCTTCATGTGTGTCAGAGTCACCAGAACAAAACAACCAACTCGCGTTATTTCACATCTTAAAAGATCTCGGAATCCAATCACACCTAACTCCATGAAGCTGAGCCCTTCTTGAGAAGCCGCGAGTTACGCAGCTACTTAAGAACTTCCCAGCATTTTATGGAACCCGAAGGTTCATTATCGTGTTCACATGATCACTCCACTGGTCTATATCCTGAGCCAGATCATTCCAGTCAGTCCAGAACACCCTCATCCTATTTCCCTAACATCTTTTCTAATCCGCCTACTTTTTTGGCTTCATAGTGGTTTGTTTCCTTCTGATTTCCCCACCAATCTCCTATACGCATTCCTTTTATCTTCCATTCATGCTACATGCCCATCTCATGTCATCCTCTTGAATTTATCATTCTAATTATACTTGGAGAAGAGTACAAATTATGAAGCTCCTCGTTATGTAGTTTTTTCCACCCTCATGTCACTTTGTCTCTCTTCGGTCCAAATATGTTCCTCAACACCCTGTTCTCAAACACCCTCACTCTATATCCCACCTTAATGTCAGACACCAAGTTTCACACCCATACAGAATCACACACGAAATTATAGTTTCACCCAATAATACCTATACACATTAGAAGCAATCCTATTTTCCTTGTATGGGCCACGAGTTTGGCCTTGTGACTGGCGGACAAAGCTTTCAACATGGGAACCAGGATGTAAGACCCGACTGGGTGATGTGTTACGACTGTACCGAAAATATGTTTTCAGTATTCTTTCGTGCCCCCCGATTTTCACACCTTTCCTTACTACCCAGGCATCGCCCCCAATATTACGAATCATAAAGGGACGACATCTCGCCTTCTAACGTTATATCGCCAGTCCTGATATCTGCCAGCAACAAATTTAATTTGTGAAGTCATCCTATTTACGTAAAGCAAACAATATTGTTTCCGTGTGCAGAGCTGAGAAATATACCATGCCTCTTCATGGCAATACTACTGTATCGTGGCATTCAAATCTGTTGCTCGGCAACGACCACGAAATAAGCGATTATATAATAGCCGTTTCTAGGTAACGGCTCCGCCAACCGACACGAACGCAACAATCAACGGCGACAAGAGGTTACAATAATGGTAAACTGTGTTTTCTGTGTGGTCCGTTTCGAGATGTTATACGCAGGATAAGTTAGGAGCAGGAGTTAAGTATAAGAATCTTTAACTTGGCGGCGGTCAAGCATAAGACCGTACAAGTGACTAGACTACGGTTGTAGCGGAAGCTACTAGAAATAAGGCATAGTCTGCTGTACTGAGCCTGGACTGACAGAGGCCTTGTATATATTTTACGTGCGTATATACGTAGGGAAGTCAAAAATTATCCGCACTCTTGTTTTTCCAATCCATATACACAAAAGTAGGGGTTGAGCAAGTACTTAATTTTTCTATATAGTCTCCTCCCTTTTCGATGCACTTGGTCCAGTGGTCCAAAACCTTGCGTATTCCCTCCACGAAGAAGGTTTTCGGTTGGTCTCGCAAACATTTATGCACCGCTTCTCCCACTTCTTTGTCCGTAGAAAATCAAAAACCTCGTAAAACATCTTTGAGCGGTCCAAAGTGATGATAGTCGGAAGGGGCGAGATCTGGGCTGTAGGCAGGGTGTTCCAGCACCCCGAAACGGTCTGGCCGTCCTTGTGTGTGTGTGTGTTCATTGTCATGCAACAACAACACTTTCTTCGGCAATAGGCCTCGGCGTTTGGTGCGAATTGCTGGCTTCAGATTGTTGGCCAGCAAGTCACTGTATCTTGCACCGTTGATCGTAGACCCTTTTTCCAGGTAGTCTTCCAGTATAGGCCCTTTGAGCCCCCAAAAAAGGTTAGCATCACCTTTCCCCCGAAAGACTGAGTCTTGAATTTCATCTTCGTTTGCGATCCCGGCTGTTTCCACGCCATGCTCTGGCTTTTGGATTCTGACTCATAGTGATGAACTCACATATGAATTTCAGCCCCTGACACACCTTCCAACCAGAGAAATCGGATCACTATTCTTTGTTAATCATTGGTGCACACTGCTAGCAGAGCGGCCATGTTTACACTGTCACAGCATCAAGGAAAATGATGCGATCAAGGTAAAACTTCAATCACATGACCACAGTAGTACCAACTCTAACAATGCATGCGTAGGAGGCAGTGTAACAAACCTAAAGATGTGTTATGGAGAAAGTGCGGATAATTTCTGACTTACCCTCGTACATTTATTAACATGTTTAACATGTAAAATGTAAATATCCTTTACGTTATGACAAATGACTGACTACTGTATACAATGACTCTGATAAAAGACAGACCCGTCCTCTCATCAGAGAGAGCGCTCCACAAAAACAAGACCGAAACTCTCAAACAGTAATAAATATTTGATCTTAAGCCCCAGATTGGGCTCGACACCAAGACTGACTGACTGACCGACCGTCAGTCGCGGTGTAACTTCGACTTCGACTTTGAGCTGGAGTTATTGAGTTAGACACCTGTAGTTCAGTCGTTGTGAACTGTTGCTGCGAGAAGCTGGTAGCTGAGGAAGGGGACGGTCCGCTGTTGAAAGCCGTTACCAAGCAACGGCTAATGAAGATTAACAGACTGAGAAGACTTAGTGTGCCCTCTAGTGGTTTGTAAAATGTAGTAACTAGTTATATGTGTACAATAAATCCGAGTACCAATCCAAACCCCGTCTGTAGTCACTCCGTCGCGTGACAATATATACACTAAACTATGCTTTCCCCAAACGTGGTCCGCAGAATGCCACATATTCTCGAAGTTGAGTTAATATTTCACTGCCTTAATACGTATATCACTACATTAATCAGAGCACAATACAGCTACGTCTATCGTGCAAGCCGCTGCATTAAGAGTATAACACATGCATTCTGTAACACTTCTGCTAATGTGCCCCATGTTACCGTATCGATCATACAGTAAAGACTTTCTGATCACAAAGCAATCCCAGCTAGAGTCTGGCGTCCATACGTGGCCTCTGCGCCATTATTGCTTGTATCATTGTTTATTTAACGACGCATATCAGTTGCGAATGTGTATGGATCAATAACTGAGAATGGTGCGTGAGGAACCAGGACTCGCCCGGAACGGATGGAACTATGAAAGGACTCCTAATCTTGTAGCGGATTCTGAGAGAAGTTTGCAGTGCTTGCGACGTGTAATTGGACTAGATGAAACAAAGGTGCACGAAAATGTTTGAAAGCGAGTCAGAAAGTGGAAGAAACGTTTGGATGCTTAGACTGAGATGGCTCTAATATGTTCAGAACATTTTATGAGAGCTGGGAGGAGCACTTGGAGGCAGGCAGGAGGCTGAAGAGATTCAGCAGGCAGGAATGGGTGTCTGTATAAGAAGGCAAATATGCCAAGACTACAACAGACCCAAGAAGTAAGGCAGGAACTTCTAAGCTGCAGCAGTGAATAGGCTCAAAATTGAGCTAGAGAACGAGAAGAGGTCCATGTGAAAGCAAGTCACCGCGTCATAGTTACATGCTTGCAGAGACTGAAGAGTATCGCTGAACATTTCAGTCAGAAGAACTTACTTCTCTTTCGAAGACAGTACACAGGGCTTCCTGAATACGATATAAGAAAGTTACTAGCTAAACCTCTTTCTATCTGTTTGGTCGATTTGACGTTCTAAATCTTTGAAGGTATTTGAGATTTTTTTTTGTATTGTACAGAGTTTCCAAATGTAATATTTAAGCTTCCTTCTTTGGTCGGAGTTGTTTGCGTGGATATTCGCTCTCTCACGGTTCAGTTTAGTAAAACATCATACGCAGTGATATAAATGAAAGTATCTTCTCAAATGAAGTAGCATATTAGCCTTGTTTGTGATGCATCGCATACTTGGAGCCGTGATGTTTTTAATTGGATACGAGGGAGAGTCAGTAAATTTGTTCCAAATGGCTATACAACGTAAAACATATGATATTCAGACCTGTAAAAATCACTTCTCGACATATCCAACGCCAATATTGATACACTTGCCCCATCTCCTTACCAGTTCTTCGAAAACCTCAGCGTACAAGTCTTTTGACTGTTGTCTCACCCACTTCCGCAAATTCGTTTCAACCTCTTCGTCATCACCGAAACTTTTTTCACCAAGGTGGAACCGAGTTCCGTGAAGAAGACTTCCCACTGTAAGCAGGGAACATTTATCTTCTAATATTCTTTGCAGTGAGTCGTTTCGCCAACAGAAAGCTGTTTTTCGGTAGTATACCCCTCAAGAACTTTCGCCATCTTGCCTGCTAAAATAGCTTCTGCCGGTCACGGTAGCCGAGCAGTCTAAGGCATCTACTGTCTTCGCTCGCCTGGAATCCGGGATCGTGGGTTCGAGTCCCACTCAGGACATGGATGTTTAGTTTGTGTGTGCGTTTTTCTGTGTTTGTGTACAGGTAGAGGCCTTGCGACGAGCTGATCACCCGCCCAAGGAGTCCTACCGAATGTGTAAGATCTAGAAAAACCGAAGTGAACGGAGAAGTTCATGGACGTAGGCCTAGACCCACTGAGGCTGTAGTGCCAAGGGGAAGGGGGGGTGGAATAGCTTCTAAACTTGCGTACGGGAGTCTGCTACTTAGACTTTCGTGCAGGGGGACTGTGCTACTTCCTAGTGCTACACGTAGCAGAAGTCAGTTACAATTGTTTACTACCATTTGTGACCTATTTACTGACTCTTCCCCTTAAATAAGCAAACCATAAATGTGATTTCACCTCTGGCCCTTGCTCGAATATCACCTCAGTTTTTCTTCAGATTATTGTAGCGCGGCGCCTGTGGGATTCCTTTTATTTTGAGTCTTACAGTCACGCAGCGGTTTATTTTGTGTTTTGATAGGTCCTGATATCAGGGAAGAAGAAACGTCCATAGAGAGATTCTTTTAGCTTTTGTTGGTGATAGTCATGGCTCTGACCCCTTTCCGCCTGTCTTTCTTCTTCCAGCATTTCCTCTGCTTCTTCCTGTGGGTCACACTGTCACTTCCCAAAAATACTTTATTTCGTCAGGCCGAAGTTTCTTGCCGAAAGCTGTGCTTCAGAACGACTGACCATTCCGTGAGAAGGATCTTCTACACATGTCTAAAATGGCTGATTCATTATAACTACATCTCGTGGATAACACCCATTATCTCAGGTATATTTACGGTACACGACGTTTCGGCGTTGGTTCTGCCCACGTATTTGGATGATCAGTTGTGATTATATAAATATATTTACCGTTATTTATAATTTGCACCATCTGTCTGAAAAGAACGACATAAACGTGTGACAAGCTGAAATATTTCAGTTTGTTAAAAGTAATTAATAGTATGATGTATTTTGTAAGAGCCAGAGTAGCTGAGTCGGTACAGCGACGGACTATGGGCTGGAATGTCGGGGTTAAATTCCCGGCAAGGGTAAAATTCTTGTCTTCTCCACACTGTCCAGACCGGCCCAGACTCATATCCAGTGGGCACCGGTGGCTATTTCCACGGGAGTAAAGCGGCCGGAGCATGAAGTCCTGACCGTTCGCCTCCATTCACTGTCGATGTCAATAATGATGGAGCTGTGCCTTCAATCCCATTACGTCTTCATGGGATACTTAATTAATTAAGCGTATGGAGTACGTTCTTTTTTGCTGTGTTGTTTTTATCATCACAACTTTGAGAGACAAAAACAAACGGTTATCTTAGTAACAAAAGCAACCACAGACAACGCTCAGCTAGCGAGAAGAAATTTTATGTTCGCAGCCTGTAAATGTCTGTATTAGTGATGCTCCAGTGGCCTGCAACTGTGTGCATCTGCAAGGAACATTGACTACCCAATGACATATGCCCACTCATAATACGACTGCATGTTCAGAGGGACAGATTCTTGCATGCCGGGGACTAAACATAGGGGAACAGCTCACAGCTGAAACAGTTCACTGTAAGTATGAGCTGATCCGATACGTAGGGAGTAATTGTAATGGATTTTAAAAGTTCTGGAACGTTTTTACCGAACGTGGTAAGTGAGCTGTGACCGCTGCCATGTTGACAGTTGAGTTGTGCCTGTCAGAGACTCTATTCCGATTGAATTCATCCTGTGGTAATGTCATGATATTACTCTCAGTCAGTATTGTAGCGTGTCTGGGCTACTGAAGACGCCGTTCGGATTGGTAATGGGTTTATTAACTTGGTTACACACTCTCTTTTAATTATAATCAAATAGAGCACTATCGCTGATTTACAGTACAGTATATTGAATGTAAATATCTGGTTGTTCGTATCACTGAGTTAATCTTCTCATTATCCAATCAGCTTAATTGCATTGACTGATATTGGAAACAGTAGACAATAATCGCCTTATCATTTCATGGGTGTGAAACTTGGTCTGTAACATTAAGGGAGAAACATAGACTGAGGGTGTTTGAGAACAGGGTGCTGAGGAGAATATTTGGACCGAATAGGGTTGAAGTGAAGTTGCTGAAAACTGCACAGTGAGGAGCTTCATAACTTGTACTGTTTGCCAAGTGTAATTATAATGGTCAATAATAATTAGCGATTAATGTAAGCAGTGAAAGCGAAATATGTGTTTGAAATACTTTTGCCATTTCGATTATTTTGGATGCTTATCTATTTCAGGTACAAATATGCTCACTCTTTCAGAAGGCAACCGTGAAACTCCGGCTGAAATAGCTAGCGAATGGTAAACTTGATACCTGAAAAGAGAGAATACTGTGGAATTCAGCTCAGATTTCAGCCAGGCCTATAGACTTTTTATCCATAAATACTTTCGTAATTCTGGGTACCTATGGTTGCAAGTCGTTTCGTGATATGGGTGGCCGAACCCTGGTAGCCATGTTCGGTGGCGTCTGACTCCGTCCTCTTCGGGGGTTCTTATGTTTTACTTTCTTATTTGGGATTTTGGATTCAGTGACGTCATTTTGGCGATAATGTGATGAACAGTTCTTAAAAAGGTACAGATGGGCCATGGTTAGTTAAATTGGACGCAGGCGATGCTAGTGGGACAGAGGCCAGTTGAGGAATGTGCTGACATGAGGATAGAGAACTGCACCATTTGTGCACGTCGACGTTTAGTTATCTCCCACGGCGACAATAAAGTCCGAAATTAAAGTTGAACTATTCTCGTGGCCAGAGGGACTACTTGACGGTTACCTTCAGATCACCGTACCTTATATCGCTTACAAAACCTTAACTGAACCAGTAAAGTGTGGCTATAAATTTCTCTCACGTTTACTAGATACAGAGTTTACCTGGAAACAAGACTGCGACAGTAATGTTAACATTGCAGGCGCATGAAGTCAGCAACGCGGAAATCCTATGATCGCTATAGTTGCTAAATCGCTAACCGTAGCCATCTCTATCTCTCTGCATCCGCAACCTGCATGCAAGACTTTGGCTATCACGTGATCTACCCGTGCCCTGAAACGATTCCTGCTCAGCTAGCATTTCTAACTTTAAAAACTCTCCCGTGTTTAAATATTTGCTTAATAAAATTAAAATTCATTCACTACACCTCAAGTAAAAGTATTTGACTCTGTATTGGGGTTATGTATGTATGTACTGTAACATGCAGATCCATTTTTAGGCAGCAGCTCGGTATTCACTTTCCCGCTGCAACGGATACGTATACAATAATAGAGGTATTGTTGGATACAGTGTTTTCTACTAGGTCCGTAAAAAGGGGGTATTAAGGAGGACAATAAAAGAAAGAATAGTTGACTTGGAAGCGAGCCACCGTTCAGGAGGACTTGAACCCGGAAACAGAGGAGTGGCCATAGTTAGAAGCCGTTAACTGGAAACGTCTAGTGTACACACTACAGGCTGGGAAAGACTTGCATGTGAATTGTTGGAATAGCGATAGTGTTATAGTTACTTGTCTTTACCACCTGTAAGTGGTCAATAAATCCAATCCAAACCCCGTCGAGAGTCACTCATACATGTGACAATATTAACATTTTGATTTTATTTTGAGCACATTTATTTCATATACTGGAGAAGTTATTTTTATTTAGGCAAATTAATAACATTTATCAAGAGCCTTATCTGATCCATCCACAACGCGTATTCAATTTCATGTTATTCAGTTCAATTATTGGAGATAAATTGGCTTGGTTAACCGCGCAAATGAAGAAATCTTCTTTCCCCTGTTGATGTCAATAAATTTGTTAATGGATTTGAAACTGAAATCTCTGGAGAATTTTATTGCCTACGTAGATATTTGTTACATGGGTGTGAAATATTTGGATAATTAAGTGAAATTCATGCGTTTGATTTTACTTAGCTCCTTGAATGGCACCATCATAGGAGTGAAGGTTATACGTATATAGGTGCGAATGCGAGAATGCTTGTGAGGGTTGAATTATGAACTGTAAGAAAAGGAAGCCGTCACAGTATTTTTATAGTACTACCTGATAATTTTCCGGGAAGAATTTAGAAAAAGCACAGGGATACTTCGGCCAGAATATGCAGCATCGGGATCGAGACAGGAGCGCTGAGGTCTCCCTGATATGAAGCACACACGTAAACATTTTGCCGCGACTTTCCATGTTAGTTTGTCTTGTGGCTGTTATTGTCTGCTGTCGTACACACGAGGCACGTCGGTCGGCAACTTAGCAAGAAGAACTCGCAAATACACACCGAGGGTGTTGCTAAGAAGGGTGTTCTCTTTATGAATAGTATCGTGTTACATACATTTGTAGTTTATTTAATGATTCTGTCAATAAACAGACTGAGCGCTTCGAATGACTGATAATTAATACTAATTTAAACTTAATGATAATTAATAAAAAATTAAAAAGATTCAGATGATTGGATTTATTAGCATTTTGGTTACAAGTTCTCTTTTTTCTCTCCTTGGCACTACAGCCCCAGTGGGCCTAGGCCTACCTCCATGAACTCCGTTCACTTCGGTTTCTCTAGATCTTACACATTCGGTAGGACTCCTTGGGCGGGTGATCAGCTCGTCACAAGGCCTACAAGTTCTCTTAATCACACTTAAATACAGCACTGTCGCCGGTTTACTCACTTTCAAGTTCACCGTTACACACGCACTAGGATTCTCCGTCTCCACTAGTCGTCTCCTAGCAACGGATCTTAACGCAGAAACTATCACTTCTATCTATGAAGTCTTCTTCTCTTCAGTCACTCTGGAACCTCGGAGCTAAAAATTCTTCTGGACTCACTCCTTCAGCTTATATGACTGCCTCGTAACTGCCATGAACGAATTATGTCACTCTTATATATAACTGCGGAACGGACAGGGGCCTGCAGTAAACACATATCACGGGTTCGCTATCCAGCCAGTCTATTGGCGCGTCGTTCGGATCTACATAAAATACAGTTTCCTCTATTTTTGCGTGTTGGACCGTGTTTACAAGGCTGTCGCCTGGCAACGCGTTGATCAAATCTGTTACAGTAAACAATAATAAACTAAAATTCGATTGATAATTAATAATAAATTAAAACACTGCTAATAACGATTTAAAAAGTTGATTTATAATAATAAATTCAAAATTTATAATAAATAATAAATTAAAAGCGTGACTGAAATTTATGTTAAATTAAGTACTGATTGATAATTAATTATAATTTTAGAAACTGATTGATAATAACAAATTTATGTGATTGATAATTAATAACGATTTAAAAATGTGATTGATAATTATTAGCAAATTTAAAAATTGTGGAAGTAGCCGATCATGATTCTCCAGGACTCTCTCCGACCAGAAACAGCTAGAAGATTTATTTGCCAACTTAATTTTAATATTTAAAGGGTATTCTTATGGGCCACAATCGAGTTGTACTTCTCTGCAGGATAGAATAAAAATTAAAAAGCAAATAATTTTAGTTTTCAATATTTGATATACCAATCGTTTTTTTTTAATTTAATTTCTTGCTAAATTCCCAGGAGGAGGGAGAGATGCCTAGCTTGTCTTCCCCAGTCTTTGCCCATAATCCAGGCACTATCCTGGATATTTCGCCTGCAGAGAGTAAAAATTACCACACAGAATTTCGGTCAGAATAGTTGGAGACCAGCCTTGATTCGAACAGAGAGCCCTCCGAATAGAAATCACAAGTGTTCTCTTCAATCCAGCTTGCTCTCTCTGTGTTGTGTGTGTTCGTGTGTATAAAGCCCATTTATTTAATGTGCTGCAAATCGAGCGGAGAGCAGGTAGCTGTGGGAAGTCTGACAGACTTTCGGTTTTACACCAACTGATATCTTGCAGAAGTTTCCTTCACATCTTGGTGTCTTTTGCAGATATTTCATGCAACGTAACATGTGTATTTTACGGATGTCTACAACGTGTGTTCAACACAGTTTATATGTCAGGTGAATACTTACAGAGATACGCCAAAAGAAATGTATTCAACCTTTTAAGTAATCTAGCTTTTTGAAGAAATTAAAGTTGTTGTGCTTGCTTAATAAAACGTAACGAAACAAAACGCAGTGGGTCCTCCTGTACCTATCCATCGGTCATGATAGGTGTTACTGAGAACACGGCTAAAATGTGCCTGAGTACAATCACGCACAAACAGTACTCCTCACGCTCTAAATCACAGATAAATATTTCCGGACGAATGATGACGTGAACATTTTTTCTTGTGTTGGTATATGGAACTCGTGCCCAAAATTATCACGCACCCTATATATTCAGTATTTTGGAATTTAAGCCTATTGCGGTTACTTAGTCTGGCGTTAACAGTTTTAGATATTCGTATATTTTGTTCAGACGTAACATCTGAAACGGAAGCGTATTTCTAATCAGTTTGATGAAGAGCACTTTGCAGGGTACAACGCTGGTACTGTCATGAGGCCGGTGGAGATTGCCTGTAACCTTGTGTTGCATCCGGCCATGGCGGAGGGCGAGAGAGGGGTTCTCCTGTGCAAATGACGGCTCGCTTCCTGCAAATGAAGCAGCAGATTTCTGTCCATAAAGGATGAACTGCCTACAATACATCATTTTCCCTTTCCTTTCTTCAGTTTCCTTCCATTTCATTACAGCTCTTTATCATTTTTATCATGTCTTCCCTTCTTTAAATTGCACAGTTTATATAAGCACATTAATTCCTTTCAGAAGGCTCCCAGTCTAAATTTTGTTCTGATGGTGCTCTGCACTGCTTAGAGTCTTCGTGATTTCTTGTAACTTGTTACGGCACAGCGGTCACTCTGTTTGCCACGTTCTGTACCACGTTACTTTGAAATTCCACCCGCAGTATCTTGTACTTGTACTTGTACGTTTGATGTATGAAGATACGCTTCATCTTAGGCCTAATTGCACAACAGATTTTTGTCACCGAGATACAGAATTTTCCTTAAAGTAAGCGCAAAACAGTAAGTAAAGGTATCACTGTAGCAGGCCGTGGAGGCCCATAGGTTTGTGAGACATCGAGGCTCCCACATTGTTTAGTTAACCGACTGACAGATGGCGGTGAGGTTGTCAGCCTTACGAACCGGCCGCCCTTTACCCCCCCCCCACCGAAAAATTCCTTCTACTCATTTCTGTTAGAGGCTGAGTCGACCCCAGGGCCATAGTGCGGCTGGAAGGATTAGGTAAATTGAAAAAATCCACATCATTGGGATTCAATCCCGCGATCTTCCGGCTTGTGGCATAGTGCCTCAACCAACTACGCTACCGCGTGTCCCTTCTTGAAGTAATCTTATCTTATTTAATTCGGATGTGTGCCTTAGATATTTAGTCCTGTCCAGCGAAATTTAGGTTGAAGTTACTGAAACGGAACCTTGTACAAGGGGATTGTCTGAGAACCTCCAGAAAATCTTTCGGCCGGTAAGGCGAGGACACACTATACTCTCGTCATCTTGCACTGTGTGCGTTTGGTCTCTTGGTACACTCTGGTCTATAGCCTATACACATCACAAAAAATAAGAAAACTTACATCATAGAAGATGCTGGAAATGCTCTCCCCCTCTGCCTTCAGTTTCAGGCGTTTTATGACAGCTGATGCTAAGGCTTTACAGGATCCGGTCTCCTGTGCGAGGCGCCTAAAGGATTTTCAATGAAAACGTTCAGATCTTGCACCGATTTTTATCCAATTTATCTTCAGTGAGTAATCGGTGTTTTTAGTTTTCCTTTTTTTTTTCCTTGGTCGGATAATGGTACTCTCTCTCTCAATTTACTTACGATTGTACGAATCCTTAACTTCGTCTACGTGAGATTGTCACATCTTGAAATTTACTCTGGAATCTTTTCATTTCACAAAGGTATCGTACGGGGACGCTCGCTCCGATGTTTAACTTACACGTGGTATTTCAGCATAGGAAATAATAGGACGCAGTCCTGAGTATTTATCCTACACGGCAAATACAGCATGATTAGCAGGGTGGGGCTCGGGATTCAGGAATCGGTCGGCAATTTTATGCATAAATAGTTTCGTCGTACCCGTTCAGCGAGCGGGAAATTATGTTTTCGAGCACGCCATAAGTCCGAAAATACCAAAGGCAATATATGTGTTTGGCCCGTGTCCCTATCAGCCGAGCGGTCAAAGGCCCTTGGATAGCCGCTCTCGCGACTTCCATGTAACACGAGAATTGTCATGATTGTTGTAGATTCATGAGTAGTGTCAGGTGCTGGGAATTGGGGCGTGAGAAAAGAGTATGGATATGGCACTCTGCTCTTTGGTCAAAGAGTAGTCGCGTTATAACTAAGAAAAATATCTCATCACGTGTCTGAAACATGTAAAGATAACCGTGTAAAATCCAGATTACCTGCCTTGTGGCCGAGGTTCGAAAAACGGATAGAATGGTCTAAATACAAGGCATTCGGATCGCCGCTGCACCAGAACTGTGTTGCGTCACATCTCAGTAAGCTTATACGTACATTGTAGCCAGGGCAGCCGCACTGGTAAGGGGCCCTATGTTGCGGTGAAAGTATTCGGCCATGATATAAAGGCCAACAAGATCGGAAGCTACACTCCATGTACATGGCGACCTGCATAATTGCTTAGTTTTCATCTGTGGCGTTGGATGTTGATCCCATGGACTGAACCCA
>NW_019720560.1:54873-122355 GCF_002891405.2 Cryptotermes secundus
GGTTTCTCTGAATCATATTTTACAAGCATGTACCAAACCTTTTACGGTGTTACTTGATTAGTGTTTTCATTCACTACAAATATGTGTTACCTCGGCTAGCTTTAATTATTCTTATGTAATTGGTTTTAATTTATTGACTGGTTATTAATTTTATTAATTTTATGCTATCACTCACTGGTGTCTTATCTTAGTATTTAGTTACTAACAGTATTAGCAACATTCGTAATATTTCATAAATGTATGTATATATTTCAGTCTTCTTTAGATCTATGTTCACAGATTTATTTGTCGTATTTGTATTTTGTTTTAATTATTTTGTACCTTATATACTCGTGCTAACTTTGTAATTGGCCGCTGGGCTGTTAAGTTATTGCACGTAAATAAACATGAATTGAATTGAATTGAATTATTATTATGGCTCTACAACCTTTTATTGGGCCTCGACCGCTTTCTTAGTTTCTTGATCATACACACAGTCGGTAGGACCATTTGGACGGGGGCTCAGCCCGTCGCAAGGCCGCTACCTACACACAGAACACAACACAGAATAAACGCACACAATACAGACATCCATGCCTTGAGTGGGATTCGAACCCGTGATCCCGGCGTTGTAGAGAGCGAAGACAGTTCATGCCTTAGACCGCACGGCCACTGTGCTCGGCTATCTCTGTATTAAGCGCATAATTTTAAAAGTTATCAGGTTTGTGATGAACTACTGTCTTCTGTGAATAATTTGTTATAAATCTCTTTCTTTTCAGCAATTTTGGAACTGTACACTGAAATAGCTTTACCTCGCAAACGGTTCGGACTAGGGCATATGTACATATACAATTTTTGCTTAGAATGACCGATACTATGACCTCACATAATACATTTTCTCCTGGGACACTCTGTATGTACACTGGACTTTCTGTGATGGAAAGACACAACAGATTGAACCCATCTAAATGGCGAAACGGAGAACTCGAGAATAACTTCCAATGTTTAAAAGAAATAGGCATCGATTTTGAGTATTAGCTCACGGGTGTTTTTAAAACTTTAAGAAGTGGTGTTTAGTAGGTACGAGTAGAGTATCAAAACTAAACGTTGCTATAAAATGTTTAATTTACAGAAGCTGAACGATGTAGAAATGAATGAAAACTCTCATCTTAGATACTTGGAGAGATCTGGGCTCTGCCGGCAGAAAATGTGAATACAGCTCTTTCCTTGGGTGTGAGCATTATATATATGTGTATAACCGAAATGTCTGCAGATACAATTGCAGAAATTTCGATTGAAACTGCTGCCACCATCTTCAGCGTAAATATATCTGTCTCTCTCCTTCTTTCTCTCCATCCATCCATCCATCCATCCATCCATCCATCCATCCATCNATCTCTGTATTAAGCGCATAATTTTAAAAGTTATCAGGTTTGTGATGAACTACTGTCTTCTGTGAATAATTTGTTATAAATCTCTTTCTTTTCAGCAATTTTGGAACTGTACACTGAAATAGCTTTACCTCGCAAACGGTTCGGACTAGGGCATATGTACATATACAATTTTTGCTTAGAATGACCGATACTATGACCTCACATAATACATTTTCTCCTGGGACACTCTGTATGTACACTGGACTTTCTGTGATGGAAAGACACAACAGATTGAACCCATCTAAATGGCGAAACGGAGAACTCGAGAATAACTTCCAATGTTTAAAAGAAATAGGCATCGATTTTGAGTATTAGCTCACGGGTGTTTTTAAAACTTTAAGAAGTGGTGTTTAGTAGGTACGAGTAGAGTATCAAAACTAAACGTTGCTATAAAATGTTTAATTTACAGAAGCTGAACGATGTAGAAATGAATGAAAACTCTCATCTTAGATACTTGGAGAGATCTGGGCTCTGCCGGCAGCAAATGTGAATACAGCTCTTTCCTTGGGTGTGAGCATTATACGTGTATAACCGAAATGTCTGCAGATACAATTGCAGAAATTTCGGTTCAAACTGCTCCCACCGTCTTCTGCGTAAATATATCTGTCTCTCTCCTTTCTCTCCTACCATCCGTCCCTCTGTCTGTCTGTCTGTCTGTCTGTCTGCCTATCTATCTATCTATCTATCTATCTATCTATCTATCTATCTATCTATNGATCCATCGATCCATCGATCCATCGATCCATCCATCCATCGATCCTCGTATAGGTCTGTGGATTTGGAGAACGCTATTGATCATGTGGATATGAATATACCTTGAACATATTATAAACAGTGTCGAGAATCGAACCGCAGTCTGGGTCCATGTGATCTGAAGCAGAACGCCCAGTGGCCCACATACAACAAAATGAATGGAGATATGGCTGAACCGTGTAACATGCAGCACTAGTAGAAGGGAAATATCTGAAACACAATATACGAGAGACTTGTATGAGGGAATGAACTGATGTAGCAACAGTACCGATGTCAGATCTAAAGATTTCACAGCGGCTGCTTTGTCAAGATCTTATCGGGCTTAACTTAACTGCCGTTGAAAAGACGAACTAATCTTCTTTCAGATGCCCACAACATTCTGAAGGGAAGAAAACATTACGTCAGTCAGCTAGTGAATTACTTTTCATTAGGACAATAACTAGGACTCCCGTCATGGAATAAGTAATTTTCGGCTCCTCATTTGTCGGGATGCTAGAAATAACTGTATTTATGTGACATTTCTATTACTGAGTTTCCTATTATATGCCCTAATAGTATATTGTAGCGTGTAGACTCGTTGCTATGCAACGACATCGAGATAAGCAAATATACCAGAGCCGCTTTTAGGCAGCACCTCGGTAAACACTTTTCTGCAGCAACAGACACGACCGCAACAATGGAACAGCAACAGAAGAACGGTGTTTCCTGCGGTCCGCGCTGCGGCTGGTGCTAGGCAACGGCGCTGTAAACATTTATCTTCGGTAACTAATCCAGACACATTAGAAGAGCTGTGTTTTGTCTTGGCCTTTGCGGAGGTCTTATAACCTGGACGGTTTGGGGCAAGTAGGCAGTTGATGGACAGGTGGTGAAGAGACGACTAGGGGAGTGGTGTGAAATGGCCGCGAGTTATTTGCAAGAGTGCTCAGTTGAAACTCCGGCTGTGAGGAGAAGACTTTATGTGTGATATCTGTGGTGTGAAAGTCAGACTGTTATAGTTCCTGTGTTAAAATCCGTTGTCGGGAAACGGCTGGTTGACACTTTAATAGACTGATGACACTAGTCTGAGTCAGTCATATGTAAAGTTCAGTCGCTAGTCTTGAGTGTATAAGTGTTCAGTAAATTGACCAACCTAAGCCCCGTTTACAGTCAATCATGCACGTGACAATATGAACGGAAACATGTTAAGATCGGAATATCCCTCATTGCGTAGAGTCACTATATTTTACGGGTAAGAGAATGAAGAGCGCAGCCGGGTGTCTCATCTAGTATACGTTCTGATATCCGGTTGATTATGATCAGTTGTGATCAACTTGACATCCCCCTTCTCTCTCCATCCATATTATAGTTTTGTGCTTACAAGTGAAGCGTTGTCACGATCCGACTATTGAAGTCCACTTCAGGTATTGATTTCTTCAAGCGCCAATTACAGCAAGATTAAATAAGTTTCTTTAGCATTACAAAGAAAGCAAGGAATATACTACTCAAGTGAAGATGGCTGACTGACCTCGGCTGAACGACAGAATATAAATCAATGACGGTTATAATAGCTTTGAAAGCAGAAAAACAACAAAAACTGCAAGTCTATCCCTCTAAGAGACCGTGGAGGCCTATAGGGTTGTGAGACGTCGAGGATCCTATATTTTTTCTGGAGAGTCGGATCACAGATGGCGGTGATGTTAGCCATACGCTCCGGCCGCTCTTTATTCCCCAGGAAGATTCCTGGAACTTATTTTTGTCAGAGGCTGAGTCGACCCCAGGACCATAGTGCGGCTGGAAGGATTAAGTCAATTGAAAAATCCAGTGACCTCATCAGCTTGCTGCATAGTCTCAACCAACTACGTTCCCTAACAGAATGGAACCGGAAGATGTGAACTCGCCCTCCAACGAGTATGTGTGCTACGAAGAGAGGAGAAATACTTTCCGTCACTTAGATCGATTTCATTGTTGTAGTGAAGTGTGACATTCTTGTGACAAGCGTACCCCTGAAGTTACTGAAGAGACATTCCCCGGCCTGTATTGGTTCAGTTATTTTTGTTGGTAGTGGGCGCACCAGAAGAATGTTTTTAACTTCTGGTTCTTCAGTCCGTGAACTAGCATACCAGTACACTTACGTAAAGTTCAATTTGCCAGGAAACAGAACCAAAATTACGTATCCAGGATATACCTCATCAAATTAAATGACTTGAAGCCAAGAATCTCCTTTGATACTTTGCAAAATTCAATTGTTCACATCTGAGCGAGTTTTAATTGGCTCGGCATATTTGCGGAAAGAACGGTGTGTGAAGCGTAGAGAGCACTGCATTTTCAGAAATATCAGGGCAGATATGACAGTGAGAGTACGTATTAAGATATTACTGAAACATGTGCTGGTTACTGTGGAATATTAAACCTACACGAGTTTTTTTATGAGACGCGAGAGAAGGGTATTTCGTGATGGTGACTGGGAACATGGAAAATT
Organism: Cryptotermes secundus; assembly: GCF_002891405.2. NCBI lineage: Eukaryota > Metazoa > Arthropoda > Insecta > Blattodea > Kalotermitidae > Cryptotermes > Cryptotermes secundus. Next base: position 59,497 of record NW_019720560.1, read on the forward strand.
AGAGGAAACGAAGGATAAAGAGAGAAATGAGTAACCTATGAGAAGGAGTGGAATGTATGGTTGATATCACATTAAACCGCACTAAAACGAGAAAGTGTAGGAGAAATTGTTTTGTAAAATATGATTAGTAAATAACTAGAATTAAAACAGGTAAATTTGTCCCTTTAACATGCCATGGAGGCCCATATGGTTGGGAGACGCAGAGGCACCCACATTTTTCAAATAGTCGGCTCACAGATGGTCTTGAGTTTATCTGCCTTACGGGAAAGGCACTTAAGATTGCACACTTAGTGCATTTATGCCCATAAACACATCATTTTTGTGATCCATGTAAAACTGCATTTATTAAACAAAACTCCCGATCCTCAAGAATACGAAACACATCAAAGGAGTTACGAAAATTAAACATTTTGTCTTTAAAAGAACATTTTTTAACGAATTGCAAATGCGCAGTCTTAGTCCTCTAAGAATGTGCAACATGTCCTTTAAGAATGCGCATAGCATACGTCGCATTCGAAGAGTCCGAAGCCTTCGTAGCTTGAAAAGTTTTTCATGCCACCCACTACACCACCCAGTCCTCAGTAATAGGCTCTTCATAGGCTTCGTCACAACCAGGACAGTTAACTTTTGCTTCCTCTGCAGGTGCAGAACAAGTTGATGTTATTGAAGGGTTTTGCTGCCTTGTTTGTTATTCCCTGGCTCTCTTATCGTTGCTAGAAGAGCGTTCTTACTTGTATATGGAGAGGAAGATAAAACTTCAGACGTTTTAGAAGTTCTCTTCCGCTTCTATGTGTGCACTGCCTTCGGTAATGCCGAGATCATAGCAGGTGAGACTTGTGGCTCCTCAACTATCGCAAGTTGAACTGTTAAGGACACTTCATTACCATTTTCATTGTTGACTGAAACGTGTCTTCTGCAGTGGCTTGAGTTTCCTGCACACCGGGGCAGAATGCCACTTCTGAGGGTGCAAAGTCTTCATCTGAGAAGACATTCATGTTAACCGGATGAATTCCCGTTCTGCTATTTTCATGTTTGCCACTCTCTCGTAGGCTGATCTGAAGATACTGGCAACGTTGGTCTGAGCAATTTCAGTGTCAGGATGGTTCACTAGCCACCTGTCAGCCTCTTTGGCGTAGGCTTCTTTCAGAGGCTCGAAAAAGCCAACCCCCCCAGTGATCTTGGCACTCATTTATGTTAGAGGCTGAGTATACCCCAGGGCAATAGTGCGGCTGAAAGGATTAGGTCAATTGAAAAAATTCGATGACATGATCGGGACTCGAACGGGCAACCTTCCGGCTTGTAACATAGTGCCTCAATCAACTACGCTACCGCGTTCCTCAATATCAGTTGTGTGAATTAAATAATTAAAATATGAGTGGATATTTTTTTGCTTAAGACATCCTTTAAATAAATTCACTCATACACGTGACAATATTTTGTACATAACAGTCTTCAGTCGCGTATGGGTCGGTCGGTTTGAATTCGCTGGCCCTTATTTTAACAACTAACAAGAGTTAGTGACGCATTCCCGCTTACCGCAATACGCGAAAAGTTAGAGGCGGACTGGCAGGGACCACCCAGTACCTTCCATCCCTGACTAACACTTCTGCAGCTCAAGGCAGACAGAAAGGTTCTGCTGTGAAAATACGAAAACAGCCCCTGGCTCATAAAGCAATTTCGCGCACAAGGTAATACTTCCGCGTTCTCAGTCTATATATACTGCCTGATCGAACAACCGGGTTTAATATGTTCTGCATACCCGAAGGCTTAGAGTATCAGTGTGATCGGTCTGTGTTTCATTCACCATTTATGCTGAAACATTCAACCGAAACTTCAAAAACTGAAGGAAAGGAGGAGAGACTCGTTGCAGAAGGAATAAGTTGAAACACCAGGCAAATCTCGCACCCTCCTGCAGTTATGCCACAGTATGTGACTGTCTGCTTGTTATTGCGTGAATCCACTCTGATGTCGCTAACAACGTGCATTTGTCGTGCAGGGAAAAATAAATATTGTAGCCTACTTTCCTTATTTTGGAGGGCTGGAAGGATAAATTTATTAATTGTGGTCCGTCACCTTAGTTAATTAGTATAAAATAATTTGACAACACCGTCCAGTGTGACTCAGTATATATTTATACTAACACAGTCAATAACTTCGTGGACTGGCCGCAAAGCGTCGTTGCAGTGCACTACAGCGAATAGGTTGAAGCACGATATGATGCCCTGTCAGTTCATCTCTCGTCACAGCAAGAGGCAGTTGTGTGCAAACAGTGTAAGCAGAACTACGGCCTCTATTGTGAACTGCAGTTAAATGCAAGTGGCGGAAATCGAAAATGTGGCAGTTTGAACAACGGACAAACATCAAGTTCTGCCAGAAACTAGGCAAATCCCGTAGCGAAACGTTTGGCGTAGGAAGAATTGGCTGTTTCTACATGACAACGCCCCTGCACATCGCTCTGTTCTTGTTCAAGAGAATCTGGCAAGGCAACAGGTCACCGTTTTACCACACCCTCCGTACTCACCTGATCTCGCACCTTGCGATTTCTTTCTCTTTCACCGCGTGAAAGCAAAGCTACGTGGTCGTAGATTTCAGTCGTCCGAGGAGGTGGTCTCTGCCACAAGAGACGCCGTACGGGAATTTCCTGCCAGTATGTTTCAGCAATGTTTTCGGCAGCTATATCAATGTTGGCAGACTTGCATAGCGGCCAGCGGCAACTATTTTGAGGGCCCATGTGGATATGTGTAAGTGTATGTGGATACCTTGTAATATGATGCGATAAAACCACAGTCCACGAACTTAATGACTCGGCCACGTATAATGCATTATATAGGCAGAATGTAAACATATACTGAATCACACTGGACAATGTTGTCAGATAATTTTATAAGAAACAGAAAGGAGTCACACAATTATTCCCTTTCTCTTTTCGTAACCTTCCCACTGTTGCTAGATATTGGCTCGGTAAACTAGTTCCCTCGGCAAAGGATACACACGCAACAATAGAAGAATTTGGGATGTAGTGTTCTTTATGCGGTCCGTGTTGTATCACTTAATCATTGCGTAGTGAAAGCAAAGTAAGCCACCCAGTGAGGAGGGGGTTCGAATACCCCCACCGTAGCCCTGCGAGTGGTAGGAGGTGATGAAAATGGAACCCGGTGCCTGGTGGTATACTGGGCCACCCTGTTCCTAGGGCATATAAATACGGGGACCTGATCTTCCAGGACTGGGGAGTCTCGAATATGAGACAGTAAAATATGGTCATGATTCCCGCGGGACTCGGATCCGAAAATTACTGCGCTAGCGAGGGCCACCAGGAGTTGTAAACGACAGACCCATCCTCTCATCAGAGAGGTTGTTACATAAGGGCTATGACCGCAAGTGTTCAGTTGAAAAAAACATTACTGGTCGTGAGCCTCAAGGGAACTGACGCCAAGACGAACTGATCGGCCGTAAAGGAACGCCGATCGCTGTTTCTTCCCAGAACTTATTACTTTTAATTATAAGAAGGTCTTTACTTCTCTTCAGATTAGTTTGTCTCTCTCATTGGCATGTGGTGTCACAGGAGATGTTCGATTTTTGTCCGGTCCTCTTCCAGTTTAAGTAGCTTCAACGGGAATCTTGTGCCCTTTTTTGGTTTTTGTTTTCACGTTAAACAAACATGAATTTTATTATTATAATACACCTAAGTGTTGTATATGTCCGTTCCTTTCGCTACAGATCGAAAATCAGCCCTGTCTTCATGAGTTCCTTTCTCAAAACCGTAACTGACGTACCAGTTCTTCTTTCTGACCATTCAGAGCTTCCTTTTGCGTGTATGCTTTCTGAAGGTTCTCAGCCTGTTGCAAACTGGATACCATCCCATTTTTCAGAAGCTCTAACGATGGCATATTAAATTTAATAACTTCCTGAAGTTTATCCATGATCCCAACAGGATCTGCCCCGTCCTCAGGCAGTGGTCACGTGTTCAACGGGGTCCTTTGGAAAGAACTACGTAAAATATCTTTATCAACAAATTTCAAACTCCGTAGCCTGTAGTCCATAAGGGAACTCTCTGTGGTCTAGTGGTCAGAGTTCCTGGCTACAGATCCAAGATTCCATGTTCAATTCCCGGCGTTCCCAGATTTTCTGAGAAGTAGTGGTTCTGGAACAGGGTCCACTCAGCCTCATGAGGATAATTGAGGAGCTATTTCAAGGAAAGAGCGGCTCCGGTCTAGAAAACACAGATTAACGGCCGTGGGGATTCGTTGCGCTGACCACGTGATACCCTCTATGCGAAAAAGTTGGCACTAACTTCGCCGACAAGCGGCGATCGCTCGGTCGACAAATTTGAAACTGTACAGTGAAATAGCTCTATCGCGGAAACGGTTCGGAATTGGACACATCACGCACATATATATATATTTTTTGCTTCCAGACACACTACATAACACATCCGTCAATATTAAGGGTTTCTGAGTTTTTTCCTTCAGACTATACTTGTTTCGTACGTTTCTCGGAATAAGCAGTGATTATTTCCTGAACGCCATTAAATAACAGGTCTTTTTCTGGTATAGTGTGTTTTCTCTGAAGGAGGACTTTAACCTTATATATATTTCATAGAATAAACTAATGCGTTAAAAGTTTAACCTACACTCGGGCGCATGCGCACTCGCCCTGTGAACACTGGAACTGTTTGCAAGTGTCTCCGATGGTACTCGCAGTAGAGCCATTTGAAGGTGCCTCGCCGAGCGATCCGTCTTTTAACGAAAACGAACTGCAAACAATATTTAATCAGGTTTGCGTCACACGTACTATATCTACCATTGACTGAATCATGTTTTCATCTATACTGCTCTTTAAGCTTTGATCGGGAATATTTGTAACCCTCTTAACGAAATTTACCATTCACTACAACATCGCATTCTGTGCGTTCTTTTCGTAATCCTATCAATTTACTTTGTCACAGTCGATAGTTTATATAACAATTTCGAACACGAAGGAATTTTATTATAAAAGGTTATTTGGAGATCAAAAGGAATCCCTTTACCTGAGCCAGTTCTTTATACCTACTGGATCAAATGCACGGAAAAAATTAAAAACGAAGTTTTAATCATTGGCGTTCTTTGCCGGCTCCATGATTTTATGACAAAAGGATGGGTAAGTCGCTTACAATTGCTGCTGGTCTTGCCAGCGCAGTCATTCTCAAGTCCTAGTCCCGCGGGACTGGTGATCACATTTTGCTGTCTCAGATTCGAACATCCCCCCCCCCAACCGGAGTGCCAGGTCATGGTATTTACATCCTCTTACGACTAGCATTGCTACGGTGGAGGTATTCGACCCCGCCTCCACACGGAGTTGTTCATTCAGAATCTACGTCAGTGTATAACTACTGCTGTATATTAACAACTGGGATTAGGCTTTGTCAGTGGGAGATAACAGGAAAATATATGCAATATAATTGTAATAAAACATACACAGACCTGAAAGTAAGATAGAAAGGGAGGCGAAAATTGTATGCAACTAACATAGGCAAGAAACCAGTTCCATGAATACTAATGCATAGGATTAAACTGAGAATTTTTAAACCATTGTATGCCTACTGCTAGCGCCATCTGTGGAGTAAAACCTTATGAAAGTCCAAGAAGAACCTGTCATATCATACTGATCGTCTCTGTGAGTTGATAACCTCATTTCTGATAAGGGGGATCCAGATTGGAGAAATGTCCAAATTGGGTTGGTTGATCGAATTGGTTAAGCATGACATATGGGCTGATTCCTTTTATTTTCTATACCTGCTCTTACTTCCAATTTCCAAAATCCTAGCTTCATCCCAGCCTACCGTAAGTTCCTCTTCATAGGCATGTTGAGCTAATTCGGATTTTTCTAGAAGACCTTCTTTGAGGTTATGCCTATGTTCTCGGAGCCTCACAGCCAGAGGTCTGCCCGTTTCGCCAATGTAGCTTCTGCCACATTCACAGGGAATACTAGAGACGCACTCTGCCGTCTGTTGCGGATCTCTCTCCGGCCCGTTTTGCATGAGTGAACTCCTAGGAGCGTGTTTGGTTCTGAAGTCCTTCCTATTGTTATTTCGACCTACTAAGATCTTGTTAATGAAATTAGTAACCTTGAAAGGTGATCATCAGCTCAGCGGTTGTCCTCAAGGTTTGATTGACTCAGTCATTAATTCCAAGGGTAGCACCCGCCTGAATAGAGAGCAAGCAAAAGCCTCTGGTCCCTTTGTATATCCCATATGTGAGCGGTGTTTCAGGGAGGTTCAGACATATAGAGAATTCAGCACAGTTGTTCTCGGGCTTGGTTCTCACCGGGACACATGAACGTTGAGCACGGAAGCAGAGAAATATTCATATTTAAAGCCGATACCAAGCAACGGCTGCTGAAGACATAGTACTCTGTGTGAAGTTTTGGAGTCTGCTTTAGTTTTCGTGGAGTGTGTAGATCAGTGAATGCTCTGCAAGTATTTATAGTTGAGCATGCTATGAATTCCGTATATCACAGATTCAATGCAAAGTTTATGTCTAGTCACTAACACGTGTAAATATTATTTTAGTATCTCACAAATGGCCTATTCCGTCCAGATTTCCCTACTGAAACTCTGTATACATTTCTGATCTATTCCATGAATGCTACATTCCCAGTTATTTTCTTCCGTCGTGATTTCATCACCCTAAAAATAAATAACGAATTTATTCTGACTCTTGATGCTTCTTTCTGCTTATGTCCATATGGAGCACGCGGTAGCGTAGGTCGTGGGTTCGTTTTCCGTTGAGGCCATTGGATTTTTCAACTGACTTAATCCTTCCAGCAGCACTATGGCCCTCGGGTCGACTTAGCCTCTAACAGAAATGAGTACCATGAATCTTGCCGGTGGTAAATGCCGGCTCGCGCGTAAGACTGACAACCTCACCGCAATCTGTGAACCCGTTGTCTAGAAATATAGGATCCTCGACGTCTCACATCCCTTTGGGCCTCCACGGCCTGTTACAGGGATACCTTTACCTGTTTTTAATTGTAGCGGATGCCTGGATAGCCGATCTTACCCACGCTTCAGTCTCTGTGGGATGTTTTCCGCTTTCCAACTACAGTATTCACTTACAGGCGCCGTTAATCTGGTTCATCAGATAAGTTACTTAGTTTATAGGCCACAGAATGCCGAGGAAGTTGGCAGGAGGAAGTGGACGTTGTCGCAGGTGACCGGCCTGCTTGGTCTGGGGAGACGTAGAAACAGTCCCAAAGAATCTGAAATCGGGATAGCCTGTAATCGAACCGGATACTTCAGAACAGAATCTGTAATGCTCCAGCTACTCTTACTCATACTTATTGCCCTGAGGTCTTGAGTTTCGCTAGAGCAAATCACTCATTGAACTCGCTTCATGTTTAATAAACACAGTATTAATTAAGAACAATTTTACTTGTGTTATTGCCAGCAATTACAAGAAAGTGTAAAAGTTTACACAGCCTTAATCAGAATTTATGTTGGCAATACTGAATATTGGATGCTGTACAGGTGTTCGTCCTGCCGTAAAATGCCCATCAGCTTGCTTCAGTTCGTCCTTGAATGGTTTTCTGACGCTGCGTCACAAGTTATCGACCGCCTCACGATTTAGAGGATGGTCGTTGGGTAAAGGTCAATAACTTCGAAATAATACAGTAGAGCTATTAATAACTTTGCGTTATTTTGTGCTTTCGACGTTTTGGCGTTAGATTAAAAAAATAACCTGATTCTGTAATTCACAAAGTGGAGGGTCACAAATGAAGCCCATCAATTTATCGACCGAGTATGCTAAAATGTTCTGCCGTTTCATGGCTATCGTGCATCGCGGGGGGGGGGGGGAACTGCAGCAGGTAAATATGGAGCAATGAGGGGGTCATGATTAAGTGAGAAATACAGACGAGACGAGGAGCAAATTTTGTTCCAGTGTCACTCCGACGACCGTCAGTCGTATGTGAAGTTACATGGGATTGAATGAGGTCTCCCACAGAGAGAGGGCGAGTGTCCAACAGCCTCTTCTTTCTCATTTATACGACACGACAAAATCGAACCTTCGAATGACTGACAGACTAATTGAAATCAACCAATCTGTCAACCTATCAAGAAAGTAACTAAATGACTAAGAGGCTCACTGAAACAAACCCGTGAATCATATACAGAAACAAGTGAATACTGTGACGTGTATACCCATTGCTAGGCAACGGCTCGGTAAACACTTTCCCGCAACAACTGTGCTCAACAATAGGACGTCTATTGCTGGGCAGCGGAAGTGTGAACACGACTCCTTAATAACGGGAGACGGTGTTTTCCGTGGGATTCTTGCAGAGGAGTTACAAGAGGGCACAGTCAAAAGATGGAACGGAGTACTGCGGAGTATAGAACAGTAGTCGGAAGAGAATTTGGTTCGAATTCTGGAGATGGCAGTCGAAGGTGATAGAGATGAAACTGCAAGAAAGTAAATGGACTGTGCCAAGAAGGCTTCATATACGATTTGAAGTTACAGTGACACTGTGGTAAATCCGTTGCCAGGATACGACTAGAGAAGACTAAGAATCCTAATGCGTGTGTAACGGTGAACTGTAATGTATATAGAACAGCGTTAGCGCTGTATTGCTTGTAGTTCCGATATGTGTGAATGTATACTGTTCAACTAATCTAATCATCCCGTTCAAAACCCGTCTTATAAGTCACCCTTACACTTGAGAGCATTTTACGAAATGACTAAGATAGTGACGACACATTTATTTATATAGTGACTAACAACTTTCATCTCTAGTTAGACGACCACCTGAATTACTGAGTAGCTGGCTGATTACGAAAGCATTCCTGATACAGTGTATTCTAGAGCAGCCTTTCCAGAAGGAGGCGCGTGTATTCGAATATTTTGCTGTGGATCACGACATAACTACGGCAGTCGTCAGCCCGTTACTGCTCACGCTCGGATTCAACCATAGGCCAGCTCGTGTTCAGTTTTGTAATGGACAAAGCGGCACTGGGGCAGAATTCTCTCTGAGTGCTTGGGGTTTTCCATTTTCAGTCATCATCCAACCAATGCTTCATTCTTTCATCCATCATCCGGGCCTGTTACAGTGGGCTTTGGGGAGGCTTAAGCACTTAATCTCTCCCTATCGCAAGAATACAAACATATTTTTTTTGTGGTCAGACTTCTGAGCTGAATAAACACAAAGGACATTTAGGTTTTATGAAATATTAACACTTACAACATGAACGCTGGATATTTGTTGACATGTATGGGGTAAAGTACGTAACTGGCAACTGGAATTTGCAACGGCAATCTGTAATCAGTGGGTCGGTACTGACGCGTAGGAACCAGGATGAATGCAGAATGATAGATGGCCAAAGAGAATGTCAGTTTGGAATCCCACCGAGAGGAGAAAGAGCGGTCCTTCTAAAAGAAATTGGAGAGAAGTTGTGGATATGAGCATTGGGTTCAGAGGACCACAGGAGAGAGACTGGAATTTAAGTCACTTTCTGGAAACAGGAATCAGAAAGCTGCGACGCAGCAATTTATGTACAGGCTTGAAATTCGGCAGCCTTTTGCTTATTGTAGTCTTCTGGGTTGTGATACCTCTTATGCACATGGATACCGACTTTTCGGAGGAACATGCTCTCGCCTTCTGGGCTTAAGTTGATAGGTTAGCGAATCGGTTTAGTTTTAAGGCTGGACGCAAGGACAGGAGCATGAGAAAACACCGAGATCCGTGCGGCCTGTAGGAACAATGTTAAAGTAAGTCTCTCGTCCGACGCACGACAGAAATCAGGTTTGGAACCCAAGACGGACTCACAAAGTGACCGTATGTCTTAACGTGACTTGGGAGTCCACAAATCTCCCAGAAGACTGAGGCAGCTCCTTTTTCTGGTGTATCTATATCCGCATACAAATTACGCAATATTACAACCCATAAAATCACAATATTTAGTGAGTAGAAATGGGTTTTGGATTGGTAATTGGGTTTATTGGACCCCTATAAATCGAAACTGCCGGACGGTAGCCGAGCGGTCTAACGCATGTACTGTTTTCGCTCGCTTGGAAACCGGGATCGTGGGTTCGAATCCTACTGAGGGCATGGATGTTTAGTTTGTGTGTGTGCGTTTTTCTGTGTTTGTGTACAGGTAGAGGCCTTGCGACGAGCTGATCACCCGCCCAAGGAGTCCTACCGAATGTGTAAGATCTAGAAAAACCGAAGTGAACGGAGAAGTTCATGGAGGTAGGCCTAGGCCCACTGGGGCTGTAGTGCCAAGGAAAAAAACCCCCGAAACTACTGGTAATTATAACCCCTTTCACTAATTTACGCTCCTTAAAATTAAATATAGCACGCTCTAAATCTTCTCAGTTCGTCTTCAGTAATCGTCGTCTAGAAACGGCTTCCAACAATGTACGTGTAGATTTCTCAGCTTCCCGGCTCCTGTCCTCGCTGGCAGGTGACTGTGTCGCATCTCAGTCAAGCTCCAAATGTCCTCACATTCTCTTCGAAAGCCCCAATTACTTCTCCTTATATAGCCTCAGCGAGAAAACACCGCTTCTAACAGTTCCTCGTTTGATGCGTGAACATTTATTGCCACGGGAACGTGTTTAGCGAGCCGTTCCTTAGCAACGGATGTTTCTTTTCGCTCTTCTGGTTTTCAGCCCCTATGTCACAATATGGAGAATCATTACTATAAGAATTGCATCTGTTTCGTGGTATCCTCCTATCACTATCTGATGCTAACGCATCCTCAGGGATATTTCCCACGTAGAATGTTGCAGTGTGTTTAGCTTGCTGAAAGAACGGACCAGCCGCTCTCCCTCTGTCTCTGTTTGTGATTTGGGATTAGGCCTTCGTTCATTAATCTTACTCAAGAACGTAATCAACCGCCAGTGAACTATCATTAGCTACAAATTCCAATGCGCCCTTTCCTATGGTATTCTATCTTGTGGAATTTAAGTTAGATTGATATGTAGCCGTATGGTGGGTGATAAATTAGCAGCCTGAAGACATTTTAAAAATATGTGATCCCATAACCAGGATTTTCCTAGAAACGAAATGAAAAGTCGCCACTGATATTTCGTGATTCCTAAAGCTAGAAATTTTGGGCATTTAATTAATTGGAAATCTTAGCAATGCGGGCTTCTGAAATGCGTTTCTGTATGAGTATTAAACATGTAAGATTTGAGGATTTCACGGCGGTGACTATGAAGAAAGCAGTCTTCTGGGATTTGACACCGTGTATGTGGTGTTAACCGACGTTTCGGAGGAACGTATCCGAAACGTCGGTTAACACCACATATACACGGTGCCAAATCCCAGAAGACTGTTATATTTCAGTATTAAATATGTTATTTAGTCCTTGATACGAATTATACATTGCTAACAGCATGGTGTTCTAGAATATTGGCAAAATTTATTATCAGGAAGCCGTACGAAACAAGGACACGGTGGAAAGCTAAGGGGGAAGGAAGATTTTCAACAGCTGCTACGCTTCGGTCCTGTAATGTGGGTGAGACTGGCTCTTACTCCCGATTCCAGTTACGTCTCTGCAGAGAACACCCATAAATAGAGATTTTGTAGAAAATTTGCAAATCAGGGCCTTTTCTTTCTCCCGGTACAAACTACATTTCTCTAGAACATCCTGAGAAACAAAAATAGTTTGTAGAAAATTGTAAAACTCGAGATGTATGCCATTTTTTTAGGTGAGAAATATGGAGAAATTTTACTCAGATGCAGCACAATTTCGCTTTTGATGATTTCGAGGGCAACCATCGCGTATTTGGAATGAAATGATTAAAACGATGGAAGCTTATGCTAAAATTCTCTCAGGCGGTCACCCTCTTTCAGTATTGAGTTTCATATATCTCCCGTCTCTGTCATCTTGATAGGCATCAACACTGGCAAGACTAATCGCCCGCTGTGAAAGCTTCAGATCTGAGGGTGAGTAAGCTGCTTCATGGCTGCTATGACATGCTGACTGAAGATCTCTGCTAGGGGAATATCATGGCATGACGATGAGTACACTAGTGATGCTGATGATGTTTGGGAGAAATAAGTTAAAGGAAACGATAATTAATTTATATTTTATTTTATTGTAACCGGTATACCCATTGCTAGGCAACGGCTTGCTAAACCAATTCCCGCAACACACGTGCACGCAACTTCTACTGCTAGACAACGGCGCGATAAACATTCCTTCGCAACAATAGAGGAAGCAGCGTTTACAGTGTAGTCCGCGCCACTCATTCTGACACTTAACATATGTTTTCTATAGGTCCGTGCCGAGTCTATATATGACGAAAAGACAAGCGTACTACGTATGCATAAGAGACAAATCCACCTTATCGTCCGAGAGAATGTTACATAAGGCCTATTACCGCAAAGGTTCAGTTGGAAAAAATTTTTGGTCGTGGGCCTCAGGTGGCCTGACGCCAAGACGAAACGATTGACGGTAAACCGCCAGTCATAAAGTAACTATGACTTTGGAGTAGATCACTTTTCGTTATAGAGAATGTTACATAAGGACTATTACCACAAGGGTTCAGTTTTGGAAAGAAATCTCTGGTCGTGGGGTCAAACAGCTTCACGCCAAGACGAAATGATTGGCGTAAACCGGCAGTCGTAAAGTAACTTTGACTTTGGATAGATTAGAGAACTAGCATCGAAGAACTGGGTCGAGTTGTGGAGGGTCGGCATTCCAAGGTGACAGAACAAGAAATGGTAAGAAAACTTCATATTGAGTCGAAGTGATAGTTCCCGCGATAAACCGTCGCCAGGATACGACTAGTGAAGACGGAGAATCCTAATGCGTGTGCAACGGTGAGCTGGAAGGTGTGTAATAGAGCGATAGCGCTATAATTGCGTGTAGTCCCGAGCTGTGTAGATGTGTGTCAATAGGTCCAGTCATCCAATTCAGAACTCATCATTCGTCACGGAATCCCGGACACATGACATGATGGAAAGGAGTTGAATAGCCATGCACCGGAGTCGTCTGCGATCTCTTGAACACCCCTCCATAGAGACGAATTATTACTCCTAATTAAGTTCCACTTCCTTACTTACGGAACTGAACCCTTCTGGAGGAGCCGCCAATTCTGCAGCTACTCAAGAATTTCCCAGCATTTTATGGAACCCGAAGGTTCATTGCCATGTTCACAAGAGCCCTCAACTGGTCCCTATCCTGAGCCAGATCAGTACAATCCATACCATCGCATCCTATCTCTCTAAGATCCATTTTAATGTCCACTCGCCTACGCCTTGGTCTTCACAGTGGTCTCTTTCCGTCTGGCTTTCCCACCAATATCCTATATGCATTCCTTTTCTCCCCCATACGTTCTACATGTCCTGCCCACCTCATCCTCCTTGAGTTCATCCGTATAATTTTACTTGGAGAAGAGTACAAGTTATGAAGCTCCTCATTATGCAGTTTTCTCCAACCTCCTGTCACTTCATCCTTCTTCGGCCCAAATATTCTCAACACCCTATTCTCAAACACCTTCAGTCTATGTTCCTCCCTTAATGTGAGAGACCATGTTTCACACCCATACAGAACCAGAGGCAAAATTATAATTTTGTATATTGTAATTTTGCCGGTCACGGTAGCCGAGCGGTCCAAGGCATGTACTGTTTACGTTCGCTTGGAAACCGGGATCGTGGGTTCGAATCCCACTCAGGTCATGGATGTTTAGTTTGTGTATGTGCGTTTTTCTGTGTTTGTGTACAGGTAGAGGCCTTGCGACGAGCTGATCACCCGCCCAAGGAGTCCTACCGAATGTATAAGATCGAGAAAAACCGAAGTGAACGGAGAAGTTCACGGAGGTAGGCCTAGGCCCACTGGGGCTGTAGAACCAAGGGGTAAAATATCTAATTTTAGCACCATTACCTGATTTATTATTATTATTATTATTATTATTATTATTATTATTATTATTATTATTATTATTATTACTCTAGAGCCATTTCTTGTGCCTTGGCTGCTTTTCAGTTCCTTGATCCTTTACACAGTTTGCAGGACTCCTTGGACGGGGGATCAGCCTATCGCATGGCCGCTACCTAAACACAGAATAACACGAACGCAGAATAAATACACACAGACATCCATGACTCGAGTGGGATTCGAATCCATGACCCCAGTGTTTTAGCGGACGAAGAGAGTCCATGCCTCACCCCGCGCCGCCACTTGATCGCACTCCCAGAAGGTACAAGGAGGCGGACGTGTACCGCTACGCAGACTTGGGGGGTGGCAAGCTTCCATTTTCGATGGCAGAGACCATCTCTGGTGACAGAAGCGAGCTTCCACGTCCTGGAAAGCGTGTTGCAAAACTTTCGTTTGTTTCATGTCTTTTCGGAGTTCAACGCGGCCAATGGGATAATCTGGATGAAAAGCAGGAAATCTGCTCTCAGCCAATCGAAGTGTCTCTCTGTTAACGCTTCGGTGGCAATGCTATTTGAGCTCCAAGACCGCTCTGTGGGGAACCCCTTGACCTCTTCTGTCCCTTCCATATCGAGTTTCTGCTTCAGCGCAGCAAATCAGAAGCTGACGGGGATGTCCAGCGAGACCTTCATGCTGCGCGGGTAAGTTCTGACGATCCTTTTGGGCGTTTTGCGACGTACGCATGCCTGAATTACACATCGTCTAATGATAGGAAGCATTAAGGATTGGAAAACATCTGGAAATAATCTTGGTCTAATCAGCTTTTGCCTGGAGTAACGTGTATCACTTCAGAAATCCACAGCGACGCTAGGCGGTATTATGGCCGAGTTTCGCCACACGAACTTGCTCGCTGAAAGATAGATTGTTTATTAGGCCCTGTGATTGCAGTAGATAGACTCACTATAACAGAATGGGCCCACTTTCCATAGCCAATCAATTCGTATGATCATGAATTCGAATTCTTATTAATTTCAGGAGTTTCTGTTTGTGTTATTTACGCTTGTCGTGTTCTGGAATTTCTGGCATGAACCTGATTTCACTCAGTAAATTTCAGGCATATTGTCACGTGTCCGGGATTCCGTGACTAATAATAACTGGTTCTGGACCGGATTATCGGATTTATTGGTACTTCTCTTGCAATTACAACCAGTTATAACAGCTCACAATCGATGGCTGTCTTAAGACTCGCTCCGTTCCTTACTGGACTACGAGTGTCTTCTCTTCCACTGTGACTGACTTGGTTCTGATTTACGGATCGGTCATTTCTTCGGCTTCCGTTGTCCGCTGGTTAGCACTCCACATCTGAACACTGAACTTCTGAATTCTCTTACGAATTAACCGTTCTTCCCTGTACAGTTCTTTATACAGTCTAACGGTAACCATGGAGAGTGTCTGTTACCTGGCTGCTTACCGAACCTTTGCCTAGCAAGGAACTGTTATCCGTCTCTTCGTTGCTATGGGAACGTCTCTTTGGCGAACCGTTGGCTAGCAATGGACTTCCGCTCCGGCTCCACTATTCCGCCTTTCAAGCGTCATGTCACAAACGGTCAGTTACTTTCAAGACAATCGCTTATTAAATTATGCTTTGTCATCTAATTGACTGCGCTAAGCTGAACACTTCTTGAAAAGTTAAAATTCGCACAGCTAGTCAATAAATTCTGAAACCAGAAAGCTCGGTTTCAGTGATCAGAAGAGCCGGCCACTGTAACCGACCAGAATTCATCATCTCATCCTCTGTCTTTATGTTCCAATTTCTCTGAAGTGCGCTCTTGTCTTCAGTTCTTCAATCTAAATTATAGGTATATATACTTGTATACTTGTTATCTCTCTTGTACGCGCTATATTTTCCGTCTTCTCGTCTTTCTCGATTTCTTCTGCTTCAATTCATGGATAGTTACAGACGCCTGTTCCGGCTTCACAGAATCATTCCGCCGTTCCCAAGGTTTAATGCTTTCGGCATCCATCGAGTGTATACCGGGGCTACCCAAGGTCGCGAGGGCCCTGTGAAGGGTTTCGAACTTGAAAGTGGTGCAGGAAAAGTTGAGCAGTTGTATCTTGAAGAGTTTTCTCCATTTTCCCTTTAGCGTTATGTTTGTGCTGGGGTGCCAGGTGGATACCGGTGCCTTTTGGATCGAAAGGCGAGGGTGATTTCAAATTTTGGTTCGTGGTCAAAAAGTTTGGGACCCCCTGGTTTTTTCCGTAGGATGTGTTTCATTGTTCTTTCATCTGCTATGCAATCGAACTGGCTTGTCTAGTTTTATTTGCGTTAGTTTATTTTATTTTATACCGTTTCCTGCACTTATTTCCTAATGTAGGGTAAGTTAGGGTAATTTCTACCATCAGGCGAATGAGCTGATTTTAGGTAAACGCCCCTGTCGACATTACTGGTAGCTCAGTAATCGCTGCTGTCATCCAGCATGAGTCTCCGGGCCATAGGTAGCGTGTTTGTGTGATATATTTTTGTTTCGAAAACGGTGCACGAAAGTAAGCTGAATCATGGCGTTTTTAAAATATTGGTGAATATCAACATTACAGTTTAGGCAGACATGCTGTACTGGATTGTAGCTTCTTGTTACTGTTTAGGAGGTTAAAGCGTACTCACGTACTCTGAGCCTTAATCCATTATCAGTCGAGCCCCAGTGAGACCCACCACTGTTTCCAGTAATAATCCGACTTCACTTCTGTTGCGGTTGCGGGCTACAGAAAATAAGCCCCAAAGCTTTGCTAGAAGTCAGAAGTATTGAGCATGCAGCAGGCCCTTTCGAAATACCCCGAACGTGCCACGCCTGTGTCACAGAGCCATTGGTCAGGGTAACACCTCGTAGTAGAAAGGTGGCCAAACCGTGTTGAACCTTGGCAAAAAAATCTTTTCAGCTCTGTGAAGTACTGGTGACCCAATTCATTCACTGGCTTTTGGGTAAATTGGGCAGTGTAGGTGTTTTAGAAAATTAGATGCAGCATTTCAGGTTGGAATATAGTCACAACAGAAAATATTGTCACGTGTAATAGTGACTATAGACGGAGTTCGGATTGGTGAATAAAGTTATTTACCACTTACAGGTCGTAACAGCAACTAACTATAACAATATTGCTAATTTACACACTACAAATTACACAACACTAAGTTTTCTCAGTCTATTTCCAGTAGTCTTTACTTGGTAACAGCTTTCCACAATGGCTATTCAGCTGAATGTGTTTTACTGGACGTTTCCTGGTAACGAATCTTTGCAACTGACATTCTTCCGCTTCCGTTGTCAGCTGGTTAACACTCCACAACTGAACCCTCAATTCTCAACTCCGTTGTACTCTTCCGTCCTCTTCTGTTCTCAAGTCAAGGCAAAAGTCGAAGTCACATTGCGACTGACGCTCAGTCACTCAGTCTTGGTGTCTAGCCCAGTCTGAGGCTTATGACCAGATATTCATTACTGTCAGAATATTCAACAGATAGCAATGCCCTCCTGAACACAACAGCGTTTGAGTAAGAAAAATGAAACAAAATCTACATTACGTATTTATATTCTAACTGCTTTGATATCGTAGAAGTTTTATTCTTGTAATGTAGTGCTCTGTTGCAATACGGCTTTGAATCCCAAGTTAAAAAGTTTATACGTACATGTATAATTTTCGTTGAGAGGATGTAACAGCTGTGAGAATTGAAGCCATAATAATGATTGTTTATTAATTAATTTGGATTGCGTAATTTCCACTTATGGCAAACTTGAGTATCATGACCCCAACAATGGTTACCTGGATGGATTTAGTGTTTGTTTATAGTTATGGAAGAGTTTATTGCTTTAATTGTTTCATTTATAAATCATTGTATAGTTTTGCAACGTTATTTGCTCAAGAGTCTTTCCGGTTTTTGTTGCTTTGACAACTTAAGTTTTTGTGCTTCATGGTCTTTGTGAGAAGTGCAGTCTTTCTTGTTTTAAATTGCTGTTTGATCTCTCCGTAGTAACAAATAGGTACGACAAGAATTAAGTTCTCGTAGATGATGTGAAAGCACTTGAAGAGAAAGGAAACAGAGCAAATGAAGCACTGAGGTAATGAATGGGAAATCTGCGCTAGAACAATTTGGATATTCGTCGCATTTTATCAATGAGAGACTGCCACTCTTCTCCGGAGAATTCTTGCCTCTCTCAGCATTGTTATGGGGATGCGAGGACGGCACGAATTATCTATTTAAATTGAAGAAGTTAATGTGATTTGCCTGCTCCCCCACCCCCAACCCTTCAATATCTGAAAGCGGTTTGTGAGTAAAGATAGACGTTCTCGACTTTAACACTTGGAGACTGGGACTTTGTTTGGGAGTCAGCTACACAGTGCTCTAATGCAGTCTTCATTACAGCACTGACTTAGCTGCAGCGATACAATTGAAAGTTCTCGCCTGTTTCTCTTGTGTTCTTGCCGGATGTCCCTGGCCACGTTCTGCCGCTCGACTTATACTGAGTAGATTCGGAATTGACATTTTCTGGCACAGGGAAAAGGGACGGTACTTTATACCGAAATTATCTCCTGGAATGTTTAGTAAATCACCTCAGAATAAGATCGTAATAATTGACACAGATATTTATGTGATAATTTTTTGTAATACTGTGAATCTTGAATAATTAACAGTAGCATAGTCGGTACACGAGTAGCAACTGGCTACGGGCTGGACGACCGAGGGGTCGGAATTCGAGTCCCGGTAGGGTCAAGAATTTTCTTTCTCCGCTCGTCCAGACCTGCTTTGGGGTCAACCCAATGGGTACCGGTGGCTTTTCCCCGGAGTTAAAGCGTGAAGTTGACCGCGCCTCCAGCTAGTGCCGAGGTCAGGAGAATGTGAATTTATACATTCACTCCTCCATACGCCTTCATGGTGCAGTGCACAGGGACAACTTTACCTTTTTACCTTTAAAGTTCTTTCGGCAATAAACTAGCTTCATAACCTGTAAAGAAACACTGAAAACGGTGACAATTTCCATGGAGTTACTTTCAAGAAAGTAAAATCGATTGGTATCTTCTCGTTCAGTGACCAGATGGACAATTTGTCATCCAACTGTGAGAATGAACGGGAACGTTCGCTGGTTTACGTGGACGACACCCAATGGTCTGTGAGTAACGTCATCTGGGCAGGAGTCTACATGTTTGTAGCAGTGGCGGTCGCTGCCTGTAGATCGTACTGTAGGGTCAGATATTCATTTCAGGGGCTTTGGATGTACAACTCAAAAAACCCTACTGATCCTCAGGCATCATGATGTACATACCAAGTTTCATGAAGATCGGTTCTTATTTACTTTCTCAAGGAGCTGAGCCCTTCTTGAGCTGCCAATTCTGCAGCTACTCAAGAATTTCCCAGCATTTTATGGAACCCGAAGGTTCATTACCGTGTTAACAAGAGCCCTCAACTGATCCATATCCTGAACCAGATCAGTGCAATCCATACCATCCTATCCTGTCTCTCTAAGATCCATTTTAATATTGTCCACCCACCGATTCCTTAGTCTTCCCAGTGGTAGCTTTCCTTCTGGCTTTCCCACCAATATCCTATATGCATTCCACGTCTCCTCCATTCGTGCTACATGCCCTGCCCACCTTATGAAAGATCGGTTCAGGCTCTCAAAAGTTAATATGGGGGATTCACAAACACAGACAAAATGGAAATCACATAAGCCTACTTTAGGAAAGTATGCAAAAATTTAGTATTAGAAGGAAAACATTTGACATGTTTCACTGCCGAAAGTAAATCTGTTAACTGTTAGAGGAAGTTGGCGTCGCAGAAGGAGAGCTGGAACGCATAATGTTGAGTTGGCAGCAGGGAAATGCTGACTGAAACTTGGAATTCGATCGAAGTTGCGATCAACAGCCCCAGAAATTTGTAGCGATGTGAATGGATCGTGAACAAGACTATAGATGACGTCAGAGTTCAATAAGTTGCTGTCTAATGATTACTTCAGAGTAACAAAATTGTACCCCTGCGCCTAACACTTTTCAAGCTACCCGCGAACAAATAAGGGTGATGCACTTTTGTTGCGAAAACAGTAGGCGAAGCCCTTAAACATCGCTGTGTTGGCTTTTAAGGTACTTCCGAGGATCATAATATTTTCTCTCGTCAGGGTTTTTGGTTCGTGTGCTACAGGATTATTCATGTTTACTGATCTCCCTAGAGCACTCAGGATAGAAAATATGCCTTCCGTGAGGTACTTCTAACTTTCAGTATTTTACGTACTTCCGATTTTTTCTCAATTGTTTTTCTTTTGCAAAAATCTTCGGAAGGGAGGTGCCTGGCTTGCCTCCCCCTGTGTAAGTGCCCAGGAGTCTTTTTGTCTTGGGATTAAAATTAATAAGATAGAAAGCGATTGATTCTGTTCCCAGAATTCTGTGAAGAATGTCTCAGAGTGTGAATTTCTCTCATAGATTTAGGCATACGTTTTTACTAAGAAGTCATCACGTCTGAAGTAGTCTGTAGGTCAGTCCCTATTGTATCCGGACTGTAACTTATGTCGATAATACAGCCTCCTGTAGCGCTTAGGGGGTAGAGAACTCCCGACTTTGATCGCAGTAAGGGCCGACACATATTTCCGAGATCTGTTTATATTTATACATGTGCCACTGGGCTAGATGTTTAGGTGCTGTTCCAAACATAACAAAAAGAGTGAAGACTACAATACCACTGTAATAAATTATGCTACTCTGGCATACCAATAAGTATCACAAATGTGACATTTCAAGGTGACACTAATAACTCTGTTTTCTGTTTTACTAAATACTAATGCAACTGAGTTGAGGTCTGCGTATATATGTAGGTTATTCAGTGTTGTACGTCTGTTGTTGCTACGACGGGCCGTTCAGATAGAATTTATGACTGTCTGAACGTCATATGAAGCGGTGGGGTGGATGTAGGCGCAATATAGAGCTATGTTTTTCATTGTAGTCAAACAAGGTTTGGTCGAAATCTATCGAGTAATTCTAAGAGACGAAACATGCGCACAGACACGGCATTCCCATAACGCGTTCACTTTATCTAGTTCGTCTCAGGAACTGCTTGGAATTCCGCAAGAATGTTATGAAGCAAGACGACAGGGCTCGGAATCTGATTGGAACGATGTGAGCATGCGCATTCCGTGGCGTCGTACTACTTTCTCATTAGAGCCGAGTATGAAACCTGTCATCTATCGCTTTGATGACGTCAAGCCACACTCGCCGACGGCTGCACTCGACGTTTTTACGCAGGACGGCCCAGAATCAGATTTTACTCCAATATCGACCACCTTGATTTAGTGTGTTTCGTGGTTTTCCTCAGTCATTTGAGGCTATTCACTTTTCTTCTCATGACAGCTTTCTCCCATACGCTTTTGTAACCGCTCGTAATTAATATTTTATTGTAGCTATTAATTTGTAATCTGTATGTCATAAGGCTGGATAAAGGAGATAGTTACGTTCTTAGATTAAGAAAGCTGCATAGCTCATTCTTGCTGTGTGAACAGGATGACGAAACCCGCAATTTTCTTAAAATTTTATCAGTTTTTGACACTAAAGCACAGTGATATATTGGGTTTTTGGACTTTATCCATCGTCCTGGTTTTTAAGATAAACAAAAACCAGGACGATGGATAAAGTTCAAAAACCCAATATATCAGTGTGTTATACACCATCGTCAGAATCCTATAGTAACTACTTACTAAAGCACAGCTTTGGAAATGTGATAGTTGCCGTTCTGAAGACAGAAAAACTCTACTGGGGTAGGGCTAGCTACCAAATGCTAAGCCCATTATAATATACTACTGTCACGTATTTATGTGCGTGACTATAGACGGGGTTTGGATTGGTTATTTGAATTTCTTGACTACTTGTACACACCACACGGAGCTACAAGAAATTACAGCGCCAACGCCAATCTCCACACTTCACAAATCACTACAAGCGATGTCTTTTCCCAGCCTGCAATGTCTCCAACAGCCGCTCCCTGGCGACGGCTGCCAACAGTGGAGATTCCTAAGCTTCAAGCGCTCAGTTCCTCTTGTCACAGCCATCCTTGCAGAACACTTGTCAACTGTCAGCTCAACTATTGCGGCTCTATTCTCAGACTCCCTTGCACAGTTCAACTGAACTGCTAACCCTCAACTGACCGAATTGCCCAATTTTCTTCTTTATAACTCCTTGGCGCAGACCACATCAAAAACGCCACTCTTCTATTGTTGCATGCATGTTCGTTTCCGCGGGAACGTGTTTACCGAAATGTTGCTTAGAAACGGCCCACTCGTTTATTCGCCTATCGCACAGCAACGGCTGTACTCGTTGTTTGTTTCGAGGTCTTTGCTTAGCAACGGGTCTGTACGCCACAGTGTCAAGGAGCTCCCTAAAGCGCCGTTAGCGTTTTAGGGGATAAAATCACTTAGCAACTTCATCTGATTGAGAAATGCAAATCTTTTAGACCTGATAGCTACTGAACTAGGCCAATAAGGCATGTTTGAAGGAGCCAACTTCAGGTGGAAGCTGAGGCTCAGGAAAGCTGAGGATGCCTGAATCGGGCTGTACCTCTATACACTGATGCTTCGTGTTGTGGCAGTCACTATTAAACCAACTTCTGAAAGTATGACGTCTTTGAAAATCTGTTGATCGGCAGTTTTTTGGAAAAAATGGCCGAGCGGAAGACGAAGAATAAGCCATTGTCGGTCTTCTCATAACGCCTGAAGGAATATTTAATACAGAACTCGCTTCATCAATATATCAATATAATTTTCCTATATTCACTCACCATTAAGTAATTAGTACATATTAGAGTTTTATTTATTGGCTTGTTTGCCTACACTGTAAGACTGTGAGTAGCTGAGAGTGAATAGTATAGAGTGGCGAATTTTCTAGTGAAGGATGAATTAGAAGGAGTTACTATAGGATTCTGACGATGGTGTATAACACATTGATATGTTGGGATTTTGGACTTTATCCATCGTCCTGGTTTTTAAGATAACAAATAAAAACACTTTTATTTGTTATCTTAAAAACCAGGACGATGGATAAAGTCCAAAATCCCAACATATCAATGTATTAGAAGGGATGTGGAAGGAAGTGGTCGTGGCCTAATTTGAGGTTCTGTCAGCCAGTATAATCAGTAACACCGCCGAAATTTGAGCAGGGCACCTCTCGAGTCGACAGTCCTGACGATTTAAGGCAAATTGATCGGTATGCTATTTTGTTTGTTTGTCGCCCTGTAGAAACAGGTACAGGATACAAATTATGATGTTCGTCGTTCGTGATTTTCTACATTCTCCTGTTAGGCCTAAATCTTCTTTCATATTCTCGAACACCCTGTTTTATAATCTCAGTGTAGGAGACGGTGTTCTACGCCTATAAAATTGTGGTTTGTAGGCACGTTGCTAGGCAACGACCGCTAAATAAGCAGCTATAAAACAGCGGTTGCTAGGTAATGGTTCTGTAAACAATGGCCGCAACAGATTCGTAACCCACAACAATTTAGTAACTGGGAAGTGATGTTCTTTGCGCGGTCCGTGCAATAGCTACCTAACGCAAAAATAGAATAATTCTTGTGGACAGCTTTTCTATGTAGTCCGTGCTGAGGTGTTGTAAGCAGGACATTCATTAGTTGTGAGACATTCGCCGGCCAATAATGACGTGAACACGGAAGCCACGACGTTCGAAGCCGTTACCAGGCGACAACCGGCGAAGATACAGCTGATTGAGAACACTTAGTGCCTGCTGTAGTGATTTGTAGAGTGTGTGAATTAGCGATTGCGCTATAGTTACGCTCTGTAAGGTTTTAATAAAACCAATTACCAATTGAAACCTCGCCTGTAGTGACACCCACGCCTGTGGCAAAATAATAACAGTACTAATGTTCTTTACTGATATTAAGTAACTCGATAACCTCATGTAAATGCTGCCATTAACCTTACCTACAGTGCAGCGATTTAACAGCTGTGTTAGAAACATATTTGAGCTCTACATGTTTCTGTCCTCTTTTATATTCCGTTTGGAACTCCCCTGTAGTGGAGTTCACTGTATTTGCAGCTAATTCATTTCCGCTAATGCGCTTGTGGATGTTTTAATGGCGTCGCGGATTACTCTCTTCGTGTGCAAAAACTTGTTCCTCTGCCAGCAAAGGCAATTTTATTGAACCAAAGCCAAGTCAATCTAATTACACCTCCAGTGTGCAGAAAAAACGGGACCCACTGAAGAAGTTATCAGAATGTAACAAGAGAAATGTTAAGCGGGGAACACTGTGACTTTGCAGGAAGCAAGTTTCTTCAAAAAAGCAGTCTTCTGGGATTTGGTACCGTGTATATGTGGTGTTAACCGACGTTTCGGAGGAACGTCGGTTAACACCACATATACACGGTGCCAAATCCCAGAAGACTGCTTTCTTCATAGTCACCGCCGTGAAAGCCTCAAATCTTACACAATTTTCTTCAAGCTGCACAGGATATATCGCCTCGGTCTCATTGTGATTGTCCTCTTAGCATAGGTCTCCACTGTGAGGCGCATAGATACGTCACTAAGCAGTGAAACGTACATACGTTGCTGAATAATCAGTAACTATATAATTTATGGAGCCGATTTGAGTGGCCGCGCGGTCTGAGGCATTAACTGTCTTCGCCTGCTCGAACACTGGGATGGTGGGTTCGAATCCCACTCAAGGCATGTATGTTTGTCTTCACTTATTCTGTGTTTATGTTGTCCTAGGTAAGTAGCGGCCTTACGTCAAGCTGTTCCCTCTTCCAAGAAGTCGTACCGACTGTCTAAGATTAAGAAACTGAAGTGAAATAAAGCGTTTCACAGATGCCATATTCTCCAGGTTGAAGCAACAGGGATGGATGAATGGGTGGACGGAGGGACGGATATAACTTATGCAGATCGTCTGATACTGCTCAAACAGTAAAGACATGGTGACTTACTACGTATATAAAGGGAACAGGAAGTACATAAAGATTTATATGGGGAACACGACAGAAAGTATATATTCAGAAGAGCTACGCTGTGGGCCAGTAGTGACAGAAGCTAGGCCTATAAATAAAATAGTTTTGGAAGGAAACAAAATATGGAATAGTTCAGTCAAGATTTACTAATCTTGCTAAATTTTTGGCAGGTATTCTTTTGGAGCCTAGGCTAGATCAGCTGTATTGCTTTTATTTTTTTTTTCACATTTTTCTGAACATTCTAGGAGCATAGGACTACCTTAAGAGAGATCAAACCCTCCTCCTGCCACAACCTCATTGACTATTCTTAATCATGCTCTATTTCTCAATATTTGCTGTCTTTAAAACACTCAGTAAACACGTGAAATGTAAGGGATTTAACCGGCTCAAATTCTGGGTTTGTTCTTAACAGTGTCACATCATAGACATGAAACATATTTCTCCAGTGGTACCTGTGACGTACTTCGCAGTTTATGCCCTGGTTTGTGAAAGAGCCATGATTTTCATTTTAAAAATTAAAAAATTAAGACGGAGCAGCTCCCCTCTTACAGTTCATTAAAATCGCGTTAGGAGTTCGCTTCACAGATTTAATGAGAATATTTTTGAAGTCTCTTTTGTGTTCACGAGAAGAGCAATGTAGGTGAGGCCAGCCTCACTCTGACGGCGACCTGTGGGAAGAGTGAAAGCAAAGGGAAGCAATTTGTTCTTCATCTGGATAATGTTCACATGGCACACCAGTTAATCGTCACAAGCCAAAAGCAGATCTTCACTGCGCAGTGGTACCATTTACTTTCCTATATTTTTGAGAGGCAGTAATTTAATTTGCAACTGAATATTTAAATTTAATTTGTTAATACTTTTCCAAAGTCCGTCTGAATATACTGGTATATACTATCGCCTTGCGATAGGCGACCTCGGTACTTTTTTGAACCTCTATCAGATGACTGCCAGTTTCCAGACATTAGTATATATATATNGTGTATGAGCGTGACTATAGACGGGGTTTGGATTGGTGATATTGACTACTTGGAGATAGTAACTACAAGTAACAGTAACGTTCTGGTTATTCATGAACTCGTCTTCTCACTGCAGCACATACTAAGACTCCTTAGTTTGTTTGCACTAGTCGTTTCCAGGTAACAGATCCTAACAGTGCCCTCTGCTTACGTTCTTACCTACTGGCGAATATCTCACACTAACTCCAAAGTTGGTGGCCATCTCACACCAACCTCTTACTCTTCTGATTGGCCAAACTCAACTGTAGCTCCCAGCTTGTCCCGCTTATAACCTCTCGGCACGGACCGCACTTGAAACATCTTTCTTCATTGTTACAGTTCAGCTGCTGCCGTGGGAACATGTTTGCGTAGCCGTTTCCCAGCAACGGCTGTTATATATTTGCTTATCCCGCCTGGTTGCCTGGCAATAGGTCTCCATGCCAAAACATTAATAAATGCGTGATAGCTGTTGATAGCGTAGTAAAGAATGCGGCGAAGAAGTTTCAGTAGAGTTGAAAAGCTTCTGCTATGATAACATCAGCGTTATTGCGTCATAATGGAATTTATTGCTTTATTACGGGTACATGCAGCACAGAGCACTTGAGATGGAGTTGAGCTGTTGATGTGTTATAATGTGCACGAAACTGACAGAGAATTTACCCTTCACCTCATTCGTCTTGTTCTTGTGTTTTAATCTTGGTGCTTCAGTTTAATTAGTTGAGTTGCTTGGTTAAGGTAAGCAGTATAACCACTTTCTGTAAGTAAGGTAGGAGAATCTGCCTGTCGAAGAAAGACGCCAATTTACTTGCAGTTTTCTCTGCACTGCTACACGAGATAGCCCTGCTGCTTATATGAAGCACGCGAGCTGTGTCCATATCCAGTTATCTGTATAAACTACTCCGTGCGCATAAAACTGTGCAGTTCGTGACAGGTGTCTGTGGCCAGTTGCTTGAACAGAACCACAGATGTTTCTATTACTACAGCGCTCATTTTCGCTGTGTTGTCACTCGTAAGAATTTTTAATAAACTGGCATATCACCTTTCCTCACTGCCATGATGACATGTTGGCATTAAATCGGAATTTTGAATGGTGGCACGAAGTTACAATAACATGCTGCACATAACAGAGTAATTATGGTAGCCTAAATCAGTTTATTTTACGTACGATGATCTACGTCACTTCTCTATACCAGAGACTTCACCAGTTTTGATTTCTGCACGGAAATGTTCATGGAACGGCTGCAAAATTACTTCATATAGGCAGCAACTTGGAAAGTCTTGTACCCTGAAGTACCCTGAAAGTCACTCATCTGGAAACAGAGGAGATGCATACATAAATCATGACAAAGAAGGAAAGAATCAGACAAAGTTAAATCATACGTACTGTGATCCAATATCAGTATTTTCTGTGAAAACCCAACAATGCCCCGTCGATATCAATGCGGAAGAGAAAATGTTAATAGTGGCCACTAGGAAGATCAAGATGTAGGTGGGTGGATAATATTAAAGTGGATCTTAGATAGAATGGGGTTGTATGGACTGGGTTGATCTGGCTCACGATAGGGACCAGTGGGGGGCTCTTGTGAACACGATAATGAACCTTCGGCTTCCATAAAATGCTGGGAAGCTGTTGAGTAGCTGCACCACTCTCGGCTTCTCAAGAAAGGCTCAGCTCCAAGCAGTTAAGTTTTATGGTTTATTATGATATTCATTCGTACTCGCATTAGTGCTATCACAGGTTAGTATTCAACAGCATGGGGGAATTCCATCACTGATTAAGAAAATGTCGGGAAATTAAGTCTGTTGTTGTTTCAGTACTGTGCATTAATAAAAAAATCTGTACCCATGAAATGATGACGGTGATCATATCAGGGAAAAATTTTAACCTCCTTTCTCGGGTAATTTCAAATGGGCTCCTAATGGCCCTCATTCCAAAGAACCCCCTGCGAAGTAAAATTTACTGCCTAGAAGAGTGCACTCTCTAGAAGATTTGCAGGAGGGAAACGTGTACTCCACAAAACATCGTATTTGTGGATGAATACGCTTGATATGCATATACGAATGTACTCAAATGCTGGTCATGAAATTCATGGAGATATGAATCCACGTGGTCGTGCGCCTCGCATTGCCTGCGGAGAGATGGGACCTTCCAGATCTTCATAAACTAAGCCACAATTCTTGATCAGTACTAAGTACACTTCATTTATCCGCAAGAAAATATTGTAGCCTGTAGATCCGTTACTGGATAACGACCTCAAAACAAACGACGTTAGAATATCCGCTGGTAAACAACAGATTTTTAATAAGAAAGTATAAGCAGCCGTTACTGAGTAACGGCTTCACAAGCAAACGTGTTCCCAAGGAAACGATTGGCATACAACAATGAACGGTGTTTTCTATGGTGTCCGTGTCGAGAAGGGAGAAACTTAGAAGTAAGTCAGTTGTAAGAGTCGTGGGATATTCGCCGGACAGAAAAGAAGTGAGTGCGGAAGCTGGAGAATTTCCACTGTTAGAAGCCGTTACCAAGGAACGACTAGTGAAGACACAGCAGACTGAAGAGATTTAGCGTCTGCTGTAAGTGATTTGTAAAGTGCGGAGATTAGCCATGTTGCTATAATAAATTGTAGTCACGAGTCGTGTGTTAAATGGGTCAATAAATCCAATCTCCAATCCAAAACCCGTCTTTAGTCACACATACACGTGACAGCATTGTCTGTCGGATATTCAAACTAAAGGCTCGTTCATGACCCACTACTACATAACTCATGTTAATGCAAAGTGTAAAAGCTTGACATTTCGCTAGTAAAGTATCATGTCATTTCGTAATTTCAGAGCTTATACTCGCCGTTTCAAAATGTATACATTTATGTGTGTTTTGACGGAGATTATTTTGGTATTAAAGGTGAAAACTGAAAAATACCTGGTAATTTAATTTTACTATATAATGCAGTCACTGAAGCTAAAACGAACATTTGTTGCTTTTTCTTTTAAATTACTCATCGTGAAGCAAATTTGTGATTGCCTTAAATTAAAGTCCCCATTATGATCTACAGGTATATCTTTCTTACACAGCAAAGCAGGAGAAAAATGTGTCTGGTTCTTGTGTACAATGTCTGTAGTCGTATTACCTTTGTAGCATTAGATTTGTAAAGGTAAAAGTAAAGATTTTTTTGTGAAGAATGCCGTCTTCTGGGATGTGGCGCCGTGTAGATGTTATGTGAACCGACGTTTCGGAGGAACGTATTGCCTCCATCTTCAGACGGCATTCTTCATAGTCACCGCTGTGAAAACCTCAAATCCTACTTGTTTTGTATTTAACTAATTAAGAACTACGCCATGAAGACACAGGGCTGTGTGCATGTATAAATTTACGTATTCTTGACCTCGGCACTAATTGAATATGTGGTCACCATCACGACCCGGCCGCTTTCCTCCCTGAGAAATAGACCGCGGTACCCATTGCGCCCCAGAACTGGTCTGGACAGCATGGAGAAGAGAAAAGTTTTGCCCCTACCGGGACTCGAAATATGTCCATTGCTGAACACATCGTTACTCAGAAATTCGTGATGATGCTTAAGGGCTGCGCGACGGAGCGCGGATAGTCTCTTCACCATAGGGCCTTGGCCTATTCTGGGCCACTCATTCTCTTAATACATTTGCTTTGATGGCCTGTTTCCGGAGGCAAAGCGGTCTGAGCTTGAGACTAATGACTGAGCTGCCTCTAATGCCGAGATTACGAATTCATGGAACGCACCATAACGCTTTCTTGGGGCAGGGGCGCTATTTAGTCCCCTGTTGAGCCGTATCCTTGACTGTTTAGTCAGTAAGAATGCAGGGGTCCTCGACTGGAGGACCGATGTATTACAACAGGACGCGGAGACGTCCATGATCAGAGAAGTATTCGAAGTCGTGAATCCTGTGTGTGACAGGTCAGAGATCGCTCGGCTAGTGAACTTTTTTATTTCCTTGGCACTACAGCCCCAGTGGGCCTAGGCTTACCTCCATGAAGTTCTCCGTTCACTTCGGTTTTTCTAGATCTTACACCTTCGGTAGGACTCCTTGGGCGGGTGATCAGCTCGTCGCAAGGCCTCTTCCTGTACAAAACAAACACAAACTAAACATCCATGCCCAGAGTTGGATTCGAACCCACGATCCCGGTTTCCAAGCGAGCGAAGACAGTACATGCCCTAGTGAACTTAACTGTTAGATATTTTCTGTGAATGTCGTTGCGTTACGTAAGTAGGAAAATGCTACTTGTAACGTTTAAATGAAAGGTCGATATGTTTGAATTCAGAATAGCTAATCATTGAGTCTATTCTATAAATAGCTTTATGGTTGTCGATATTTGGTTCAGTCTCCATATTCACTGCTCTTTTATTCATTTAGGGTGTTGAAATTTTGTTTTTCTTTGGCGCTACAGCCCCAATTTTGGCCTTGCCCTACCTCCATGAACTTCTCAATTTCACTTTGGTTTACTAGATCTTACGCATTCGGCAGGACTCCTTGGGCGGGTGATCAGCTCGTCGCAAGGCCTCTACCTGTACACAAACGCAGAAAACGGACGCACACACATACACATACACAAACGTCAAACATCCATGTACTGAGTGGGATTAGAACCCACGAACCCGGCTTCCGAGCGAGCGAAGACAGCGCATGCCTTAGACCGCTCGCCTATCGTGACCGGCGTTGAAATGTTACCCTAATCCAATTCCGGGATCATCCCTCATAACGCTTCTACTACTAATTCTGCGTGGCCATGGTGGTCTTGTGGAGAGTGCAAGATACTGAGTTCGTGAACCGCTAACGCTGTCGCGAGATATTCCTAGATTTGATTATTTATCTGACTGTCCAGTCCTCCATTAGGCTGGCTTGCTTATAAGTATGTTATTTAATGACGTTTTATAAACTGAAACTGTAATTTAGTGTCGACGGACACGACATAAATTTTATGTACGGTGAACTGGAAAATACCGAATCCAATTTGAAGATCTCGTCCAGTCGTTTCTATAACCGACTGGAATACATAAAGTAAAAGAAAGGTAAAGGTATCCCTATAACAAGCCGATAAGGCCCACTGGGTTATGAGACGTCGAGGCTCCCACATTTTCTAGACAATCGGCTCACAGATGGCGGTCGGGTTGTGATTTTCACGCCCCGGCCGCCATCTACGATCAGGAAGATTCCTGATATCATTTCTGTTAGAGCCTGAGTCGAACTTATGGCCATAGTGCGGCTGGAAGGAGCACGTCAATTGAAAATTTAATGACCTCATCGGCAATATAATCCGCTACCTTCCGGCTAGTAGCATAGTGCCTCAAGCAATGATATCCATCAGACCTCTTTGCACTTCCAAGAAGTAACTTTTCTACACCAAAGAAACACAAATGCTTCTGCAATTCAGATTGCTGACAACAAATGTGTTTAGGGTTGGTGCTGGGTGGGGTGAGAGGTGAGAGGGTGTGTGGAAATAAGATACAATCATGTGGGGAAACCAGTCTCTTAAGCTGCACCCCCAGTAGCATCGCTGTGCTACTGCATCTGCTCAACCAACGTCTGGAAGAGTGAACAGGTTGGTTTAGCAACAACGCTCTACACTTGTGTTTGGGAGATGTTTGGTTTGAATCTTGACCAGGACGCCAGTTATACCGGCATGTTTATCGCGGTCTTCTTTAGTTATTGCAATCAGATGTTGGAGTAGTATTTTAATTAGACCATGTGTACACCCTTCCAAATCAACTTCATAATTCTTCAGTCATCCTACCAGGTCTGCACTATGCCACCTCTGAGTTAAATTCTAAACTACAGTTTTTAAATTTTAGTAAATAAGTTAAGGACCAAATGTAATATGGAGGGTTCAGTATACACGTATTTTTTATGCTAACAGCTTGTTCTTCAAGCCGCCCCTGAACTCCTCAAGCATCCCAACACATCTGACCCACAAAGTGTTTGTGAGTGAGGTGTGGGCCGCCAGACATACCGTGTCAATAGATCCTATCCCCAGTATCAAAACCAAGTGTACTGTATACGAGGTGACGTAAATCGTGGTGTGTTCTCAGTTTCAGTCGGATATCCGAACTAACACGAATACATATTTCGGACTAATCTTTTTTGAACAGAAGCAACCGCGCTGAAAAACGTTCCCGGATATACACGAATGAACTCGTCCTTGTGTCTCTAGGGGTACTGTTTTATAAGCTAGACGGAACAGCTCAGTGTCATGAATGAAATATTCACGCTGCGCAGAATCTGTAAGCTTGTGGGAAGTTCAATACAATGGACTTAAAAGTAAGAGTAAGAGTGGCGTATGTCCTTTCACTTAAACTTGTGACAAAGGAAGCTGAAAGGCAAAACACGAAGATTCCTTGTGATACAAAGTAGCACTGTCTGCCTGCGCGGTGCACTGGAGATTCAGATGCATTGGTTTATTTCAAAGTTTTTTTTTTCAACTCCTTCTAGTCCGATACAGTCTATTTATACTTTCTCCGACTGTACAGAGTGGGGAAGGGTGGGGGTCGGTACACTAAAGTTCTAGTGAAAGTGGTGGGAAAATGAGAGTTCTAGAGTGTACGGTTCGTTGCAAAAATATTTCCCATAGGCCGCGTGGGACAATGAGTTAATAAATTTATTGTAACAAGTATATCTGCTGCTTGGCAACGATCGCGAGATAAGCAAATATACAAAGAGACGTTTCCGAGTATGAGCTTCGCATACAGACATGATCCCACGGAAACGAATAAAGTAAAAGAATGAGGAGAGATATTTCCTGCGCCGTCCGCGCAGAGATGTTGTAAGCGGAGCAAGTTGGAACATGCAGTCAGTCAGTGAGTGAAAAGGGGACTAGGAGGTTGGTGTAAGAAACGTGAACTAATCTTGACCTCATACAACTTATTTATTGGGCCGTCACAACACAATCTAAGGAGGCAAACAACCTCGTTGTTTACCTCCCATACATTACGTACAATTCTCTGCACGATGAGGCTCCAACTATTCCATTAATTGTCGAGCCTCCCTTACAATTTTATAATGAAACATCGTAATTTGCTATTTGTCGACGGATTCGTATGTGAGGTGGAACCAACGACTGATTTGATGTTATAAAACATCAATCAGGTTTTAATTTTGTTTTTATATAAGACTTTTATTGGTTTTGAATAACCTATATTTTATATTCTTATTATAATTGTCTTAAATGATTTACGACATTGTATCGGACTTTACGTGCTGCAGTTCAGTGGTGTATGTTTATTGAAGTGTATTCACCTGAGGATGGCCACTAGTGGCCGAAACATGTAGTGAACTGTATCTGGGCGTTGTCCCTGAAGTTTTGATTGTTGTGTTGTGTCGGCCCAATAAATAAGTTGTATGTATTGTAACACAGCAGAATGCACGAAATGAAAATTAATCTTGACCTCGGTGAAATAGTGTTCACTATATGTAGAAGTGGCATGTACTGTCTTCGCTCGCTTGGAAACCGGGATCGTGGGTTCGAATCCCACTCAGGGCATGGATGTATAGTTTGTGTGTTTGCGTTTTTCTGTGTCTGTGTACAGGTAGAGGCCTTGCGACGAGCTGATCACCCGCCCAAGGAGTTCTACCGAATGTGTAAGATCTAGAAAAACCGAAGTGAACGGAGTTCATGGAGGTAGGCCTAGGCCCACTGGGGCTGTAGCG
This sequence comes from Cryptotermes secundus, assembly GCF_002891405.2. Lineage (NCBI taxonomy): Eukaryota > Metazoa > Arthropoda > Insecta > Blattodea > Kalotermitidae > Cryptotermes > Cryptotermes secundus. Next base: position 92,991 of record NW_019720560.1, read on the forward strand.
CAAAGGGAAAAAAAAATATATGTAAAGTATTAGTTTTCACTTAACGTCCATGTATTTATCGTCCGTCAGTATTGTAACACTTAATTATTCACCACTTAATCTTCATATTAGTTAAACATTTTACACTTTGATACAACATGTTTCGGCCCCAAACGGCCATCTTCAGGTGTCTTGATATAATACAAATATTTTATTAAATTGTGTTAGAACTGCTACACTGTCTTAGTCCGTGTTAGAATCACACGCTGTAGTTATCTTTTTAAGGTAAAACCAGATAAAATCCATTAAAATTTCTATTAAATCCACGTTACTTTGGTGCGTTCAATTTCACCTCACAGGGGGTGTCGTCCATTGTTCATAAATGTATGTCTGTCCAGGGTGTTTTGTCTCGGTAGCTTGCCCCTCACGTTCGTAGCCTCCTTTTCAGTTATGACTGCCATATGACCGCGGTTTGCGTGCTTCCTCCACAGCGTGTGGTGTTGTCTTTACTAGTAAAAACTATACTATTGAAAATATTAGGCTCAGAACGGGTACTCCAACTGTAATAATGATTGTTTGGCAAAACATTTTGGGTTTACAGATCTCCCAGGAGAACAGTTACTGCCTAAGTGGGATGTAGGACTAGGCGTTGTAATGTAGGGAACAGCTACTGCTTTTGCGTTCAAAATGGTGCCTCTACTTCTTGTCACACAGAGCGGAAGAATGAATTGCTGAGGAAATTATATTTATGCTTTAATTGACGGCGAAATTAGCTGAAATGGAGCTTAATACACATCATTACATTCAACTCAACTGAGATATCAGTTCACAGTGACTGAATGAACAAATGTTTAATTACTTTCTACATTAATATTTTTATTAGAAACATTTGTTAAATTACCAGTAATAGGCTTATCTTGCTGAGAGTTCCAACTCATTAAAACAGTAATAAACAGTGATGTGCTTTCTGTGCTTATTTCATTCTTTTTTTCTACGGCCTATTTAACATGGCTGTCAGTACCTCAGTTTGCATAGCGTCCAGTTACAAGATGATTGTAGCTAACTAACTGAAATGACGTAGAAGGAAGCCTCGGTGGCAAAGTTTGAAGTATTTCCCCAAAATTTGCGTGAAGTAACTAAGAGAAACCACCGATCACAGTGACCGCGCGGTCTAAGAAATGAACCGTCTTCCCTCTCTCGAAATCTGGGACCGTGGATTCGAATCCCACTGAAGGCATTGATGTCTGTGTGCGTTTATTCTGTGTTTGTATAGTTCTGGATGTAGGTAGCGGGCTTGCGACGGGCTGATCCCCCGTCCAAGGAGTCCTACTGTCTGTATATAGGATTAAGAAACTGAAAAAGCGGCCAAGATCCAAGAAAGGACCGTAGAGCCCTAGAAAGAACTAAGAGAAACCTCGTTAGTATAGCCAGTTATCGAGTAAAGATCTGAACACAGGACTTCTGGAACACGAAGAAGCGCCACCTACTCGACCGCGCAAGATAAGTTGGCCCTTGTAAGACGAGCGCCATGGAGGTGTACTCCGGTGTGGACGTGAAAGTTCTCGTGTTCATCCTCTAACCGCTATAACACTTCAATTGTTAGTCCGCATTACTGAGCAGAAGGTGGGAATGTTTCAGAGGCGCCCTCGAGGCGAAGGGTAGGCTATCCAAGAGACGATTGTTATAAAAAGAAAAATAAATTTCATCCTGTTCTTTTAATTAAGAAAAATTGCTTGAACACACATGAGGGAGTGGATGTATAGACCCACGTTTTCCTGATCTCGGCACTAGATGAAGGTGAGCTGTCAGCTTCATGCCCCGGTAACTTTACCCCGGGGGAAAGAGTCTGCGGTAAACATTAGACACGAGGCTGGCTGGGATCTCATGCCGGTCTGGAGGCTGAGGAATAGAGAAAAAGGTCTCTTGCTAATGCCTGGGTTTGAACCAAGGCCATCCAGTCTGATGTAGAACGATATATCGACTGAGTGATCCCGGTCCTAAAGGTCAGTTTTCTCAATTTCGGCCAGGGAACTCTTTCACACTCCAAACATTTATATGGAACCCTGTTAAAATTCTTATAGATGAAGCCAAGAAACTAGACCACAAAAAAAGTAAGGGTAGTAACAAATAAATGTTAACAAAGGTTATGAGACCAACATATTATTTTATTTCACATATTTAGAAAAAGAATCACGTTACATGTACTAGAAAAATTAAGCTTAAAAACTAATGTAGCACATATTTGTACGTAATTTCAATGCGAAGAGTGTTTTCTATACAAATTCGTTTTATATATGTTGTATATGCGAGTTTTACAGCAGTGGTCACGCTGTAGTACTTTGAAAATCAACCGATGTTTCGGAGGAACATATTGCCTCCATCTTCAAGTCGATCTGCTTACAACCTACTTTAACTCCGATTTCTTCTTGGCTTATTATTTGACCCTGAATTAGAAGTTTCTGCGTTTTTGTAAACAATACAAATGAAAGAACATAATATTCTCTGAGTATATGCATCTTTTCGTTGTGAATTTCATTTTTGAATTTAATTCAAGAGAAACGGAAGTGGTATTTCATAAAAGTGCAATTTCCGGTATGCAACTGTGTCAACTGCGTCGGATACGTAGCCTGAAGTGGGATCCTGCTTCAAGGATTATTACGTCTCGTGATTTAGGAAGGATGTGGGATACAGCGAGTTAAGGAATTCTTTAGAATTTTCTTTTTATTCCTTCTGAGATTCGAAGAAAGCACGTGCCAAATATGAAGTGGGGTATTTCCCCTTTATGTGGTGGCCTCAATTCCAGTTCTGCCGCTAGACAAATATCACACTGAGCGTTATTCACTTTTTGGGTTGGGCGTATATTTAATGTACATGGCGTCTGGGGAATTGGCCCGTTATCTTCGTGAAGCAATTGGCTGCCATCGTACAGACAAACTTTTTATACTATTTAATTGAAAAATCATTACTGAAGGCTCGGATGGAACCGGGAAATTTTGAACCTAGACTAGAAGTCAGGAACTAGACCAGCATGGCGCCACGGAATGCTGTTGTCTGCAAAAAACGCTACGCGACGCGCTCACAAAGGCCACATCAAGAAATGAGATACAGAAATCAGGGAACGGCGTCTGCACAAACCCTATGACAGCGGAAGGAAATTTACAGGGAATACAGGACGACCAGTTCAGTCCCGGATCACAGCGTAAAATAGAAATAAAATAAAATTAGAAGAAACTTACAATTCGAAAACGGCAGAACACTCGTCGAATGAGGACAATAGAACAATGGAATAACGAAAGAACCTTCCGCAGAGAAGGAAACAGGATTCTTAGGAAGCTGAACGGTTCAGTATTCATGTGAACAAAGAACCAAGCCATGAGGGCCATATTAGTAGGCAGCATGGGCAAAGTAATTCGGCAAGTGGAACTGCAAAAGAAACTAATCCTGGGAAGGCTTAGAGGCACGTTTACTAACCCGTCAATCGAGCCAGTCGGTCGCCATTGACGCAGAAGTTACGTGTGGTCTCATTGCTTGAGTTGAGTCACTTCCCAAATCGACTTGCCATTGTCACAGACATTTATACAGTATAATCGCTACATTACTGTAATTTCAGTTCAGTCGTTGTCTTGATTATTAATGGTTCTATCTCCAGGCTATAAATACATTTTGTTTCTTAGAGCGTAAGAGTAAAATTACAATAGAAATTATGTAAAAACCTTATCCTTTTGTTGTGTCGCATCTTTCATGTTCGTTGAATTTGATTTGTTTTATTCTGGTCCGTCACATTAACAATTGCAAAGACCAATATAACACCGTCTAATGTGACTATTTAAGTTTTATCATTTGAGGACCCGTCACCCTTACATGTTTCGATCCCTACGGATCATCCTCAGAGGGCATCAATACTTTTTCGGAAACTACTATTACAATAGTTCTTAATTATATACACATATAATGTCTGAAATGCACAATGTACACAGTGTTCAACCTTTCACATTCACAGAGCCTTGACGGTGTTAAAACTTTTAAAAGTTTTTAAAAACTTTTTTAAAAAGTTTCTAGTTCAAGCTTAAAATTTATAAACCATACAGTTTCGTGTCAATTATCCTATTGTTATTCTTGGATTGACACGAACCTGAATGGTTTATAAATTTTAAGCTTGAACTAGAAACTTTTTAAAAAAGTTTTTAAAAAACTTTTAAAAGTTTTAACACCGTCAAGGCTCTGTGAATGTGAAAGGTTGAACACTGTGTACATTGTGCATTTCAGACATTATATGTGTATATAATTAAGAACTATTGTAATAGTAGTTTCCGAAAAAGTATTGATGCCCTCTGAGGATGATCCGTAGGGATCGAAACATGTAAGGGTGACGGGTCCTCAAATGATAAAACTTAAATAGTCACATTAGACGGTTTTATTTTGGTCTTTTTAATGTTCGTGTTTGAAACATCATGCATTTGTTTGCTCTGTTCTACAGAATGTGGAGACTGAATAATTTACAAACGATTTTTATTCATAACGATCGTCAATATGTTAATCAAGATTTGTACTTGTATTGTGTAAGTGAATAAGGAGACATGGTCCCATTCTTGTATGTACAAATGGTTAACTTGAATTCATTCTGGTGGTAATCTAGTATGACATGTTCAGGCAGCCGAGCTCATAACAGGTGGCTTCAAGACGCTGGCCTGACGCAAGCTTACCTTGTGGTTCTGACACGAACTAGGTATTCATTTAAAATCTCCAAGTGCCTAAGAATTGAATTTCATTGGCAAAATTAATTATCATTGGGAAGCCCGAAGTTTAAAGAGAGCCAATACGCCTAGTTGAAGTCAGCTTACAAGGATCGAGAGTGTAACAAGGTAGTAAAGAGAGAAGCCTTTGTAACAAAAATACTGAAATGAAACTGCGCAGAAGCGAGTGATACGTGTGTAATGAAATTAGTGTAATAAAACTCTTGGATCTTTGTATTTACGGTGTGTAATAGAAGTAATTGCAGGTCACGGTAGCCGAGCGGTCTAAGACATGTACTGTCTTCACTCACTTGGAAGCCGGGATCGTGGGTTCGAATCCCACCCAGGGCATGGATGTTAATTTGTGTGTGTGCGTTTTTCTGTGTTTGTCTACAGGTAGAGGCCTTGCGACGAGCTGATCACCCGCCCAAGGAGTCCTACCGAATGTGTAAGATCTAGAAAAACCGAAGTGAACGGAGAAGTTCATGGAGGTAGGCCTAAGCCCACTGGGGCTATAGTGCCAAGGGGGAAAGAATAGAAGTGATTATGTGATACTGTCTTGTCGGAGCAAGACCGTTAAGCCTTGGGAGTGAACCCCACCTCTACAAACTGACTACAGGCAATCTGACATAGACTTCTATCCTGACATACTCACTCACTCACTCACGCAGCTGAACACTTCTTGAGACGCCGCCAACTGTGCAGGTACTCAAGAATTTCCCAGAATTTTATGGAACCCGAATGTTCATTACCGTGTTCACAAGAGCCTCCACTGGTCTCTATCCTGAGGCAGATCTACCCAGTCCATACCACTCCATCCTATATCTCTAAGCTACATTGTAATAATTGCCTACCCACCTACGCCTTGGTCTTCCCAGTGGTCTCTTTCCTTCTGGCTTTCCCACCAATATCCTATATGCATTCCTCTTCTCTCCCATTCGTGCTACATGTCCTGCCCACGTTACTGCTTGTACCTTGAAGTGACAGGAGGTTGGAGAAAACTGCATAATGAGGAGCTTCATAACTTGTACTCTTCTCCAAGTATAATTGGAATCCTGACACACACATTCTCTAAACTATGTTTAGTGGCCTCATGGTCCTTTGGACTTTGTGTGTAAGGAACTAAGAAGGCCAGGGAGTGAGTTATATTAACTGTGTCCCAGGAGTGAGTAAGTTTGTGTACAGTAACAGCTCCGCAACATTAGTTAAGTCTCACCAGAGCAGAGCTACTACAAAGTGATGTTCACAAGTGCGTCTACATTTGAGACACAGCAAAGCTCTGTTACGCTTTCAGAACTACACTTTTAGTTCTACAAGATTAGTAGATGCTCCATCCAAATGGGAATTATCCGCTCCCTTTGGCTTTGTCCGTAATCTGTCACACCAAATCTATATTCCTAAACACTTATCGTCCGCCTCTTTCTTGATAAGTAGGAGGAAGGGTCAGTAAATAGGTCAAAAATTGAAGTAAAAGAGCCGTAATTGATGTAATAGGTTTTCAATATATAATACAAGGTAGCAGCACGGTTCAGCTTCATGACAGTCTTAAGTAGCAGACGCGCATCCGCGAGTCCAGAGGCTGGATTTAGTAGTCAAAATGGCGACCGTGACTGAGGAGTATAATACCGAAGAGTAACATACTGTCGTGAGTTTTTGTGTGCAGTAGGACTCATTGCAGAGAATATTTTCATAAAGAAACATTTCCTTTTTACGGAGGCAAGTGTCTGTTGCATAAAGCGGTTCACAAATAGGTCGTTAAATTCTCTCAAGAACATTCGAGAGTCGCAGATGATGTCCGGCGAGGTGCGGAAGTGGCTGAGACAACTGTCAAAAGGCTTCTGTGCTGCTGGTTTCGACGCACTGGTAAAGCGACGGGACAAATGTATCAATGTTGGTGGAGCATATGACGAGAAATAAAAATATTTTTCCAGTTTCGAATATTGTAGTTTTACGTTTTATACCAATTTATGATCTATTTACTGCCATTCTCTCGTATGTACAACAATACTGTATCGATTTACAGGTTACAAGTACTACGGATATGCTTGTCTTGCTGTAGGTGAACCACCAAGAATGAACGACAGACCCGTTAACTTGAAATGATATCCTGAAGTGGGATTTTGTCGGGCAGCTTTCCGGGTAATATTAAAGGAATGGGTGGAACTGGACTGGACCTGCTCCCGATGCTCTGTACGATAAGAGGACCTCCTTCTTGCTCTTGTTCATGCGTCCCCTTGTCGAGGTTTGTCCGCCAAAATTTTGTATATCAGATTTGAGGTTCTCCTGTCCGTGAACGTTGAGATAACAGTCTCCTGGGATGCGACACATGTACCTTGGTAGATAAGAGCCAGTATTTCGAGGAAATTGCTCTTTCCAGCTTCAAAGCAGCAGAGTTCTTGTATGCTGAATACGAAGGCAGTGGTTTCCTTTGAAACGATTTCATCTGCTGAGCTGAAAGGTATCACGTCAAGGAGACCGAATTTCATCAGAATTTTGTGTGTTATTGCATATCCCGCTCGTCTTACATATTCAACCAGGTTCGAATGTGCTCACGTCGCTTTGTTTATAGAAACATATTTATTGTGCCTCTTTAACGTAATGAAGAATATTGTCATGTGTTTCAGTGACCAAGACGCGGGTAGCTTTTCAGGTGTAGATTTACTGTTGAAGGGGATAGAAGCTACTTCTCACCACGTAACCCCCAGGTTCAGTGCCACATGATTTCATATGAGATTCGCTGTGGATGAAGCAGCACTGCCATATTACTTCGAGTTTCTCCTGATAATCACTATTCCGCCATTGCTCCGTATTCATCTGTCATTGCATTCTGAGACGTGTGATAGCCCTGACAGTACATCACGTCTTAGGTGTTTTACTGCAGTTGAAATGTACGTGTATGAAAACAAGATGCGATACTGCTACTGCTACTACTACTACTACTACTACTACTACTACTACTACTACTACTACTACTACTACTACTACTGCTGCTGCTACTACTACTACTACTATTACTATTACTACTACTGCTGCTGCTACTACTACTGCTGCTGCTACTACTACTACTACTACTACTACTAATAATAATAATAATAATTGCAGTAGCGTAATTGATTGAGGTACTATGCTACGAACCTGAAGGTTTGCGGTTTTGATTCCCAGTGAGTTCATTGGATATTTCAATTGACCTAATTCTTCCAGCCGCACTATGGCCCTGGGGTCGACTCAGCCTCTAATAGAAATGAGTACCAGGAATATTACTGGGTGTAAAGGGCGACCCGCTTAAGCCTCACCGCAATTTGTGAGCCGATGATCTAGAAAATGTGGGAGCCTCGACGTTTCACATCCTTATGGACCTCCACGGTCTGTTAGAGGACAGCTTTGCATATTTTCAATAATAATAATAATATGCGATTATACGTGGGAACAGTGCTACAGAAGAAAGAAAGTCCTGCATTTTCCATTCACACAATGGATTACACTCCAGAATTTATTATTGATTAAGATCGATTTGACATTGATGTTATTGATGATATCAGCAGGAACACCATTCTGTTGTCAGTCTGTGGACTCAGGTGCTTGTCTTGCTGCCGTTCATCAATCACCTGTCAGACGCAGATGTCACCAAGTTATATTTTAAGGGCTCCCATGTTCTGAGTGCTGGGCCCAGTATCACCTTGACTGCCGTGTTCACAGTACTGCGACTCTGAGCGGCCACCACAACAACGCAAGTTCTTCTTGCGCTGGAGCGCCAGAAAAAGTAACTGACGTATAGGATTCGAGGTTCTCACAGCAGTGGTTATGCACAATCCTATCATCTGGGTTATAATGCCGTGTAGTCCGTTGGACATCAACTGACGTTTCAGAGGAATTCACCTTCAAATCTGAAGAATGAATCAAGCAAGATACCAACTCTGCTTGCTACCTGCTTCACCTTGGTTTATGTCTTCCCCTGAGCGTATTCTTCGAGCCCTAAGAAGTAAGGAGACAGTCCCTCTAAAATTTCTGTTGACTTTTGCCTGACTACACCGCGGTAGATGCTGAAGATAGGCTCTCGGAGTAAGTGGGCTACTGTAGCGGTACACATCTCGACATGAATTCGGGAGTTCCCATGTTCGAATCACGTCTGGGTTATACTACGAGGTAGAGTTAGTAAATAAGTAACGAATGGAAGTTAAACAGCTGTAATGGATGAAATTTATTTTCTATGTGTTTCGCTAGGTAGCAGCATAGCCTAGCTTCACGACAGTATAAATAGCAGACCTGCATGCGCGTGTTCAGAGTCAGGTTTCAGTAGTCAAAATGGCGATTTTGCTTGAGGATTACCGAAGAACAGCGTTCTGGTGTGCTTTTATATGGACAAAAGTATTCAATGCAAAGGATATGCTCGAAGAAATATTTCCTGTTTATTTTGGGAAGTGTGTATAGCGTAAAGCATTTCCACTTTAGTGGTAAACATTTCGCTGATGACGAAGAGGTTGAAACGGAGGTGCGGAAGTGGCTGAGAGAACAGTCAAAACGACATCTATGTTGCGGGTTTCGACGTGCTCGAAATGCGATGGGAGGTGGAGGATATGTCGAGAAATGTTTTATATCATTTTATGACCTATTTACTGACTCTCACCCTTATATTTTTTTCGCTGTTGGATTAAAGAAATGCGCAAATGCGTCTATTAGCCAGGCCCCTCTCTCCATCTGCAGTGACCTTCGGACCGCTAAAAGCATTAAATTATATGTGAGAGTAATTGTATTGAAGTAAGTCAGCACGTTCTGATTTTGGTTGACCTTCGTTTCATGCAGTTGAGACGGAGCATGAACCTGGTTCGGTAGACCCCGTGTCGAGCTCTGTCAGTGTAGATATCGATCATGAACGTGGTTCGGTAGACCCCGTGTCCAGCTCTGTCAGTGTAGATATCGATCATGAACGTGGTTCGGTAGACCCCGTGTCGAGCTCTGTCAGTGTAGATATCGCTATTTCAGAATTAAAGTCCAGAAGGAAGACTTAAACCTACTTTATCGGACGATAGAAACAAAAAGTGTGGGATGTTTACATGAAAATTTACATGCCCTTTTGTGCGCATCAAGGCTGCAGCTCGTTAATTTTTTATCGGAAGGAAAAACGTTCGGAGCAAATGCTGGATAGAAAGGTTAAACACACATTTTATGTTAGATACAAAAGTCAGGATTTCCGGGGCAATTAAAGGAAAGAGGTTTGTATTCTGTGCCGTAATTAAGAGAACCGCTGGACTGATTTTGCCACCTCTCTTCCTCTGCCCCTGCTCTATGCTGTTCAAAACAGGATTTAAAATATCAGCTTTCACAAACTGAAACCCCACAAACTGTGACAGAGCGAGCGCGCCGGACGTGTTACGGTATGTGAACGCCTACTGAATAGTTCCCCTTATCCTATACATAACGTTAATATTGTAGCGTATATAGCTGTTGCTCTGTAATGATGGTGAGATAGGCAGATATACCAGAGCGTTTTTAAGCAACGGTTACGTAAACACGTTTCCCATTGCAGAGTCTTAATAATGCAAATTTTCACTATAATAATTGAAATGTGGCGTTTTCTATGTTGTTCGTGCCGAGATGTTATAAGCAGGGCAATAGATATTTGAGTTCAGTTGCGGCATATTCGACGGCCAGTAACGAACTGAGCGCCTGAAGCTGATGAATATCCGCAATTAGAAGCCGCTGCTTGGGAACGGCTAATATAGACATTGCAGGCTGGAGAATACTTAGCGTATGATATGGTGATTCGTGTATTTTGGAGAGTAGTAGTGGTGCTGTAATTACTCGTACTTGTAGTTACGACTGGTGCGTATAAGTGGGCAATAAATCTGTTCACATATCCAAACCCCAAGTATAGTCAAGACACATACACGTGACAATATGAAAATATGCATTTTCATTGGATTCGTGCTCTAGTTGAATACTACGTTGCTTAATATACAGTGAATTTTTGTTACAAATTTATGCGTTTGTGTTGTGTTGTGTTGTGTTTTGTACTTATTTGTGCCAAGATGTCAATAGGACTCAGGTATTGAGCATTAATATGTTGTTTTTGCAACTTGCCTTTACCGACGATGTAGGCATACACTAAACAAAAACTAAAATTTGATTTGTTTCATTCTGGTCCGTCACACATTCAGAACGCCCACTGTAATAGCGGTTTCCAAGCTGTATCGATGTCCCTCTGATGATAGTCTCTAAGGACCGAAACATGTAAGGGCATGAAAAATTGAAATAAGAAAAACTTCACCAGTCACACTGGACGGAATTGTTTTATCTTTTATAAGATCTAAAATTTTGTGACGATGATACATTAATGCAATTATTGTTTTTCTTGAAATTGTTCATCGTCCTGTCTTTGTTTAAACACCCACAACGTTTCGGTGATCGGAGACAGGGACTAGCTCTATCGACTGGGCCCATCTAGGTATGTTCCACCTGAAGACGGAGACAGAATCCAGTCTCCGAATCGCTGTGCATTTTAAATAAAATCAGGACGATGAATAATGTCCAGAAATATAATATATTATCACGTGTCACAGTGACTAAGGGAGTTCGGAAGGTAAAGTTAAGTTATTCCTGTAACCGGCCGTGGAGGTCCATAGGGTTGTGAAACGTCGGGGCTCCCACATTTCCTACACAATCGGCTCACATTTGGCACTAAGGTTGTCAGCCTTACGCGCAGACCCACCGCCCCTTATCCCCCAGGAAGATTCCTAGTATTCATTTGTATCAGAGGCTGAGTCGATCGTAGGGTCGTAGTGCGGCTGGAAGGATTAGGTCAATTGAAGAATCCAGTAACTTCATTGAGAATCGAACCTGCGACCTCCAGGATTTGCGATAATTATATTCATTTAACAAAATAAATGGCAAAATGATATCTCGGTCTGTGCTTCATGGTGTTGGAAGTGCACTTATCTTCAGAACAACAGCTCATTGTATCTGCAGCACATGCGATTTACACAGAATTGAGTAGAAAGCTTCTGCAAAGATTTTACATAAAATATTGTCGCGTATCGGGCGTATATCGCGACAAATAACTTCACGATGTATTTTATCTAGCGAATTTTATTTCACATTCGCTCATACAATCACCCAAATTACAGTTTTACGATTACTGCTATCTGCAGTATCACAATTAGTACACTCCCAATGCCAGAATACAACTGGCTGGCTGACTCTACGTCTCGACTCGGCGGCTGTCACAGTACAACTCAGTACAACAACTCGACTCGGCGACTGTTACAGTACAACTGACTGTGAATAGCCTTCGCTGCTCCCTATGTAGCCCCGATCGGACAATACGGGAAAACGGCCACGTAATAGGCACCCTTTTTGCCTGGCGCTGTGTTGCTATGTAACGCTAGCGGAGGTAACCGCTGTTACTATCGTAACGTCGCCGCTGTTGACTCGCGTTGCCTAGCGACCGCGATATCCCTCGGTGACGTCACCGCGGAGGGGAGTGGCGGGGCGGGAACTCGCCTATTACCGTAGTAACGCGAGCGTTACGTTACCGCCACGTACCGCTGGGGAGGTAGGGGTCAACATGTCACAATATAATTAATAAAATAATGATTTTATCCGTTCGTTCCATTCAGTTTCTCACGAAATGTACGTCATAGAAATAAATGATAAATATAACATTCTTGATCTTAGATAAGCAACTCCGGAAAATTGCTAACTTCGCTGTTATATGCGTGAATTTGAGTCTGATTCATTTTCTTTCGCCATTTTTTCTTTACAAGGAAAACATTGTAACCATAAAAATAAACGTGTAACTCCCATAATAGTATCCATGACAATGAAGTTTGCCCTCCTGAGTGTCACAGAAGCGAAGTGAGTACAAGAATGTAAAAGCATTAAACGTAAGCCATCACCGTGGGAACGGAAACAACTGCTCTCAAATTGCAGTGCATATTTGTCACCAGGAACACTGTAAAGAAATATAAAGTAAAGCTATTTCTGTAACGGGCCGTGGAGACCTGTAGGGTTGTCAGACGTCGAGGCTTCTACGTCTACTTTGGAAAAAGAAAGTCTGAGAATTGCAGTACACCTCTCTGCTCTCCTCGGATGCTGCATAGCTCCAGAACGTACCTCGAGTTCCTCGGCTGACGTCTGTTTCATGTAGCGTCACGAATAAGGCCAGCTTCAGTTCTCGGTCTCAAAACATCTCGAAAAGGTGGATGTAGTAGCTCCGTGCATAGGTACGTTAAGTGCAGCATTTTCCCGAGACATTCCTCGTTATACGTCTAAGATAATTAGCATACTTCCTTATGTAACTAATCAGAAGTGTTCAAAATATGATGTAGTCCGACAGTCACGCAACTGATGTTATCTGTGACTTCAATGAGGATTAGGAAATAGCACAACACATGTCAATAAATCATTACCGTCATCATCATCATCATCATCAATGGATCTGCAACCCTTTATAGGACTCTTGCCTCTTCTTCAATTTCGTAATTATTTTTATACAGACGGTATGACTCCTTGGACGGGGGATCAGCCCGTCGGAAGGCCTCTATCTGCACATAGGACATCACAATACAAAATAAACACATGCACAGACATCCATTGGGTTTCGAAACCACGATCCCAATGTTCCAGCGAGGACAGTTCATGCGCTCGACTGCGCGGCCACTGTGATCGACTTATTATCCTTCATGTTGCAGTAATATAGACGCATGTGCACTAATTCTTCTGCAAAAAAATAAATATAATAGTACAATATTTATTTCAAATCTTACAGTTATTCACTTAGTCACTCCCAAGCTCTACTGCCCTCTAATTAACTTGAATGAATGAATGGATGGATGAATGAATGAATGAATGAATGAATGTTGCGCTGTTGCGGAAGTGAACCATAGGACCCCACAAGACTGGCACATTTCAGAAACATGTCTGCTCACAGTATCATGGTCATACATACTGTAAAATTAATTGTCGGTCTCAAGCGGTGTATTTGTGCTTCTGGAGGCTCTTATTCAGACTCGGATGCATACAACTTTGATTTTATTTTTGTTTTATTTTCTCCCAGTTCGCTGCATAATTTCTGAGATGAGCCATTATATTTGGCGCCGATGCTAGGACTCAATTCGAAACTTAGGATGAAACCCCTCCTGCCTCTCCATAGCTGTGTACCGAACTGATCCACTGAAATTTGTCTTCATGACGTCTCCAAATCACAAATGCGATTCATTTCTTCGGAGCTTCGCCTGCGCAATATGACAAACGTTAGTAAACCACGGAGTCGCAGGAGTACCGAAATGGTAGAGACATTCTGCTTGCCGTGGGACCATTGCCAGGCGGCTGGCCCATAGTGACCACATTTCCCAGAAAACGACAGTGAGAATGTTGCATGATGAGCTGCTGTATCCATTCCACGTACAGCTTTTCAAGCTATGCAGCTGTCGCCGGTTTATCTACTGCAATGGCTCTAAACCTTCAAAGCCGAGTGTTGCTGATGGATGCTTCACACGGAGTGGGATTTTGAACGCTTATAATCAGCGCACTTGGGCTGTTGAAAATCCACATCACATTCAAGAAACAAGATTCCAAAAGCAGTTTGCAGTAAATGTTGGTTTTGTCCTCCTAGGTCCTCATGAGCTACTGGCTCGGCTGTGAGTGGCCAGTGGCTCAGGCATGAGCGCGCAATGCATGCTGGGGCTCCTGCCACTCTTCGTCGCTATTCAGGCAGTCGTACCAAAATGACGTTGCAACAAAGTTGCTTATTGTGCTCTGTTGGAGTTGCAGGGTTGAATTTAAAATATTGATATGTTAGAGTCGAGAAAAACTGGAGTGCGTTTATTTATTGCTTTATGTTACAAAACTCTGCATTTTCTGCTATGACTTCCTTCAAAAAGGGAAAGTTTGTTGGAGTAGAATGAATTTTTCAAAGTACCGATAAATGTACTGTAGAGCACTTCATTTTTTGTGTAAAGGCGTTTCATTCGCCGCCATTTGGAATGGCGATCCGTATTTGTTGGCAAAGAATGCAACGTTATGAAGCACTGCTAATCCATACAGCCTTGACTACAAGAAACTGTTTCGTCTCGAAGATTCAATCAGATTTTGTCCTTCTACCCTTTGTATAGTCTGTGTCTTTGCCTCACACGTTTCGGTACAAATCACTCGTTTATATGCGAGATGATTCAAAATTATTGTCGGGCTTTCCGTGGCTCATAATTTTGAAATCGAAAACAGCAGAATAAAACTGCTAACATACCGAACCGTTGCCTAGCAATGGACTTACGCGACTGTTCGTTGCTGCGCGAACGTCTATTTGGCGAGCCGTTGGCTAGCTATTGATTTCCTCTCTGGCTCCACTATTCCGGATTTCAGGCGTCGTATCTAATATATATATATATATATATATATATATATGCATAGATCCAATGGTTTATTATTTATTATCATGAAACGGAATGCTAAAGTACAGATCTTCTGTTGTTTCACATTTTGCAGAACCTTACTGCTATACAGTGTCATGTTTTTGATTGTGAATTAGTCTCGGCCTACATCCTTTCCGAGGCCTTTCAGAGGCATTCTTTCCATCCCATTCCTTGATATGCCCCTGTGTCTTCCTTGTTGGAAATTATATGCACATGAATACAACGAAATTTTATGAAAGTTGGTCATCTAATTAAACAATTGTAGGGGGAGAGAGACATACAGAAAGAAGGTCACATTCCCAGGCAGCATGTTGGTCCCGTAAGGCTTCTTCGTTGCCTCAAGAAAGGAAATTAAACTAATAGCTTTGATCTTTAACAGAGCACATCCAGAGAAGCCGCAGTGCTATCAGATAATGCACTGCTCCTCTTTACGCGGTTCCTGAAAATTTTTAATGACAGGAACACAACGAAGGAGTGCTCGAAGATGTTGCCTTTCCCGCGAAAAATAACATGGTTTCTGAAATTAGTTTATCAAGGTTCACCGTTGTAAGAAGCTGAAAGGCCTCTGAAGCAACACTGAAGAAACCTTAAAAGCTACGGTAGCTAATTTTCAGTTGCTTTCTTTAGTCATTAGTGAGAGGAGTTACGTGGTTAGCCCAATGGAATTTTCTGCGTTCTTTTCTATGTAAGAAAGGGACTACTACAGGCCCGCGTTTCTCGAGGGAATCAATGATAGCTTGCATGATATTGTCACGTGTTGGGGTTTGCACGTGACTTATAAAATGGGTTCTGGATTGGATTTATTGACACATTGACACAAATCGGGACTACAGGCAATAGAGCGCTATCGCTGATCTACACACTTTGCAGTTCACCGTTACACATACTCATACATTTGGGTTCACATTCTTCACTAGTCGTATCCTGACAACGGATTTATAACAGTCTCACTGTCACTTCAAATCATACATGGAGTTTTCTTTTCACAGCCTAATTCCTTTCTTGTCATTATTCTCCAACTGCCAACTCAGTTCAATTCCTCTGCTCCCAACTTCATATCAAGGCAGGCTGGTGTCTCGAAACTAGAGTGAGTTCTTCTCAAATGAAATCTTCCTTATAACTACTTCGCAAGGACCACGCAGAAAACAAAGCCTTTCTCTTGTTAGGAAGGCATGTTTTCAGCGCCGTTGTATGGAAACGGTAATTACTTGATTTCCTCTTGTACATTCGTTGCCGCGGGTGTGTTTACCTAGTCGTGGCCTAGCAATGAACGTCTATTCTGTCTTCACTATTCCGGCTTTCGGGTATCATGTTACAATATAATTTGGATAATGACGGACTGAGCGCAATCGAAGGCCAGTAAGAACGAGGGCCAGATTACGCTTGTCCCTAAAGCAGTAAAGTATAGAGCGATACCCAGTTTGATGGGGAATGTCTGCGTGCGGCCAATGTTACTGTCGTTACAAATCTAACTGGTTAATTTCATGAAGCAGGGAAATTCTTGGGAAGCTAACAGTCGTTTAATTGATCAAATTGTTTACCTTTTATGAAAACTGAAGATACACTCGCTCTTTATACGAGTAAGACACTGAGAGTTGTCGCTGTCTTGAGCCTGGTGAACCCCTTCCACATCCTTACAGCGTTCTCCCACCTACACATGTGCTCTCCGAAATGGTATCGTTCCTTTAGTTTTGTATACAATACACTTTAAGTCTATATTCGCTTCTCTTGCCATGTGAGCTGATTTCTCCATCCATCTCATAGCCAGTAACTTGTTCAGGTCTTCAATGACATTAGGTCAAACGAAATTAACCCGTAACAATTTTAAGATTTGTGAGTGAATTAGATTCAGAGGAAATTGAATTCGGATAATGCTTGCTACCATTCAGTCCAGAACCTTTTATCTTCTCGTCTGCTGCCTAAAAACTTAAAAAATAATATATACAAAATTTTGCCCGTGGTTCTGAATGGGTATGAAACTTTGTCTCTGACGTTAAAGGAGGAACATAGACTGGGGGTGTTTGAGAACAGGGTGTTGAGAAGAATATTTCGACCGAAGAGAGATGACGTGACGGGAGGTTGGAAATAACTACATAATGAGGAGCTTCATAAATATGCAATATGCAGTAATATTGTGATAAGGCAAGCACATGCGTGGGACTAGTATAGAAATGAGGTAAAAATTTATGCTGAAGTCCTAGCCAAAATTTAGGGAGTCAACAGGGTAGGTATCTGTCCCTCACCTGAGGACGGAAATAGATCCATTTTCCGAAGAGTTGTGTTCTCTTGTTTCTAGAATACCGGAAGAAGGACAAAGACACTTCTGAGTGTCAGAAGCCTTTAGTACCTAATTGGAATCGTTGTTAACGAAACCACGCAATAAAATAGGCACTAAATATATACAGTTGATACAGCGTTTGTAAATAACCTGCGAACTAATGGAGTCATTTTGTGAGGCGTGTAAATTTGCTGTTGGGGGAAAGTTACATTACTGAAGCTCTATTAGAATATTTCTGACTTGTGTAAAATGTGTATGGAAGGTGAAAGCAAGGATTTTAAAGTTTCTTAGAAACGATTTGCAGATTCGTCGCTGTCATGTTTGATTAATTGCTGAGCGTTGCAGTAAGAAGACTAAGTAGTGAGAACACTTCGCAAGATTTCAGTTTGCTCCTCTGTTGGCACGTGTAGTTTCTTGGTTTCCGCCCCCACCTTCCTGTAGTACGGCCCCTCCCGCTATGGGGCGCTCGATAAAGAAGGAACACTGTTACAGGCGGCGCAGGATTTCAAGTAGGGAGGCCAGTGTGTTTGCATATCATTCTATCGATATTGAATTCTTTCACTCTTCATCTAAATGGTGTTTAAATTAAAAACCAAGAGCTTTTATCACAGAAAGCACACGACATCTTCATTAAAAAAGACCAACCAATTAATGCTCTTTATGGAATCAGTCGCAGGGCACGCAATACCATAGTTGGTTGGGGCACTATGCTACAAGACGGAAGGTCATGGGTTCGATCACCGATAAGGCAAATGGATTTTTCATTTCGCCAAACCTTTACAGCCGCACTATGGCCCTGAGCTCGGCTCAGCCTCTAACAGAAATTAGTACCAGGAATTTTCCTGGGGGTAAAGAGTGGCCGGCGCGTATAACTGATAATCTCACTGCCATCTGTGAGCTGATTTTCTAGAAATTGTGGGAGCCTCGACGTCCCACAATCACATGGATAGCTTTAGGGATTCAGTCGTCGTTTGTTCTAGAAATTATGCAAAACAAATATTTTCACGTTTGGGGAAAAATCTAAGGTTAAATGTTAATCCAGAGGTATTTATAAATAATAAGAACTTGCCTTTAAGAAATAATATTGATATTTGACCATCATCTCGGTTTAGCGCTCTTTAAATCGCTCAAATGTGAAGTCATCCAGTTGTACAAATTCTACTTCTCTTCTTCTGATGTTGTATCTTAAGCGACTGCTTAAAAGTAATTTATGGAGTTGTAAAACCCGAATGATCATCCAGCTCCCGTCATGGCGCGGTGAATTCTATCCTTACTGCACTTACTGACAGATCTCAGCAATGTCCTCTGCTTCCATGATCACGTTCCTTCCGGCTGGTGACAGTCCCTCTCTTGTCGAACTCTGGTCGTTTTCGAGGGAATATGTTTGTTTGTGAAGGCGTTACCCAGTAATGGCCGCATGTACCTGCTCTTTAATCATCCGTTGCCATGCAGTGAACATTGTTCGCTAGCAACGGCCGTTCTCTGGTTCCTCAGTTCTTGCTTTGAGCAAAAGTGCTTATGATAAGGTCGAATATTGCCCTCCTCTGTGATATGACGCTAAGTAGACTGGTAGATACATATAAAGATTCGGAGGAGACTTCCGGCTCCGTCTTTAAGAGTCGAGGGGGGTGGATGAGTAAAAAAACACAGTAGATGGAAGGAGTAGGTACCTTCGAACATAATTATCGACTACGTGGCATCGCATTCAAGGAGTAATATTCACAGTTTATATTGTGAGAATCTCACACGTCACACTGAATAGAAGCAGTCTCGAAATATTCTGACCGTTCAGTTTCGGAGCGTCCAGTTCAAGATGATACGCAAAGCTGAATTCAATTCTGAAGTCTTGTCAATGAACGTAACCCGAATAACATCGGGTGCAGAAACACTGAAGATGCTGTAGAAACGTCCCATAGACTCGTAAGCCTCCTCTGTCTTCAGCCAGTAATGTATGAGCACTCATTTATGTCTGTGAATGTTGCAGGTAAGCGGCGTTCTGCTTCTGTTACCAGGGAAACCCCGTGAGCGGATTCAACGCTGTGTCTACCTCTGTCGCAGCTAAGGTAACTCAACACGGCTTACTGCAGTGCTACCATCTGGCAGCCCACTGTTTGTCCCGCCGCACCAAATTGCATGCAATATTACTGCAACGTGATTTGTACGTGTGTGAGTACTTGGATGCGTAGCTCTGCATGTATCTAAAACTGTAGGTATGCGTTGTCATATTGGATCCAATATATGCAAGAATACTGAAGATTTTGTTAAATTATTAATTGTAAATATAAGCACCTCAAAGAGAAACAAGTTTCCTTTTATTTTCGTAATGAGACCCATTACAGTGTCCATAATTTATTCCATCTTTCATAACAAACGCAAGTTTCTCAACATCTGTGCCGCGTACCGCGAATCTTTCTTATTAAATTGAATGCTTTGTATACGTTCCTTATGTATAGTAATTAGCGATCGCCGCGTTTGCCCTGTATACCGTTTGTCACATTGCCAGTTAGTTTGTATATTCCAGTGTATTCGTATGTGTTGATAGTGTGTGTTTCGCTGAATATGTTATCTAGTATATTTGTTTCGAATGCTCTTTTTATATTCGTACTTTTTAATACCTTTGAGATTATCCGGATGTAGCTCCGCGAATATATGAAGGTAGGCCTTAATTTAGAGTTACTGGGTTTTCGGACTTTGTCCATCGTCCGATATTAAAAAAATATATAAAACACAACGTTTTTGAAACTGGATCTGTTTCCATTATCAGGCGAGGTCCCTTAGAATTAACCTACATTACTCTTTGTAGGAGAACAAGAGTGTCGCTGTCTCCACCCTCACCGGGCGACGGAAACAGTTGCAATTTCCGAAACATTGTGTTTTGAAGGACAAAATCCGAAAAACCAGTAACTCTGTGTTATACACCGTCGTCTGAACCCTTCAGAATTTGCTTATCCATAATTTTCTTCAAGGTGTTTTTGTTGCTTTCTTTGTTTTCCCAAATTATGTATCTCTATTATTTGCTGTTTATTGTATCTGTTATTTTCGGCGATGTTTATGATAGTGTGTAGTTCCCTAATTATGTAAGTTTTGAGGTTTTCACGGCGATGACAATGAAGAAAGTTGTCTTCTGGGTTTAGGCACCGTGTATTCTTCGTTTTGGCCGACGTTTCGGAGGAACGTAGCGCCTCCATCTTCAGAGCAGTAGCTACTGCTACTGCTCTCCGCAAGCCATTCACTGCTCTGAAGATGGAGGCGCTACGTTCCTCCGAAACGTCGGCCAAAACGAAGAATACACGGTGCCTAAACCCAGAAGACAACTTTCTTCATTCCCTAATTATGTTTGTCTCAAAATATAAAAGTAATTAGACAATAGAAATGTAGAGAGAACCAACTATAGCCGATGTTACAACAAGCAGTGCTTCATGCTACCCTGACTAGCATAAAACGGCCACACAGACTAAATAAAGTGCCACTAAGTGAGACAGAATTACCTGCTTTACCTGGGGAGCTTCAAGGGAGATTGACAGGAACATTCAGACGTTGCCTCGCGAGACCAGGTCCAAGCGAGTTGTCTTTACAGTAAGGGGAAAGGCACTAAAGTTCCATTTCCGTAGAGTCTTGAGCGAGGACACACTTCCTGTGAGTGATAGGATTAACAATCCAAACGGGAAGGTAGAGCAGTTGCTGCACGAAGCCGCGAAATGAATAACCCTTAGTAGCGAGCTTGATAACTTGTAACGAAATTTGTGTATTCATAGTAATGTAGTCATATCTGAGTGAATATGTGCGTGTACTTTTCACATACAAGCATATGCTCTTGAAACATTTGAGGCAAAAAAGTAAAGCTATGCCTGTATCAGGCCGTGGAGGCCCACAGAGTTGTGAAATGTCGAGGCTCCCACATTTTCTAGACAGTTGGCTCACAGATGCCTGTGGGGTTGTCAGCCTCACGCGCCGGTCGCACTGTGACCCTGGGGTCGACTCATCCTCTAACAGAAATGAGTACCAAGAATCTTCCTTGGGGTAAAGGGCTGCCGATGTTTAAAGCTGAGTACTTCACTGCCATCTGTGAAGCGACTGTCTAGAAAATGTGGGACATCTCACAACCCTATGGGCCTCCACGGCCTGTTACAGCGACATCTTTACATTTTTATGGATAAAGAAATAGAGCTTCATTTGGAAAGGAAATTTAATGAAACATACAAAATGGATGAATATTAAGATATTTCTAAACTCCTCCTGAAATTTCTACAAGTTTTCTTATTACATAATCATTATAGTTTACATCATACAGGGCAGAAATTTCGATTTCTAATATTGTTAACCCTGTGGTACGTTGGAACTTAAGAATATTTTGCTCTTTTAAGAGATCTTCTGCTGGTTTGCACGTGATGTGTGCAATTTAAAAAAGACATTGATGAATTTTATCTGCATTTGGAAACGTGACACCCAAAGTATGCATAACAGAATTGTGAACGGGGGCCTCTGTGACACATCGTCTTCGCTGCAGGCAAAATTCTAAAGGGTCGCTCTTCACCTTCACAAGCAACGGAGCCCGTGTCCTGTGTCCTGCGAGTACATTGTGCCATAACTCATTTGTTCTGTCGTCTTTCAGTGTCCCATGAATGTTCTTTGAAAATGGAGCTTGTAATAAATCCAGAATTTATTTCATTGTCCCTTTTGTTTTCTTCATTTTCTCCTCGCAAATGGTGTCAACAACTTCCGTGATTAATTATTTTTCCTTCGTGAAGAGTTTTATTGTCTTTAGCTTCATCAAAAGTCCTTTATTTTCCTTAGACCTTACTCATTTAAGTTTACATCAGAATTGACTACACATTCCACAAAGAAAATGTTTTCTTTGAATGAGCGAATAATCATTTCTTACTCCTGTAGTGAAAACCTTAAAAGGAGTCAATAATTGTAGAGCAATCAACACGTTATCATCTTTGGGCTGCAGTTATTGCCTGACAGATTTCATTCTTTACAAAAAAAAAAAAAAAACGATTCCACGAAAATTATCGGGCCGTTTACATAGATCTCAGACTTTATTGGTACGGAGTTTGCTTCGCCCTTTGTAATAAGATTCCAATGCCGCTCTTTCAAGGTGGGAATTGTTAATTTCAGTAAGATGACATTGGCTTTTGTAGGCCACCCACTGTCCTTATTCTTTTTTTATTATTTTCATTCGCTGTACGTTTGAGTGAGTCGCATTTAATCGGACTATGTTTCCTTCTCCCGCTCGACCACTGGGATCGCGGGTTCTAATCCGTCTCAAGGCAAGGAGAGTATCCCTTCTCTCTGCCCATTCCCTCTGAGCAGTGCATGTTACCCTTCCGCAAACATAATAAGCATAAGGAAGAAACTAAAATACTTAAGGAAAGACCAACGACAAGCAACATGAAATTGGATGACCGACGGAAATTTCCCTACGCGGTCCGCGCTGGAACAGGACATGCCCCTCTCGTGTTCCTCCGTCTTTAAGCGAATGCTGAGATGGCTCCCAACTTGTAAATTGCTACTGCGCAACTTCCATGCAGCCCTTCCGTTCTCCGTTAGGCTGCTGCTTATTTTTCCACATCCTACATTTGGACATGAACTCTTGCTTGCTTAATCTGTTCCTCTTACACCTTTACGGCGTCCAGTTTTTTTTTCATTTTGATCATTTTACAGACGGCAGGGCTCCTTGGACGAGTGATCAGCTCGTAGCAAGGCCTCTACCTAAACACAGACAAGATATTCATGCCTTGTGTGGGATTCGAACCCACGATCCCAGCTTCCGAGCGAGCCAAGACAGTACACGCCTTAGACTGCTCGGCTACTGTGACCGGCGAATATTAACTCACAAAGTAAAAATTGCGGTGCCCGAAGACGCTACTACTAACCTTTCTAACGTCTTGCACTGGTTCTGTCGTAAGGACCAGCGGCGAAGTCTGGGAAACTTCTGACAACAATGCTCTGCCACCTCACCATGTCTCTCAGTTCACCCGTTGCTTGTCACTTTCACCTACCCTTCTGCTGTATTGCGTAACTCTCTCTCTCTACTCTGTGTCCCACTCGGGCCTGGATAGAACCAGCGATAGCTCCCTCTATAAGTATAGCATTCGAAGACAACACTCTGGAGATAACACAAGAAATATTCGAATCAAAGGCTTTGAGAACACGTCAGATGCATTCCGCATTCAAAAGTGAGCGATTAAGTTCTAACGTTAAATTAACTTCGACAAAGCCCAGATTAGTTTCATAATGACTTTTGCTTTCCTCGCCTTCGAATTTATGACAAATATAGTATATGTTTTGAATTTGCAGCGTTTGCAAATGTTCTCCAAGGAACACGCCGGTTCGCGATTTGCATAAAGCTTTCACACTACCGCGTGTACACGATTATTTAGCAAATTATGCAAGCAACGCGCAGAAGTCATACAGAGACATGAAAATGCAAATTTTCGCAACATATGGCAAGGCGAAACCCGGCACAGAAAATATGAGAGGCTTAAATTTAAGAGCGATAAAGCTTATGACTGTTCAAATGATTAGGCTGTCGTTATGATAGAGGCCTTATATGAATGTTTGCATGTTCATATTACTTAGGTATTTAGGAATTTGTATACAATTATAGATATGAAACTATACAATCAGATGTAGACTGGACTAAGGACAAACCTGTCCTCTAGTGAAAGAAGTCGCCCTGCGGCGAAAGACACTGCAAGTGTCGAAACAACCGAAACAGTCTTGGCCGAAGAGGGGTTCATCGCCAAGAAGTACAGGCCGAAAGGCAGGCAACGTTGCTTCGTCACTCATCGCGTAAACCCCTGATGACTGAGGCAGAGATATTCTCTGAAACGTCGGGCACAAGTTCTGCATTGTCACGGCTGATCGTCCTAGAAAACTTCATTATAGCAAGCAACATTGCTTGTTAGTGAGAGCCTCGACGGCTCACAAACCTATGGGACGCCACGGCTTGCTACAAGGATACTATGTCGAGGTACCCTCCGACTTCAGCACCATCATCCTGTTCTTCTGCTCTACAGTAATTTCTTTTGCATATCCTGGTGTGAATGTGAACAGAACAGTAGAGCCGGGCGAGTGTAAGCAGTGTCCAGAGATACTGTAAGGGAAAGTGTAAAGTTGTGCCTGTGCTCTACTAATTAAGCACTACGCCAGGAAGGCGTATGGGGGAGTGGATGTGTAGATCCACATTTTCTTGACCTCCGCACAGATACTGTGAGGGTTAAAGGGTAAAAGTAAAATCGTGCCTGTGCTTTACTAATTAGGCACTACTCCATGAAGGCGTATGGGGAATGGATGTGTAGATCCACATTTTCTTGACCTCGGCACTACTACTATGAGGGGGTTCACTCGGGAATGTTTCGCCGTTAAAGTAATAGTGGTGTTTGGTGCCTTTAATTTGGAAAAGCGGAATCTGACGTGCTACTTCTGTTAATTATAGCTATTCGTGTAACCAGAATGTTAATGTTGCTAACACCAGTTGTATCCAGCCTGTCCACTCTTGTGTGCTCCCTTTGTTTTCGAGACTTTCAATATCCCTTGCTGTGTAATTACGCAGTTGTATATTCGAGAGGGCAGTTACGTATAGCGTCGCTCGAATACCTGGAATGACAAATATTTCAGGGGTGAACAACAAAGCAACTAAAATGGGCCGAACTAGCAGGTTTTCCCTAGTGCCGTTCTTATATTGAGTATAAAAAGTAGATAAGTTGCGCAAATCTATCTCTTGATGTTTCAATATAATAAAATTGTCTTCTGAAAATGAGTGAATAAGGATGGTCATTGAGGCAGTAAAATTAGAATAACTAACTCAATGGAGCTGAGCTCTTCTTGAGAAGCCGCCAGTTGTGCAGCTACTCAAGAACCTCCCAGTATTTTATGGAATCCGAATGTTCATTGCCGTGTTCACAAGAGCCCTCCTTTTGTCCTTATCCTAAGCCAGATCAGTGCATTCCAAACCACCCCATCCTCTCTCTCTAAGATCGATTTTAATATTATTCACCCACTTATGTCTTGGTCTTCCTAGTGGTGCCTTTCCTTCTGGTTTTCCAACCATTCTTCACCTTCACTCGTGCTACATTCCCTGCCCGCTTTATTCTTATTGACTTGATCATTCTTACATAGTTACACTTGCTCAAAATCGCAAGTTAAGAAGCTCCTCATTATACGGTGTTCTACAGCCTCTTAGCATTTCATCCCACTTCGGCCCCAAAGATCTCCTGAGCACCCTGTTATCCAGATAGTCCGTCCAAGTCTGAGGTTCTTCGTCACCTTTCGTAACAAACATTCTGTTTACGGTGTGGAGTTGTTAGGCCTACCCCCACACCCGAAGCTTGAAGAGCACCCTTTGTCGGCTGTCCGCGAGTTTTTCTTCATTATATTTGTAGCCATCTTCCATATCTGGAGGCCGTCTTCTCCATCCGCAACCTGAGGGCGTGCCATGCCGTGGTGACAAGGGACTCACGTAACTGTAAAATTAAAATAATTAATTTTATTCTAGTACTGACGTATCATTATTTTTCTGACTCTTGGGGAAATTTATATCAGATGAAATGTGCTCTGGGAGTGTGTCTGGTATATTTGTATTCAGATAGTTGCTTCTAGCCGTAACTTTACGCCCACATTCGTGGCTCTTGTGGTGGTGACGTCAGTGAGGTGAAGGTCTCGGTTTAGTAGTGTATATTACTGCTCCGTATTCGCGAGGTCTCGGTTGCAAATCTCGTCCCGGACACAGGACATCCTCATTGAGGTTTCTCGTGGTTTTACTGAGGCCCACCAGACGGGGAGAGTACCTTAAATTTAGCCACAAGAGTTTCCTTCCATATCCTCTCCAATTCATTATTCACTAATAGTCCTACCATAGGCAGTGCCATAGCTTAGGCGGTTAGTTGCCGGCTTTCCACAGCTGCAGCATGAGTTCGATCCAAGGTCAGGTCATGTGGGATTTGTGGTGGACAAATTGGCACCAGGACAGGTTTTCTCCTAGTACTTCAATTTCCTCTGCCAATTCTTATTCCACCGACTATCGTCCGGGGCTGGTACAATGGGCCAGTCAGTGGCCGACGTACAAAATGGACCCAGTCTAACCTCACCTCAAGAAATTAATAAAAATATCGTCGTTCCATACATATATATCTGAGATCAGGATTTGTCCAAGGGTGGTAACAAGAAAATATGCAATAAAAATGAAGATTAAGCATGCACAGACCTGAAATTAAAATGAAGATGGAGGTGCAAAATTTATGCAATAATCGTAACCGATAAACCAAGTCCGTGTAAATCATTGCATGTAATTAAATGTACAGTGTGTTTAACCATTTTATACCTACCGCTAGTGCCATCTGTGGAGTAAAAACTGAACATTCGGGACTAGAACTTTATAGAAACTCCTTAAGAATCAGTCAGTCACGTAATACCGATCTTCTCTGTGAGTTCGCAACCTCATTGTTGATAAGGGGGATCCAGAGGGGAGAGCGTGGGATCACGCCCAGTCACGGATAAAATGTCATCACAATTCGTGATGGAATATGCGGACGGACGGAGAGACAGGCGAGATCAGCAGCTCTGTATAATTTCATCATGCACATCTTGCAAGCAACATATATTCAATATTATATTTCAGCATCCTGTTACACTCACACAATATATATGGATAAATACCGTCTTAAGTGCAACAAATTTTATTGTATTTTTAACTACAATATATTCATTATTATATTACATATATTACATATTACATATATATATATATTACATATATTATATATATTAGGGATATTCATCGTCATATACAGTTGCGTCCACAAGTAAAGGAACGCGAACTCCGAAACACCCTGTAAAAATGCCAGTCCATAGCATCTCCCCACTGATGCGACGTACCAATGCGAGTTCTCCGAACAATTTATGAAGCCTGATTTAAAATACTTAATTGAAGTTGGAGAGTCTGGTATAAAACGCAGAGTATCTGTGTACCTTGTGTAGTTACTTTTGTCAAGCGAAACTTCATAAATTGGCGCAGTCTGCTTCTCCATGTTTGCACTTGGCAGCATAGGGCCTTTGCTGATTGTTTCATACAGAATTTGTAGCTGCGTGTTTCAGGTCTATTTACATACAGACAGATATAGCCATGAACCGGAAAAGTAAATATGTATATCGCGCTGCTCTTTTCAAGTTACTCTTTTACACTCCGAAATAAAATTATTGCAACGGAAGGAAGGGCGGGGTACATATGTGGAAGTTCTGTTGTTCCTAGACACGCTGGAAATTATTGCGAAAGCTGAACGCAGAAATATTCCGACGTGCTTTATGATATTCAAGGAGATGTGGATTCACGCTGTGTGAGATATTAATGGCGATATCGTCTCCGTGATTTACGTATATCCGGTAGTTATACAAAATACACACAAGACACAGGTAGTCTTTAAGAATGCGTCACATTTCAAGATTTATACAGGGAATCTTAAAATATATTTCTGATAGAAGCATAATTGTCTCACCGATCGTGCTATCAGCGTCATTAAATAACTGGACAGTTGATTCACTTCATTTGTATAGGAGAGATTTGTTATGTGCCACTCTTACCATTAGGCCGTGGGCTCAACTTCATGACCTCCCGAAATTCTTGCTGTATTTCACAAGATAATTCAGGAATCCGTGAAAGGAACTTCTTGGGTTCTAAGAGACTATAATCATAATGTCGATGTGCAACTTGCGCTATTATCATTATTATTATTATTATTATTGTTATTATTATTATTATTATTATTATTATTATTATTATTATTGTTGTTATTATGGGTATGCAGCCCTTTATTGGGCCTTGGCAGCTTTTCAGTTTCTTACTCCTATACACAGTCGGTAAGAATCCTTGGACGGGGGATCAGCCTGTCCAAGGCCTCTACCCATAAACAGAATAAACCCACATATACATCGATGACTCGAGTGAGTTTTGAACCCACGATCCCGGTGTTCGAGCGAGCGAAGGCAGTTCATGCCTTAGCCTGTGCGGTCCTTGTGATCGGCGCCACTAAACAAGGTCCATACGGCAGCAAATCTTTTGTTAATTTATGCTCATGTATCAGCAGTAATGATGCAATAACTGAGGGTTAGGATTTAGTAATCC
Organism: Cryptotermes secundus; assembly: GCF_002891405.2. Taxonomy (NCBI): domain Eukaryota; kingdom Metazoa; phylum Arthropoda; class Insecta; order Blattodea; family Kalotermitidae; genus Cryptotermes; species Cryptotermes secundus. Next base: position 121,512 of record NW_019720560.1, read on the forward strand.
TTCATGACAAGGTATGTTTGTCGGGTTTTATGTGTACGGTACAAATCCTTCAGAATTTAGCCGGAGGATGTACACAGGTCATAGAGGCTTGAACCAAAATGTATGCTTTCCATGAAATCCATAATATAAACCTGACGTGTCTCTGCGGTTTGTCTATGCATGACCGTGTTCACTGGAGGGAAGTATGCGACCTCTACTGATTATGCAAATGATACTGATTCACCTTGATTTGGTAAGTGGTTAAGAAATATGGGGGGGGTAATTATCTAATAAGTCTCATTAGCATTTTTATTACAACGATTCCAAGTGCATTTGTATAAAAAATTTGAGTATTTTCGATGTATTACTTCAATGACACTCGAAAATTAACCGGGAAATTTCACTATCTACAGTTTCCACAGAGATTTATTCCACTGACATCCTCTTAACTCATTATGCGCCTTGAGGGCCACTTACAATTCGTGAATTCATTAAACGTGAATGTTATGAACCCGAAACCTTCTGGAAAGAGATTTTGCTAGACTAAGCACAACACCAAACAATAATAATAATACATTGAAGATACATTTTCGACGATCTAATAGCAACTGACAAAACTGTAATACCGACTGAAAGCCGCCATTTATTTCTCCTACCTCAACCAACTGAGATTAATTTTGCTTTTTCGTTTCCCATGGAAAAGGTATTAAGGAGAAACCGACAGACATTGCGCCAAACACATCGCTGCTTGGTTTATTTAAATTTTTTAATTTAATATTTTATATTATTATTATATATTTATTTATATATTTATATTATTTTTATATTATTAATTTAATTTATTTAATAATAATTAATAGGATTT
>NW_019720560.1:122470-160208 GCF_002891405.2 Cryptotermes secundus
ACATCGCAGTACAACAGCCGTTCAAACCACTCTGGTCACGCCTGTTGCTATACGAACTTGAACCATCTCGAGCATCATTTGCTCTGTGCTTCAAGTCGCTGCTGATGACGCTGCTTCCGGCATCAGTTTTTGGTTTTTGGTTTCTGGTTTTTGGTGTCTCTCTTCGTCTGATGCCTACCCTTTGACCTGTCCAGCAAGGGAGGCCCTGCCAGTAGCTACGCTACCGCTGGTATAGCTCTCAGGGTCCTTGGCATATTCAAACCCCCTCACCACGATAAGGGGGTAGTGCGAATGCTGTGTGAAAAAAATTGTATAAATATGAATCCGGTAATGCATCTGTGAATAGCCAGGCCCATCAAAATACGTTCAGGTAGGAGGAGGATTAGAGTCGCGCAAAATGGTGTCTGCTAAGGACACTGCAGTTTCGAGTGAACGCTGTGAATAGCTGCTTATCCTTCCCTGCAGCAATGCTTCAGTTGTAAAAGCGGCTTTAATGACATGCGATAGTATACAGGATGTAATCTGTGAGATATCCTCTATTTCGGTATATCTCTGGAGGAAATTTATTTCCTCCTGTCTGCATTCTTACCGGTTCACAACGTCACCTTGTTGTTGGTATGCACCATCGCGATGTGGTTACACGGTCGATTTCAATGATCAAGTCGAGGAGGATGAGGTGGGCAGGGAATGTAACACGAATGGGGGAGAAGAGGAATGCATATAGGATATTGGTGGGAAAGACAGAACGAAAGAGACTACTGAGAAGACCAAGGCGTACGTGGGTGGAGAATATTAAAATGGATCTTAGAGGAATACGATGGGATGGTATGGATTGGATTGATCTGGCTCGGCATAGGGACCAATGGAGGGCTCTTGTGAACACGGTAATGAACCTTCGGGTTCCATAAAATATTTTTGAAGTTCTTCAGTAGCTGCACAATTGGCTTTTCCTCAAGATAGGCTCAGCTCCATAATTAAGTAAGTAAGTAAGTAAGTAAGTAAGTAAGTAAGTGAGTTATAATATACGTTGTCGAGTCGCTCCTTCGCAACGTGCCCACCATTAACATATTGTTACTCCTGTAGTACTGAATGTCATATAACTGGTCGGTCGGCACTTATCTCTCCTTCTATATGCAAGAAGTCCTGCCAAGCTTCGGCATTAACACGAGCGTTAGTTCATGCTACCTAGATTTATCGACAGATGGCAGCACTTTGCTCTGTGCCATACACGGAAACACTCTCAGACGACAAAAATAATGTTAGATTGAGTAGCCATTCATTACATTTATATCGACACCTTCCGTAGCAGCCAGACGGGAATCATTTGTCATTTCCATTGACACACGACACACTCGGCTCTTACTCGTAAATTTAAATGGGTTTGACCTTGAAGCGACGAAAATTTAGTTCATATTTTGGAGAAATCAGATTACCATGGATTATTCACGGATGTGGTTGACTTAACGGTGATTTTGTTACCGTATACATGTTTCATCAAGCAAGTTGGCGCAAGTGGGTCATATTCGGGACTTGCCGGCTTCGATTCTCGGTAGGGACACCAGCTATCCCTACTTTTTTATTTTGCTCAATCTCTCCATTATAATTCCGGGATATTTATTTAAATTATGTCACTATCTCTTTTTTCCATGTCATTTCAAGTTCATTATTCATTATCGTATATAATGCTGCTATTATTGTGAATAAATAATTCATATTAATACAAATGTCATGCAGTGAATCTTACTCCAGTTCCTGACATTATCCTTAAATATACTACAAGTACGAAAACGCATCAGTTTCGACCACCAATTGCTGTACCTCAGGAGATTCTTCATTGTTTCAGTCCTGCCAGACGAATGCAGGGGCACGATGTCAAGGAAATAACCCGCCTCAAACAATTACTGTTCTTCGTACGCAGCAAACCTAAATAGCTCAGTAACTACAGGAGTAAGCAAAGAGCCAACCGCACGGCGTCAAGATTTCAGTACTTCGCCGTGTCGCTCTGACGCATCTCCTCTGGGTCAACATCACAACACTCTTTGGGTTTGAGACGCCATTGATGTGAATAAAGAGGTTTGAGCTCCCAGACCTCTAACGAATAAACATTAAATACGATTTCTTCTTGTGCCCTAAGTGATTGGGCCCTTAGACATGTTCCCATACACAATTAATTACGAAATTATGAGTGTTATAAATATTAGCAGGATTCCTTGGACGGGGGATCAGCCCGTCGCAAGGCCGCTAAATAAACAGAATGGACTCGGAGATCAATGCATCTAGTGAGACTAAAACCCATGATCCCAGTGTATAAGCGGACGAAGACACTTCATTCCTCAACCCGCGTGGTCACTGTCTGACTGTCTGTCTGTGGCTCTACAGACCTTTTGTTGGAACTGGCCGCTTTTTCAGTTCTGTTTCTTATACACGGTAGGACTCCTTGGACGGGGGATCAGTCGGTCGCAAGACTGCTACCTACACACACCAACCCAAACACAGAATAAATGCACACAGACATCCTTGCCTTAATTGGGATTCGAACGCACGGTTCCAGCTTTCAAGCGAGCGAAGACAGTTCATGCCTTATAGAGTGCGGCCACTGTGCTCGGCTTAAAGGCGATTACAAAATTTAAAGACTGTAATTACCACTGTTACTAATTAGCGTTGCAGCATTTTCGGAGGCCCCTGGAAGGAAACTTCACGTCATGTTTTTGAGGGGGGGTGGGTGGAAGTGCGAACCCCCGCTTTGTGACACGCTGTCAAGACGTGTGTACTCTGCAGCTGAAGGCCTAGCACAGTGCAGAAGACGAAACTTGTATGCCTGTTTATTGCCTCCAGATAACGGCTGTCATGCCTGAGGATTTACATAGCTAAATCCCTCCAGTGAGTTCCTGGACAGAAATTTGAGACACCCCCAAGTCACGACTTTATTTCCCTGAACCCCACTCAGCTCATCCATCATTTCTGACTGTCGTCACATTCATGTCAATGCATACAGTGTTCGTAGTTGGTGGTAATTAATTGGCTGACTGATTCTTCCACGTCGGAATGGCGGGGGATCGAACATAAGCGCCTGGCACAAGACCCGATTCTACGTAGTTTCAATGAAATCCTCATCATCATAACATTTCTAAACCGACGCTTTTTTGTGACGCGTCTTAGCAAGTCATTGATCAGCCTTCTGAAGCGCGGGAGAAGCCTCATTTCAATCGATGTTCCGCTAAGCTGCGGCACAAAGAAGACCTCCAGAACCTGTTTCAACTTCATTTTTCCATGAATATTGGTTTCGTATTGGATGTGACGCCGTGCAGTCTGGCAGATATTTACCAACGTTTCAAGCGAAACTGTTGAGTCTATCTTTCATGTCAAGTTTCGGTCATGGAAATTTAAATAGCAAGTTTCTGCGAAATTCTGGTAAGATTTTCACGCCAAATTTTGAGGTGGTATCAACATTAAGGTCACTTCAGTTAGGGTCCTGGAATGATATATCGTAACAGGAATTTCGAAATGTGCAGGTGTTGTGAAAGTGTCTTTTTGGGGGGTAGGAGGGGCTAAAATTAAAACCATGACTGCTGTGCCATAATTTTCTTTAGCTTTATGTTTACTAGCTTATAGAATTGTAGATTCTGATTGCTTAATAAATAGATAATAAAAAAAAGCTTTATGTTTAATGGCGATGCTACTGAACCACTGGAGGTAGACACGAGGAATTTTGTACGGAGATGGATTAAAAACATACCTGCCAATTCTGTTGAAATAATATTCGTAAGTCAGCAGTTACAAATATGGCGACACTGCGAAACTTTGAGATTATATCTGCAAATTTAATGCAGTAGCGTTTGTACTAAAGTAATAATCTTAATGGATCTGTAAATCAGTGCAGTAAGAAATCAGGCGTTACGAGTTATTTAGGAACTCCATCATATTAGCTTACATTCGTGCGATGTTAGGTAGGCCGCACACCGGCATGCATCAAGACATGTAACAGTCAAGACACGATGTCTGCGACATGATGCAAAGAAAGGAGCACAGTTGAAACGAATGAGATTATGAAAACCGCCAGACACCGGTCTGAGTCATGATGCTGACGTCAGCTTCATGCTGACGAATCACGAATGAAGCATGTTTGTTTCATGTCTTGATGCCTGTCTTGACGCAGTTGGTGTGCGGCTGCCTTTATAGTGAGTGTGTATACTTCCAGACGTATTTCAATATCTGCTACAAGCTTAATGCTCTCTGAAAAAGAAACTTCATCTTCTTCGATAGTTCTATAATAACTTTGTTTGTTGTAGTCTGCTTCAGAACTTGAGGGGGGGCCACAACTGCCATGCCCTCTACAGACGGAACTGTGGACTGAATAACAACTAACTTGTATTGTTTTCAAGATTCCTCGTCGTTTACGTCCCACAAAGAAACTTAGTGCTTTGCAGAAAAATTCTCTGTGCCCAGCAGAATATATTATATATGTGAAAGAGGTGAGTTCACCTTCGATCTGGCCTTCGTCTTAGCTAACAGAGTACGGAGTTTGATTCGCTACGTTCAAGGGAAAAGGGAGGTTGCTGGGTTTCCAGAAATTTATGTAACTTTTCTTTGAAATTCCATATAAAACATTTCTCATACTGAAACAAACACACGCAGATAGTTCAGTCCTGTTGTTCATACGAATTAGACTACAGTTTACTGTATGGCCATAGCTTAGACGGTTAGCTGCCAGCTTCCAATCGCGGAGGCACGGTTTCGATTCCAGGTCGGCACATGAAGGATTTTTGGTGGGTTTTCTCCGAGTATTTCGGCTTCCCCTATCAATTCTCTTTCCACTAACTGCTCCACATTCATGCGTTATCCACAATATCTGAGGCTGTAGAGTCTCCATACTGGTAGGGTCATTAAATAACTAACGAATAAACACCTTGTATCATGTCAACTGTAAGACCGTAATAGTGGAGCCAGAAGAGAGGGCCGTTGGATATGGTGTTTTCTGTTGGGTCCGCAAAGAAGCTATATAGCGAGCACGAATTAGACAAATTACTAATCCGAGAACGTGAGGAAACACTTGGAACCATGGCTTAGGTGCCAGCCGCTAACGACGTCAGTAAAAGAGGACATTGTTGGAATCCGTTATCAGGCAGCCATTAGTTAAAATAACCAGAGAAGACTTGGTGTGTGCTGTAGTGTAATGCAAAATGTGTAGATTAGCAAGAGTTCTGTAATCTTTGTAGTTGCGAGTTTTGAGAGCACAAAAAAAAACCAGTTAGCAACACTGGTCACTTAAAGCGTGAGAGTGTAATTTATTTCGAAAAATATGATCCGGAGGGAATTTAACGAATTATTATAATACATTCTGTGCATTTGTACGTATTTTGTTCATATTCCAAAGTTTGTAGTTTATTATTTATACAGCATGTTCTGCATAACGGCAGGAGGTGGTTTNTCTGTGTGTGCACGTGCGTGCGTGACTGTGTAAATGTTTAGGTGTATTTCCGCTGCTCACCAATTCCTGAACACAACGAAGTATTTCCTTAACGGGAAATTGCAAAATGACGTCCGGTTTCGTAATACCACCCATTTCACTAGGTACAAGTACTTAAAGGCAATGAATGCTTACGTTCCCCAGTAGGAAGCCGTTACAGATCTGAGACGGTTCGTGAATATTTCTGGATTTGTTTTATCGTGAAATGCGTTTAAAATTAGTGAAATCTGAGAAGTTTCCGCAAGGCTTGAAGTTTTAAACTAACTGACAGGTCATTAGGCAGCAAGATATGTTGGTTTGTGTGCTGTAGCTGGCGCTGCTGGTTGCAGGCCGTGGTCAGTGGAGTATCCCGTACAAAGGTCGCGCGTATAGGTCGAATGTTCTTGAACAGGCGCTTGGCCGGCAAAAACAGGTCCCACGCGTATAATCCAGCGATTCTCAACCGACGGTTTGCGACCCAAAATACCTGAAGCATTTTCCACCATATACAAATTACCGAATTTTACGATGTAATGATTAATTCCTGCTTTACATTCTGGTAGTCACGAGTTCGAAACTATCAAGTGACCGGTTGAAGTAACTGAAGTTTCATTGATTTTTGCACAGTCTGTAGAAAGTTTAATACCGTCGCATAAAGCAGTGGCGTTAATGTCTGCTGTGATATTTTAATCGGTTCACTGAATATTGTAAATTCTGGAAAACTATGTTGCTGTTAGTAACTAGCCGTTAGTAGGTACACTATATTGTGACCAATTGCCAGGCAAGCGAACTCGCTCAACAATAGGACGCTACGAGTATTGTTAGGAATCGGGTCAGTAAACACACCTCCTTAAAAATAGAGGCTGTGTTTTCTGTGGAGTCCGTACAAAGTTCTTATAAGGAAGTGTTCTTCAGTAAAGAGTATTCTTCGAGTAGTCGCAAAGTGAAGAGTGGAGTTTGGAGAAGCCACCCTGCCGGGATATGAGCTCGGAAGCAGATGAATTGCATTGGGCCGAGTCTTCGGAATTGGGAGCTGCAGAATAATGAAAAGAAAGAAATTAGACTGTGAAAAGCAGACTTCATGTGTGATTTGTAGTTACAATGAGACTGTGATAATTCCGTTGCCAGGATACGACTAGTGAAAACTGAGAACCCTAGTGGGCGTGTAACAGTGACCTGGAAAGTGTGTAGAATAACGGTAGCGGTGTAATTGCCAGCAGTCTGGAGTTGTGTGAATAAGGTATCAATAAATCCAATCCAAGACCCGTCGTATGAGTCACGCTCAAAGCACCCCAACACGTGGCAATATTATACTGCTTTTGACGGGAATTAGTGTACTCTCATTCGTTCGCTATGTTTAAAATTTAATAAAATACAATAAAATTAATCAAACTGATGAATTTTTCTGTGTGAGATTTCCTTTAGAGTATGTGTGCAACAAGTTTCTAAATTATAGTGGCGAATTCTTCTTCCCTCTACTCTGAGGCGATTTTGTTTCATTGGTTACGAACACTACTTAGTGAAACTTTGTTTTGAGTTTTTGTTTATATTCTATGCAGTGTTGAGACATAACTCTGAATTATATGTGCCGGCAGTATACATTATACATGTGAAGACAGCAGGAAGCTGCAGTATACATGTATTTCTTTAATCTGAATAAAATTTAAGATAGCGATACCAAATACGCAGGACTAATTTCTTGCATGTCTTCTCTATACAGATCAATCTTTAACATCATCATTTGCTTGTAACATCTCGGCACGAACCACATAGAAAACATCTTCCTCCAGCGCATGCGTGTCCGTCGCCTCGGGAACGTGTTTACTGAGCGGCCGTCAATTCCTATTAACGATCTGCTGTCTTACAAGGGAAGTTGTTCCGTTGTGTGTTTCTAGGCCGTTTCAGAGCCGTTCGCTAGCATCAGCCGTTTCTCTGGCTTTGAGCAGATATGCTGCAATATGTTGAAGTATGCAAAAGCAGCTTCCTTTAGAGTCGTCACATATTCAACAGTCATGATCACAATCTTGTCTCATTCAGCTGTAGACACGTATAACAAAAGAAATGGTGCAGGTTCGCGTAGTAGTCAATTTAGTTAATAAAACAGGGGTTCGAAATGCATGAAGGAAGAGCAAACAGCACCACACAAATACTGGGAACAACCTTTCAGGAAAATGAGCTCCATTTATGGATTACAATCACCCCATTCATACCGGGTCAACATTAACTCAGAACTATGTATAGATAATGCTACAGCAAGTCTATTCTCTGTCATCCGTGTAGGAAAACACTGAGCTCCAGCTTTATGGAGAATTGTGGCTTCAAAAGGAGGGTGGAACGCAGAAGAATTTCCCTTTTTAAATCCAGTGACAGAAGAGTTATAAGATATCAAGGAAAAGACAAAACTCGAAAAGTTTCTGCATATACTGCAAGAAGAAGTAAGGGATGCAAAATCAGCTGCAGAGGATAGGCTTATATGTATTTCATCAGACGTTACGACAAATTCGAATAGTAAAATGGAAATAAACGAAGTGTCGTGGCAAATTTCTGATACTGCCCCAGCATAGTATAGCAATTACGGTTGGCTGTCCCCCAAGCCGAAGTGAGTCAGGCTGAAGGCACTGTTGGGCAACCTGTATTACACGACTCCGCTAACATCCCTGAAAAGCAGCTATTAAAATCTTTCCGTCCATCTGTATGTCCGTGCGTATGTAATAATTTGAGAACACTTAATCGGATTTGAATGAAATTTGTAACTGAGCCTCTTCAGTTTTCATCTGGATATCACAGCCACTTTGAACGCTTTCCTGCTCTCCTTTCGAGTGTAACTCGCTAAATTTATCAGAGCGAAAATGTTCCGAGCAAAACAGGGTAATGCGGATAACAGCGTTCAAACGCCCACTTTACGTCGAATGAGATTTGCCTGCTTATGTTTTTCACGGTTTTCGGTATAAATAAACAAAATGGCCTCCGTGTTTACGTTTCCTAAATCGTATATTCGTCAGTGGTTTTCGAATCTGCCTCTCTCATTCTCGATAATAATTAAAGAGAAGTTGTTCCCGCCTGAATATATGGGTCTGGTTGTTCTAAAAACTATACGCAATTCAAAAAATTGACCTGGCTTCTGCAACTGATAGTTTGTTGAAATTAAAATCTGGCCCTTCCGCAACTCAAGGTCTTATTCGTCAGCTTCCCAGAGTCGGTTCCTGATTTCGGGCTCAGGACAGGTCTTGCGGGATTTGTGGTCAGTTAAATGGTAATGAACAGGTTTTCTCGGATTACTTCTGTTTCCCCTCCCAATTCTCATTCCTCCGACTGCCTGTAATGACTGTATGTGGGCCCGATATTCCCTGGCGCAGAAAATTAACTCGCTCTCGCCCCAGCTTACGAATTAGAATGAAATCTTTGTTGGACACTTAAACAAAAAGAGAGGAAATGTGCCTGTATCATTACGCCTTGCGCACTTGTCCATTTTGTTATGGGCTGTGGAGCATCAGTGAGATTATCTGCATTTCTTATTAACTTCTAGGGCAATTCTAAGAAATTGCTTAAGAGTAACGACTAGATTTCGGGCAGGCCACTTGACAGATGTCACTGTTCGACATTTGATCCAAGGGATTCAGATCACTCGTAAGATTTTCTTGCATATATACAGAGTGTCTCCGAGAATATTGACTTTCCTCCTGGGACAACCTGTGTATTAATAAATATGTCAGTTCATAGGCCAAGAGGCGAGAGTGCTGTTGGGAAAATAGTGTATGCCAGTATGAATAATTACGGTCTTCATGTAACCACACTTTCATTGCTTGAGATAATTTGGTGCTGAATGTTAGGATCATAAGCAGGAGAGTAGTCAAAAGGAATCTGAAAAGAAGCGGTCACAGCCAGATCCACCAGAATGTATTTTGAAGGTCCTTGTATATATTGATTTTAAGTTTTCCTTACCCAATAAATTAAATTAATTTGTGGTCACCTGACCTCGTTTCCTTGTTCCTTTTTCTTGCTTTAATCTCTGTTTATTTTCCCCCCCGTGATTTACATTTTCTTAAACTGTTTATGTAGTAGCGCTAGTGAGCCATTGTTTAACTTGACCATTTTATAACTATCTAAGTAATTAACTGTCGTCCCCAAATATTTGAACCGTCCCACATTTTCAAAGAATCTGTTAGCTATCTTTGTGTCATGATTTGGCCCTGCATTCTGGTGACGAGACAGCAACATATACTTAGTACTTTGCGTTTAGTTCTAGACCAACCTCCTTACTAGCATCAATTAGAATTAGTGTGTTTTTCTATATGGTATCTCTGGTATCACCCAGAAGGTTCACATCATCGGCATAGACCAACAGCTGTTGTGTCTCGTTTAATTCCAGTCCCTCCTGGCCTTCCTGGACCTTCCTAATGACATATTCTAAAGCAAAGTTGAAAATCAGTGACCATAAGACATATCCTTGTTTTATAACTTTCTGAATAGGAAAATTATTAAACTTTAGTACAGTTTTCATTTAAAATATTTTAATCAGCCTAATTAGTTTCGTGGCTTCCCCAAACTCTGTGGAGTATTGTACAGTACCTCGCTACTAACTGAATCACAGGCTTTCTTGAAGCCTACGAATAGCTGATGTACTGTCTCATTGTATTCCCATTCTTTCTCCAGTATCTGGCGAATGCAAAGATATGGCGAGTAGTTGATCTGTTACGTCGAAACACACGCCGATGATCCACAATAATTTCATCTACATATGGACTTAACACTGAGGCTTCTTCATGACGGAAGTAGATGTAGAGGCATATTTATATGCACTTCGTTCATCTTCCTGTTGCTTTTACATGAAACCACGTGGTTTCGGAAATGCGTTCTGTTTATTACTTCAGGTAGAGAGGAGGGAATTTTATTTTGCATGGAAACGACAGCGAGATAGGCGAATGAACAACGGCCGTTTCTGGGAAACAGCTCGGTAAACACGTTTCCGCGGCAATGAATGCACTCGCAACAGTAGAAGAAGGGTGTTTTTATGTGATCGTTCGTTATAACCAGAATAGTTAGGACAGTGAGTTGATTTCTGGAAGGCAGACTGAGAAGAGATGGCGCTATAATTAATTTCACATTCAGTTGTGGATTATTCCCCTGCCACTAACGGTGTGCGCACAGAAGCTGAAGAATCTCATTGTTAAGAGCTGTTACCAAGCAACGACTAGTAAAACACTGCAGGCTGGAGAAGACTTAGAGTGTGGTGGTTTGCGAATTGTGGAGATTAACCGTGACGCTGTAATTACTTGTAGTTCCGAGTCATGTGTATAAGTAGTCAATAAATCCAGTCACCCATCCAAACCCAGTCAATACTCACACATACACGTGACAATATAATCCCTCCCTAAGCTGCGCCCAAATTCCATGCAAAACCAGGGTGTGGGGATGAAGTTCATGATGAAATTAGCGAATGAGAATTGCACGAGATTAATTAAAGGCGATTAAAATTGTAAGTGCCTAATCAATATTGTCTGAACCAGAATCTCTGAGTATTCTGCATAAGAGGGTGGCAGGCGACAGGTGACAGGCGGGCCACAGTTGTCTGACGTACACTGTAGGCAAGAGACGGCGAGTCGTTCTGCTGCCTCATACCAAATTTACAAGAAATGTTACTTAACTAAGAATAAGCGGTGCTAGCTCTCACAGTTCTAACAAGACTGTCTAGTAATAAATCTTTTAAATCGTATCTGTTAGGTAGTTCTTCAGGTCCTAGCTAATGTATGGTTTTTTTCGAGAGACGCTCCTGGTACTGATTCTGAAGGAGAGTCGACTTATGTAGACCTGAGGGTCTCACAGCGGTGGTTATGAAAATATTTTTAAGGTGGAAAACAGGTAGCAAACACAGAAGCTGTGCTTGCTGGTCTTATTTCCGACGCTGAAATTGGACACATGTTTCTCTGAAACGTCAGTTGTTTTGTCAGCGAACTACACGGCGTTATATCCCAGAAAAGGGGACTTTAATTTCACTTCATGTGATTCAGGGCTCAAAATATTCCAGAATCCATAATCCACAATATTTCCCTGGGTGCCTGTGTGTTCTGTGTTGACATGTAAAGTAGGAGCAAAATTTTAACGAAAGAGGAACATGGCTCCTGGAAATACCGAATGATAAAGTCGCAGAAGATATTCATATATACGAAGGCGTCAATAACAGATGCAAGCCACTATGTAAGAGGGTACCACTGATTTCATATCCCTGCTCTAAGGATAGCTTAGTTTTTTCTTTCCAAATCATGCGACATAATGTGAACATAAGCACTCAAGTATTCAGCAAAGAATCAGTCCAATTGGACCTATCCTTCCGTAAACACGACCTACATTCGAATCGATTTTATTCCCGACTAGCCCTCGGAAGCGAAGTGAACTGAACCCACTCTTGTTGACGAGGTTCACTGCCCGAATGACCTTTCAGACCTGCGCATGCCTTACTTTCACCTTTAACCTCTCAAAACACGTTTACATAGACATTATGTGCTTTCATCCTCTTCTTCACGTGTTTATTTGCTAATCCCATACACTTTATTTGTGTGCACGAAGTGAATGAAGTGAGCACATGAGAAGATCAGGCATGTCGCTCCACTTAATCAGCTTTATCAAATGACATTATTTTCCTATTGCAATAAATACCTCTTTCTCTTAACAGTAAACATCGACCACCAATGCTCTTGTAACAAAGTCCTCTAGGCGACTTATTTGAAGTTCCGGCCCCGCTTTTCGCACCTTTTGTTCAGCGAATTTATTTCATTCACTGTGTTCTATTGTTTTTTTTTTGTTTCATATTTTCACGTGATTGACTATGGATGACATTTAGATTGGTAATTGAATTTAATGGACTCTTTGATACAGCACATGACTACACTTTACAGTTTCCTGTTGCACACACACTATTGTTCAGAGTCTGTTAAAGTCTCCACTAGCCGTTTGTTAGTAGCGGCTTCCAACTGTGGACGTACCACTTTCTCTGGATTCCCGGCATCAGCTGCCAGCTTCTCACAGCAAAAGCTCACAACGACTGAACCTCCGTAGTTCACGTACTGAGTGAGTGATAATCACTCAACAACCGACCCTCTTCACTAACTCCATCCAACTGACCCTCACTAACTATCCTGCTTATAACATCTCCGTACGGACCGCACAGAAAACACTGATGCTCTGTTGGTGTTTACTGGCCGCTTCCTAATAACGGCCGTTGTCTAGTTGTTTCTCGGTAGTTGTCTAACAACGTGTCTAAAAGACAGAATATTATTTGAAGAATTTTTCTTTCATGTGCATATGGTATTTATGCTTTATTTGACGCCGTCTACATTTCATTTCGCACGCACACCCGTCATGTTGATCGCGAACATAGCCAAGTGAGGTAACTGTGGATCACGAGGCGCTAATTGTCGCTTAGCTATTCAATACTATATTTTTCATTTTATGGAATCGTGTTACAAGAGCTCACCACTGAATCTATCCCGAGCCAGATTAATCCGTTCCACATACTTGAATCCTAAGTACTTTATCTCCATTTTAGCATAGGTGTCCCGTTTAACGTTTCCCCTTCAGGTTTCACGATAAATTTTGTACGCTTTTCTGATAACCTCCATTAGGGCTACATCCATTATTAATTGAATCTCCCACGAAATTATAACTTGGGAAGAGGGCGTATCATAAAGCTTCTTATTATTGCTCTTCTATAGCCTCATTTTACTTCCCCTCTCCTGCTTTTGTTTTATCCTTGGCCTCTTGTTCTCGAGCACCAAGTCACAAACATCCTTTCAGCTGTCTTGAACAGAGCTTCTGTACCCAGGTTCAATTCGGCATTATGTCTCATACACTCGGGTGGCGCTTGTTGGAGCAACGTAAAACTGAATCAGTTGGCAGTGGCCAACTGAGAACTGTGGTGTGAATAAGTTGCATACTAACATAAATGTATACATTTCAGTATATAGGATGTTCCAGGAGAAAAGGTAAATTTTCTACGAGGTCATAGTATCGATCATTCCAAGCAAAAAGTGTACAGGTACATGTGTCCTATTCAGAGCTATTTCACTGTACAGTACACTGTACAGACGAGCAACACGCCATGTCCTCACACGAGTTGCACAGAGATAGAGCTATTTCACTGTACAGTACACTGTACAGACGAACAACATGCCATGTCCTCACACGAGTTGCACAGAGATAGAGCTATTTCACTGTACAGTACATTGTACAGACGAACAACACGCCATATCCTCACACGAGTTGCACAGAGATAGAGCTGCTTCACTGTACAATACAATGTACACTGTACAGACGAGCAACACGCCATGTCCTCACACGAGTTGCACCGAGATAGAGCTATTTCACTGTACAGTACACTGTACAGACGAGCAACACGCCATATCCTCACATGAGTTGCACCGAGATAGAGCTATTTCACTGTACAGTTCACTCTACACTGTACAGACAAACAACACGCCATGTCCTCACACGAGTTGCAAAATGCATTGATGTTGACGGTGGAATTTTCGAAAATGTTTTATACTAGGTAAACTGTACCAACTTTGTCACTTGAACAATAAATACCGGTGTTAGAAGCAGTAAGTAATATCTCTTTCTTGTCAACAGTTTTGGAACTGTACAATGAAATAGAGCTATCTCGGAAACCGTTCGGAATAGGGCACATACTGTTTTCTTAGAATGGCCGATAACATAACCTCTGTAATATTGACCTTTACTCCTGGGAATTCTCTATAAGATTGTCAAACGTTTCATCCTCATCGGTCAAAATTAAGTAATAGTGATTCATATGAAGAGGACATTAGAAAGATAAGAGATTTTCAGCGTGATAAACATTTAACAATATTTAAAAGCTTAATTATTTTTTCACAGCAAACCCATTTTATCTCCATTAGATTCAGAAATATGAACCGGTGCAACACGGACGACATATAAAACATCTCTTCCATTGTTGCTTTCGTAGCTGCGGAAACGCTTTTACTGAGACGTTGCCCAGAAACGGCTCTGGGATATCCGCCCACCTCGCGGTCGTTGCACAGCAACAGTTGTACACGCTATAATATGATTTTTTCATTCTATTTGAATTTTTTAGATAAACGAGGTTAAGCACTTAGAAGGCCCAAC
The DNA here is from genome assembly GCF_002891405.2 of Cryptotermes secundus. NCBI lineage: Eukaryota > Metazoa > Arthropoda > Insecta > Blattodea > Kalotermitidae > Cryptotermes > Cryptotermes secundus. Next base: position 137,055 of record NW_019720560.1, read on the forward strand.
TCTCTCCTTAATTATCTCTTGAGAGCAGGCTGGTGGGAATATTTGGACCGAAAAGGAATGAAGTAACAATGACGTGGAGGAAACTGCATAGTGTGAAGCTTCGTGATTTGCACCTAGCCTCTTGTTAACCAGATACTGTTGGGATGACAGACGAAAAAGGAAAGGGTGTTGTGTCTCGCGTGGGAGAGGTGGCATATCATATAACATTTTTGTTTAAAACCTGAGGAGAAATGTAGAACTTAGGAGACCTAGGGTTAGATGAGATGGCATCAATAAAATATATATTAAAGGAGTGTGGTATTGAATTGAGGGCTGGATTTATCTGGCTCAGGGCTTGAATCGTGCACGAGGCTTGTTAAAATTTCCATGATTTGTCTATAAATAATATTTTTGCTTACAGCTTATTACTGACCACTCATCTCCATCTAGTAGAGATGTCAAGAAAATGTGGATCTATATATCTACTCCATCATACGCCTTCATGGCGTAGTGCTTAATTACTTAATCACAGGGACAAATTTACCTTTATCTTACTTACAGCTTATTGAAAATAGTCCCCTTCCGCAGCACTGCACCCCTTCCACCGCCTTTTCTACTTTTGGAAACATTTCTCGAAGGTCTTGTGTTGTATCGCCTTGAAACCATTAGTCACATTAGTGATGTGTTTCCTCTGTCTGAAATCTTCCTGCTCTAAGGATAATTTCTAGTTGAAGGCATAGAAAATAGTTGGAAATGGAGATTCGTGGTGAATAGGGGGTTTTGTGACAGGGTAGGAATTTAATGTTTTGCCCAGAATTGTCCAATTGCCAGTGTCGTGTGAGCAGGCGCATTGCCGTGATGGAGGAACCAGCTTCCGGAGTTTCTCTCATAGTACCGCATCCTGCAGACGTCTAAGAGCAGCCAGATAAAAACTTCAGGAGCGAATTCATAATGCACAGTGCCTCGAAGATAAAAAAGAACACGGCATTGCTTTCACTCGCAAGCGCACCTGTTGTGCGTCTTTGGAGCGAGGCTGATCGGGACTCTTCCCAATGTGGGGATTGTTGTTGGGTTTCAACGTCATAACCATAAACCCACGTCTCGTCATCGATAGCGAAATTTTTGGAATATTTTCGTTATCATATGCTCCTTAGAGTTGGTCATCAGACAAGAATCTTTGCACAAATTTTGCTGGAACCCCATATATTCTTGATCATCCGTTAAAATTATGTGGCTTGCATCAGTGAACGGTCAGACTTCCTCTGCAACTTCTCCGACAGTCAGTCGATAATTTCCAAAGATATTTTTCATCTGTTCATTCAGAGACTGGGATATTGAAGCTGAAATTCGTCTAGACCGCTCATCTTCATCCGTTGAAATTCGTCGATTCTTAAAATGTTTCAACCATTCGTAAGCCGTCGGTTGATCCAAGGCGTAACAGCCGCAACTTCACGCAACATGTTATGGGTTTCTGCAGCTGTGTTCCCTAATTTGAAACACAATTTAACAACTGCATTTTGTACCTTTACCGACTCCATTCTGAACGCGAGAAGACAGTAACACATTCGATCACAAAACCGGTTATAAAAACTGAAAAGAATATCCGATTTACCTGGAATAAATTGGCTTGAGTAACTGTCAGTTTGTAAGGCGACTCAACGTATAACGAGACCGGTACACTGTCCCTCCACGTCCTCACATCTGGAATTCTTACAACAAATTTCGTACATAATACGTTAGTGAGTGATAGCTGTGTTTACAATTGCATTTCCTTTGCACTGCTGACGGACTGTCGGAACTATACTTTTAGACTTCTGCATGTAATACTGGTCCGGCTCTGTGGTCTAGTGGTCAGCGTTCCTGACTACAGATCCAGAAGTCCGGGCTCGATTCCCGGCGCTACAAGATTTTTATGAGAAGTAGTGGGTCTGGAACGGGGTCCACTCAGCCCCGTGATGATAATTGCGGAGCTATTTGAAGGAAATAGGGGCTCCAGTCTACAGAACCGAGATTAATGGTCGTGGGGATTCGTTGCGCTGACCACGCGACACCCCCTATCCGCAAAAGTTGGCACTAAATTTCGCCGACAAACGGCGGTCGCTCGGTCGGTATAGTTCGCTTGCGGACTAAAATAAAAAATCACGGAGTTTGTATCTAATACTGAAAATTCACCAGTATGCATAATATTTATAGAATGACCAGTACTGGATAAACATTTCTGTCATTTGCCACATTTCTTTAAGTTTTTTTAATTCGCCTAGTGGGGGGTGGAGTCCTACTGGGTCCACTCGGCACGGAGGCCACTGATAGGCCTATTGTAGCCTTCCCCGTGTGATTATGATGATGGATAATTTGGTGGAATGACGATTGGCACGGGAAACCGAAGTACTCGGAGAAAACTCGCCCCAGGCCACTATGTCCACCACAAATCCCACTTAACCAGACCCGGGATTGAACTCGGACCGCCTTGGTGGGAAACCAGCGACTAACCGCTTGAGCTATGGCGCGACCTCTTTCTTCAAGTTACTCGAGCTTTGAGATATAATACTTCGGAGAGAGTCACTGGGATTCAAACCCCAGTTATTTTCCTGGGATTCTAGTTCTTTCTTTCGTGGTACAAGTTCATAGCTTTCAGTATGAAAACATACTTTCAGAACTTGATTCCATCTTGATGTGCCTCAAAAATTCTGAATAGATTTCTTCAAAATGTCGGTCTTTAATTAATTCAGTACTACGTTTCCCCAGGCTTTGAACTGCAGAGCAGTTAGTGTTGGTATGCGGACCCTTCAGACTGTCCTCCTGCTGTAAATTCTGTTGCGTGTTTATGGATGGGAAGTTCGTATCATCTAGACGATCCCGTATTACTTGGAGCACATTTTACGCATTATTTTTCCGTTGGAAAATTGAGGTCCGTGTTAAAAACGAGGAATGTGCACCCTTCTAATTGTTTTCATAAAACTCACACGCAAGAATTGTATGCGACTTATAGCCCTGGTAGAGTCGGAGACGAACTGAGAGGCTCCATTACCTCTTGCGGTTGCCAAGCAACGTTGCTGTTTCACAAACTCGAACACATACTCTTATGTTATTCACATCCACATGTAAATTAACATTCCGGAGTTATGTAATTAGATTTCTTCCTTCAACATATGGTATTTTTTTCAAACAACAGTCTCTTGTAATGCTATATTTAACTGCATTCTCTCATGAAAACTTCTTCTGCTCTAATTTTAATAAGATGTTTATAAAAATACAGCGTTATTATGTGTTTTCTTAATCCGACTCTAATCGACTCTCGCCCCCCCCTCATTGAAATGACAAAGCATGGACTTGTCTGCTCCTATTAATTACACGTAAGAAAAAACTATAAAGCTATCACTCTAACAGACCGTGGAGGCCCATGGGTTTGTGAGACGTCTAGCCCCCCACATTTTCTAGACAGTCGGCTCACAGATGACGGTGAGTTGGTCAGTCAGCCTTACGTGCCGGCCGCCCTTTATCCACCAGAAAGATTTCTGGTACTCATTTCTGTTAGAGACTGAGTCGACCCAAGGGTCATAGTGCTGCTGGAAGGATTAGGTAAATTGGAAAGAAATCCAGTGGCACCATCGGGAATCGAATCCGCGTCCTTCAGGATTGCTTCAAAGTGCCTGAACAAACTACGCTACGGCAAGCCCTTCATTAATTACATGTTATGATTTGATTATTTGTTGATGACAAACTGATTGTTATATCGATATCACAGCGCGTTTGTGAATTCTGTAATGAGTAAACGCATGACCGAAAGGCCCCTTGGCGCCGAAAGTTAGATCGCAGTTAGGCCGCGCCATAGCTCAAGTGGTTAGTCGCTGGTTTCCCAACGCGGCGGCCCGGGTTCGATCGAGTACTTCCGTTTCCCCTGCCAATTTTCATTCGACCAAATTCTCCATCATCATAATCACCCGCGGCAGGCTACAATAGGCCAATCATTGGCCGCCGTGCCGAGTGGACCCAGTTGGACTCCACCCCCCACCGTGATGTTGACATATCAGGATTTCACAGCTGTGTTGTTGTTGATCTATGGCACTCTCTTTCTGAGAGGCGTCTATTATTGTCTGAGCGTGTTTGTGCCGTCGTGAGAATGTCGGAGCTTGAATTAGAGCAACAAACGAACATTAAATTTCTTGTTAAACTTGGCAGGAGTGGAAGCGACATCAGAGAGATGTTAGTGCAGGTACCCCCAATGACATTTTTCTGTTCCCGAAGATAAAGGAAATATTGAAACGAAGAAATTTTGATGACATTGATGAATGACATTTGGAGTAATAGGACGGCAGCTCTGAAGGCCATCACACAAAACCAGTTCCAAAATTATTTTGAAGGGTAGACTATACGCTGGCATAGGTGCATAACTTCCCAAGGGGAGTACTTTGAAGGCGACCACGGTGATATTCAGCAAAAGGTACCGCAGTGAGTTCGTGAACTTTATTGTCAGACCAAGTAATTCGCTCTTCTCATAAAATGAGTAAAGTTTATAACCGTACCGGCTTTGGCAAGTAATCTCATCTGAAACTTAAATTTATAATATGGACCTCATTCCCTTGTCATACCCGGGCCGCTGGACTCTTATTAGTGCGTCTGGTTTGATTTCTCTGCCTCAGTATAGTTGAAACTGATAGTTTTCTAGTACTGTGGTCCTTCATATTTGTAATGTGGACCATCTGAAGCGAGAAGTTTCATTATGTTACATTTCAGCTTTCTGTTGCTCTGCTTAACCATTTAAATGCAAAAACGGTCTCCAAGATCCAACTTCATGTACTCGTAGAGTGGCGGTGTGTCACGTTGTCATCGTCTTCTTTCAAGAATAAAGTGAGATTGTGAAAGCTCTATTCACCTGATGATAGTCTCAGTAGACCGAAACATGTAGTAGATGCAAAAGCATGGCGTATTTATATCAGAACTTTGTCGACCGAGTTATAATAACAAAATAATAAACATTTTATTAGAAGGGGATGTTAGCTTCAAGTCTAGTCCGTTTCACCCCCTGGAATTTCCCCACGGTACTCTCTAGAGAGAAGGCTTTGCAGGCATCAGAGCGGATGTGGAGACATGGAGAAAACAAAACCACTTACCCAACCGGAAATAGAACCCGGATTCTTTGATTGCTCACCCGGTAGTTTAGTGTCTTTTCTGGATCCATTATGATCTTAAGGTTCTTTCGTTTTCTATTCTTCCGTTATTTTTTAATTTAATTTGTGAAAGTGTTCCTTATGTGCAATGGTAGCTACATTATTTTCAGCTCTGTGGGGAAGCCTTTGGCACCATCTACAGAAAACCCGACAATACAGAAGAAAAGGTTATTCCTTGCACAGAGAGAAGGGACTTGAGTTATGACTAGGGTAATTCCCCTGTCTCCCAACAGTGCACGGAGCTGCGTGTACGGACTACATTTCCTCGCATCTCCCTGCCTGCTTATTTCCTTTCTTCTGTAATCTGAAAAATATTCCCGCTCCATCCCGTGCATAATGCAATTAAATTTTGAGCCAGTGTTCCTGTTCTCCAGGACTCTGCAGTTTGCCCTGGAAGGCTCGAATCCTTTTACGGGCAATGATGAGGACATTTCTTTTGGAGATTCTCCAGAGAATTTTAAATTCCTTCCTCTTACTCATGTTCGTACGAGAGTTGCGACGTGGAATTGCGCTGCACACGTGCCGGGACACAGAGTTGTCACGTGGTTTGCTTAAAGCTTGTTCACTTTAAAATAGTGTCGGCAGTTTCGTGTCAGTGTGGATAATTTCCAGGAACAGAGAAATCTTATTATCTGTTTCTGCAGATTAATAGTTTAGTTTTGGAAAGGCACGGAGAATGTTGTAGGAGAGCATGGGAATATGTGAGTGGATTTTGTAAGCTGCTGGTATTGCAGGAGTAAGAAGGGATTTCCGTCGATAAATCGATATCATGTCTGCACGGAGTGAAGCGATATAGTGGATGGCAATCATGTTCCGTAATTAGGAGGTCCGAGTTCGATTCAGGCTGGAGCCCGGCCGTCATGATTGGCTTTCTCTTATGGTTTACTTCACTCCATCTACTCAGCCAGTTGGAGAGCTATTTACGACCTCTTTTTTTTTATTGCTAGTGTGGTTGGACTAAGTCCCTTGTGCTGCGGCCACTTCTGGCCTATTGTACCAGCCCAAGATGATAGGTGAGGGTGATTGTGGAGCAATTGGTGGAAAGATGATTGGCAGGGACGACCGAAGTACTCGGAGAAAACCTGCCTCAGCGCCACTTTGTCCACCACAAATCCCACTTACCTTCACGTCCTTCCTGTTTACTCAAAACGTTTATCCCACTCGGCTCTATAATATTAAAAATTTGCGATGAAACAGAAAAATCAAAAGAACAAACAATAGGCTTTCATATGTTATATTGTCACATGATTCTAGACGGGGATTGAATTGTTAAATGGGTTTATTGATTACTTGCAGGTCGCAACTACAAATAACTATAATATTATTACTGATCTCCACAATAAAAAGCATTAACACAAGATAAGTTTTCTCAGTCTTCACTAGTCGTTGCTAGGTAACAGCTGCCAACAGTGGCTATTTCTCTGCGATGTTTCCACTAGACTTTTCCTGGTAACGAATGAAAACTAACCAAATTCTGTGCACACTCCTTTACTGTCCGGCGAATATCGTGACAACTGAAATGTATTAGTACCAACTGTATTTAAGATAAATTCTCGGCACGGACCCCGCAGATAACACTATTGCTATAGAGATGTGTTTACCGCGAACCACATTGAAAACGCCGTTCTTCTATTGTCGTGTGCGTGTATGTTGGGGGCGTTACTTACCAACGGCCGCTGTTTACCGAGTCATTACTTAGCAGCGGGGTCTATACGCTGAATTATTTATTTGGGAGGGGGGATAGTTGATAGCGATACTTCGGTACCCCTTTCAGTCATCTTCAAGGAAAATCCCGATTTTGTAACTATGTCAATTTTTATCTAGTTTTCACGCCATTTATTTCCGGAAAAATATAAAAGGAAATTTATTTCGAAGATATTGCTATAATTTTAGAAAGTACAGAGTCAGTGGCTGGATAAACGGGGCTGTCTTAGAAGTTGCCATGGCGACCTGGGTAACAGACGCAAGGAGAAAAGTTCTGCAATATTTTGATGATGAAGGTAACATTCATTTATTTATTTAAGTTCTTAACTCAGAAGCTAAAGGTCAACTGCAAAGTAAGAACGAAACAGAGTAACGAGAAACAAACACAGGGACAAAACAAACAAATAATAGAAAAAATAAACCGGTTTCATTTTCTTAAATATGAAAGTAGGTTTCTAAAAACAGCAATTGATTTACAAAGAGCATTAGCAGCAGACGAACATCTGACTGCAAGACGGTGGCTGAAAGAGCAATGAACGCGGAAAAGTTAACTTACGTTCCTAGCAGGGACATGAACACCGATTGTTTCAAAATGGGAAGAATGTATTAAAAAAATAAGTGAATACAACTCGTATTCAATGACTACTTAATTTTTCTATTAATTGTCGTAATGATAATTCATATTTTGAAAACAATCTATGCTCAGAAAGATGCAAATTCCCTGTATGTTCGCTTAAATATGTTGGAAAATCATTACAGAATTAATGTAACAGAAGTAGACACAAGCTTAAATTTGACCGCATCATAATACAACGCTAATACACGTAAGTTTCTTACAGTGGACAAGGAAATTGTGATAGGCCTGCTACGAATTATTCCTAACAGGTTCGTTGCGTGCAGAAAGCAGAACTCAACATGATGACGCAAATTTTGTTCTCTGGGATACAGCACCGTGCTGTCAGTTGAAAGTTAAATGACGTTTCAGAAGGAAATATCCCCTCCATCTTCAGACTTGAGGACTAAGTCGAACAAGAGAATAGTATAATCGGGCAGCGGCTTTGACGATGGAGGCCATATGTTCATCCGAAACGTCATTTGAATTTAAACTGACAGCACGGCGTTATGTCCCAGAAGATAAAACGCTTCATGACCGCCGTTGTGTGAATTTAAAATCCTACTTGATATGAACAATGTTTATAATAAACGTGTCCGTGCACAGCTTTAATAAAATCATTTCGGAATATGAGAAAATTTCCAAGGCCATCTTCATAATTTAACGTATTTGTTTTGCTGACAAAACGTAACACTAATTTCAATTCATTTCCTTTTTATTTACGTGCTAACTTAACAGACGGAAGGCCAGAGATAAATTAAACACGAATAAAGAAAGACAAACCAAACAAAATACAAAAGGAAGGCAACTCATATAATAATTTTAATAATAATGTCACATGATAAAGTGACTATAGACCGAGTTTGGATTGGTAATAGGATTTATTGAACACTTACAGAACATAGCTACAAATAACTAAGACAGTTTCACTGATTTACACACTCCTACAGCACATATGAAATCTTCTCAATCTTCTTTGCCGTTGCTTAGTAGCGGCTTTCAACTGTTGACGTTCTCCTTCCTCTGGGTTTCCGAACAGTCCCCGGCCTCAACTACCAGCTTCTAACCGCAACAGCTCACAACGACTGAACCCCAGTAGTCCTCTAACTCATTCATCAACCAACCACGTCACTCAGTCCACTGACTGACTTATAACAACTCGGCACAGACCTCACAGAAAACACCTTTCCTTTGCAGTGCAAATGCCATGGAAACACGCGTGTTTGCTGAGCCGTTACTTAGCAACGGTTGTTATGTATCTTATGAATTGTTCAATCAAACCTAGCAGATATCCACCTTAGTTCTTTGTTTAACGTCCATTGCATGACGCACATTAAAATGAAAGCTTTTATAGAGGTTATATATCCCAGTTTACTAGGGTTGTGCCTATATGTCACCCTGTTTGGTTATATTTATAGGATATCTGTTCCATTTGTCCCATTAGCCAAGTTTTTCTCTTGTCTGTAATTTGAGAATAGTAGATCAGAGGCAAGTGCTGAAAATTTGGGAAAATTATATTTCAGAACTATATGATCGACCTAATCGGCCAGAAACCTTAGAAGTTGAACCGGAAGAAGAAGTAGATACAGACGAGAAAGGACCNGTCACTTAGGGCGCTTCGGGGAAAGACGCGCGTGTAATGTACGCTCTATTCGTTTACGATCTCGTTCTGGTCATGAGCACAGTGTAATAGCTCTCATTTTTTGTTTCCCAACGATGTGATTTACGGCTCCTCCATGTAGCATGCATGCTTTGCGTCTGGACAGACATGGATGCAGGATCACAAAGAGCACTTCTAAACCAGTTTACACCTAACTGGAAACACCTTATTTTAACTCCATAACTGGCTACAGCAGTAATAACAGCTCGACACAGCGTCTGATCCTGAGGCAACTCCGTTTACTATTATTTGACCCATTTGCAGTGTAATCATCTTCGTTTTGGTCTAGGAAGTGGTTTTCTATCAATATCTCTTTCCAGTTTTTGTTTCCTCTAACAGAAATGTGCACCAGGAGTCTGCCTGTGGGTAAAGGCTGCAGGCGCGTAAGTCTGACAATCTCGTCGCCAACTATAAGCCTCGACATCTCACAAGCGTTTTGGCGTCCACAGCCTGTTACAGCGATATGTTTTTTTCCTATCTTTTATACATGTTACGTTTTCCTTCAGTTAAATCCTGCTTTCTTTACTTACGTCGGCAATAATATAGTGTAACATAATAAGCAACTTTAACGATAAAATTGCAGGCTTCTTTATCGGTTGGTGGTTGGTTAGAATATCATCTGGGACATTGGCTGTCTTAACTGAGGTTTTCCTGATTTTTCTCGGTTCGTTGTGGCAAAATCCGGGACAGTAACTCGATTAGGTTACGACATCTTCTTCCAGATCCTTCTCAATTCATTGTTCACTAATCATTTTATCGTCCGAACTTGTGCTCTTATAGTCTGACTACTGACAATGCCGTGTTGTGACATTAATAAATTAGATAGGATATTGTCACGTGTAAGGTGGTACACGTCACGTAAATGACGGGTTCTAGTTCGGATGATTGGATTTCTTGGCACCTCTTTTATTTAGAATTAGTACAGCGCTATCGCTGATTTACACATTTTACAGTTCACCGTTGCACACGCACTAGGATTCTCAGTCTTAATTAGTCGTCTCCTAGCAACGGATCTCAACACAAACTAGCGCTTCAAATAACTATGATGTCCTATTGCCATTTCTTGTTCAATCACTCAGGAACTCAACTGCACTCAACACTGAACTTCCCATGGATATCTATCACCGAGAACTAAACTTAAAAGTGAAACCTGTTATATTTTTTAACTGTCGTTATGTAGCCTCCGCACAGACCACGCATGAAACACAGCCTCTACTGTTGAAAGGTGTTTACCGAATCATTGCAAAGCAACGGTCGCCAGTTCACTGGCGCGCTGACTGTTGCCCAGCAACGAGCTATAAACATTCGTCCTATTGTTGAGCGCACTTACGGGAGGTGTTTAACGCGCCGTTGCCCAACTACGAGTATATACATTACAATCTGGAAGGAAGCGACTGTGACGAAATTTAAGATAGGCATTTTACCTTGGCATATGTGTGTGGAGAGACTGGAGAATATCAGGATAGCCGGTAAAATGGTCGAGATTCGAACCGGATGTATCTTNGGAATATCACGAAAATCCTCAGTCAGGATAGCCGGTAAAATGGTCGAGATTCGAACCGGATGTATCTTGCAACGCCGGTAGGATAAGTGTAATCTGATTGGTGAGTTTGCCTGCCACGTGGCAGTAGTGGAGTAGTTAGAGGAGATTAATGGCTCTGTAGTCTGTACGGGGCCTGCAATTGCATCCTGCAGCACCCTGGATTCCACGGAGACAGTTGAATATTCACTTAGGCAATTCCGGGCTTGCAGGTAATTCGGAGCTTTGCATTTGCTTATCGAAGTAATCAGAGCGTAGTTACAAACTGTATTAGCATTAGGTTCACGTGGATTAACTGTGTTCTCTCTGCCTTTGAAACAGTTATATTCGCTTTTAAATTGCTACTTTAGTGGCTGGAATCACAAGCAACTTCAAGGAAACTGATACAGCACTTCATCATATAGAGATCGGCTGCTGAATGAAATCTGCAGACCGTAAGCACTATAAAATGTTACGCATCGATAATTGTATAGCATAATAAAATATAACAATTTAATTTATTTGTTTGTAGTTCAATCGTTTCTGTGGACAAGTTGTTTCCTCGACAACAAGAGAACACACAATAATGTAAGAGACGTTTTCTATGCGGTCAGTCCTGGGTCTATATAACGAGGACAAGCTGAGTCGCTAAACTGTATTTGACTTTGACTTGAATTGAAGGGAGTATTCCGTGTGAATTCAGGGTAGAATACTTCCAAGTAGCCCTGCGAGCCGTAGGAGGCGACGAAAAGGGAAGTCTTGAATCTGAGACAATAAAATATAGTCACGAGTCCCACGGGACACGAACCTGAGAATGACTGCGCTGGCGAGCTCCAGCAGCAATTATAAATGACAGATCTGTCCTCTCGTCAGAGAGAGCGCCCCACAGCAACAAATCTGTAACTGTCTGACAGTATTAAAGATCTGGTCTTAAGCCCCATATGGGTGCTTTATTCCTAGACAGACTGGTCGACTGACCGTCGGTCGTAACATAAGACTCAGACTAAGGGCTGGAACACACATAGCGACATCGGCCGTAAAGAAAAATGTCGTACAATTTTTTTTTGCCGTACGGCCTCCTTTTCACACTAGAGCAACCAAATACATTTCTTTGCCCTCCGACTGTCATACAGTAGATGTCGGATGTCGTCACGTATGAAAGCTAAGGCTACACTTTATATTCTATTACTTGATGCGACTTGAACCGTACGGACGTCGTACGACCGATGTCGCTGTGTGTGTTCCAGCCCTAAGACTCGGACTCGGACTCGGACTCGGACTGGGACTCGGACTCGGACTCGGACTCAAGTGAAATGAACTGGAGTGAGCTAAGCCGAACTGAATTGACTCCATTGAATTGAGTCCTTCGTGAAAAGAGAGGATACTTCTAAATTTCGCAAACTTTACCTTCTCTCGAATTTTTCCGATAAAACTAGATTGTGAATTTCCTATTATCCCCAATCCCTGTGTGTTGTCTGTCCTGCCTATTCGAGCCCTCTTTCATTAATCACTCGAAAATAATTGGAAATTGTGAAGCCCCTACCGTGTAATGATTTCCATCCTACCGTTAATTCTTCCTTAGGTTCAGATATTCTCCTCTGGACTTCTGTGATCTCAGAAAGCAAGGAAAACAGTTGTGCTTCAGTACATGATCCTGTGTTTGAGGGACCAGTGAGTGCTTTCGTTGCAATCAAAGCTGATTTCTGCCGGTCGAGTGGTTGCAACAACGTTGAGTTAATTAAAAGCGTGAATTAGCCTGTGGCAGTCCACTTGAATCAAGCGTTCAGTTCCTATGCGGACAGACACAGAAGTTCATGGTTCCAGCGTACATGGTAGACTGTCATCGAGCAGATTCCAAACTTTCCCCTAAAAGACCGGTCCATTTCGTCTCAGCGCCATCACATGCTTGGCCAGTGTGCAAGGTTCGTTCCTCATTTGACCTCATCACACTTGAAGGTCTCCGCAGATATATTCTTTAATCGCCCATTTATTTTACACTTTTATTTATTTATAACCAACTGGCTCCAATTGCACCATTATCAAAACAGTACGAGTATATGACATGTGATTTGATCTATATCAGATGGTCATTAGTGTTGTTATTTAAGGTGTGCATTCGTTATGTGTCACGACTTCTACGATTCAGTGTACGATGCATATTGTCACGTGAAAGGAGGTACGCGTGATGAAAATAACGGCTTCTAGATCAGATGATGGGATTTATTAGCACTTCGGTTACAAATTCTCTTAATTACAGTTAATGAAGCACTCTCGGTGATTTACTCACTTTCCACTTCACCTTGGCACTCCCACTAGAATTCTCAGTTTCGATTAGTCGTCTCCTAGCAACGGATCTCAACACAGAAACTAACACTTCAAGTCACTATGAAGTCTTCTTGTTATTTCTTGTGCAACCATCGTGGAATGTCGAAACTCAACTAAAACTCTCCTCCGCTGCAGGCGTACTCGTCTTATATAGTCGCGGCAGGACATCGCAGAAAACACAAGTCACATGATAGCTAAGCACTGTTGGGGTGTGATATCATTGCGCATCCGTAAAATGCACGGACACAAAGAAAACACTGCTGCTGTGTTGTGTGACGTCACCGCCTACGCGGTAGTGTGTTTACCGATCCGTTGCCTGGAAACGGGTTGCGTAACCCCACTGTTCTCTTGTTGTGTGTGTGTGTGTGTATTACTTAGAAACGGCTGTTGTTGTGTCTCAGCGGTTCTTGCTTGGAGCCAATACGCCACAGTATTAACCATCTATAACAGTGTCTGTTTTTGGTTTGCTATTTAACTACGCTGTCACAAACGAGACTATACATCGGCGAGGTCCAGTCGTAAATAAACTTAACACTTTTTAAAAAATTTCACTCTTAGTTTAGAGTTAATTTCATAACTGGATATCCAGTACAACTATTTACTTATTTACATAAGTTTACCTCTACTCTCATGATATTTTATTTGTTTTATTGTAACTTCCACCGGCATTACACACGTATATTGACAGGTTTTCATCTTTTGTGACACTATTTTCATTCAATTTGTGTCTTCCGTTACGACTGCACTCGTGTTCTTTTCCGCCGTCTCTTGATATCACATCCTTCGTCAGATCACCATAGTCTACTGCATATTTTAGTTGATCCTTTATCTTCATGGTCCTTTAATGTCTCTCTTCATATCTTGTCCATAAATTATTTTTGATATCTTGGCTGTAATACTTCAGAGCTGCTTTGATAATGTCTTTTTACCGATGTCCTCAGCGGTATTGTGTGTTGCAAGATGCTATATAACCTCCACATTGTGTCCAATATTGTCACGTAACCCTTGTTCTTTAGGTTTTTTCGTCAATTCATATATACAAAAGAATGTTCATTCAGTATTTGGCCCGTTTTTCGATGGAAAAGTGAGTAAAATTTCCCGTAAATGTTCATCGTTACATTCCGTTTGGGTTATCTGCAACGGATTCATTACAGTATGCATATTACCATATTCATGTCTGCAATCCACCACGTGTTTAGCATATTTATATCTGCCAACATCACGTTTTATATCATGTTATCTTTCGGGAATATCTCATTTAAATTTCTTCCCGTATCTCTTACGTAAAAACGATCACAACTTATGCATTTTAATTTATAAACGGAACTACTGTTGTGCTTGTTGGCAGTCTCTTTTTCTAGTTTTTAATTTATTCTTGATATTGTTCACATAAGAGAACTGTATTTTTAAACACGTTTTCTGTGGTTCGGATGTCCTTGTTAGGTATTTTTGGCTGAACCACCTCTTTTAGTTTTCGTTTACTTTTGTTGGAAGGAGTCATTACGAATTGCATATGTGTTACTGTAGGCGATATTTCAGTCTTTCAGTCTCTCTGCCCTATTCGTCATATAGTTTAATGCAGATATTTTGTGATTCTATTATTAGAATGATCAAGTTGAGGAGAATATGATGGACAGGACATGTAGTACGAACAGGGCTAAGAGGAATGCATATAACGTTTCTGTGGGAAAGCCAGAAGCAAGAGACTACAATGAAAACATGAAAGTAGGTGGCTGGATAATATTATAATGAATATCGAAAGATAGGATAATACGGAATGTATTGATCTGGCTCAGGATAGGGACCAGTGGAGGGTTTTTGTGAACACAGTAATAAATCATCGAGTTTCATAAAATATTGGGAAATTCTTGAGCAACTTCACAACTGGTAGTTTCTCAAGAAGAACTCAGTTCTGTGTAGTTATGTTATAATCCTATGAATAATGTAATAATAATCTGTGGGCGCTAAAATCTATGATGACATTTGACCTGTCTTTTACTGTTTCTTAATCATATGCACAGTCGGTTGAACTCCTTAGACAGCCGACGTTTCGGAGGATGTATCGCGTAATTCTTTTCAGGGTCGAAGAATGTCCCAAGAAATAAAGTAGCATGAAAGCAGGTGTCAAGAAGAGCAGACAGAGCACACAGTCTGCAGTAAACACTTCATAATCCGATTACAGTTAATCGGGATGTCTGATAAACAGGATCGAAGTATGAAAAATGCTGTTCGCAGCGAGTACATACGTACTTCAAAAGACAGATGGCATTTAGGAAGGCAGATGAGTCACTTGTCTCTTCAGAAAAAGCTTGACTCTTTCTTCAAACATGCATCAGTACGTTCAAAAACAATTATAATTTCTGAGTCTTCTATCGATGAATAAAGTGTATTGTTTCTTTAATTTTTTAAATAAAGCCTCTACTTACTTACCCATGGATGTGGGCCGCGCCATATTTTAAGCTGTTAGTCGCTGGCTTCCCATCGCGGCAGCTCGGGTTCGATCCCGGGTCTGGTCAAGTGAGATTTGTGGTGGACAAAGTGGCGTTGGGGCAGATTTTCTCCGAGTACTTTGGTTTCCTCTGCCAATCTGCATTCCACCAACTGCTCCACAATCACGCTCACCTATCATCTGGGGCTGGTACAATAGGCCAGATGTGGCCGCAGTGCAAGGGACTTAGCCCCACCCCACTAGTAAGATAAAAAAATGCAAATTGAGCTGAACGCTTCTGGAGGAGCTGCCAATTCTGCAGCTACTCAAGAATTTCCCAACATTTTATGGAACCCGAAGGTTCATTACCATGTCCACAAGAGCCTCCACTTGTCCCTATCCTGAGCCAGATCAATCAAATCTACACCATCCCATTCTCTCTCTTTGAGACTCATTTTAATATTGTCCACCCACCTACGCCTTGATTTTCCCAGTGGTCTCTTTCCTTCTGCCTTTCACACCAATATCCTCTATGCATTCATCTTCTCCCCCATTCGTGCTACATGCCCTGCCAACCTCATCTTCCTTGACTTGATCATTCTAATTATACTCGGAGAAGAGTACAAGTTATGAACCTCCTCTTTATGCAGTTTTCTCCAGCCTCCTGTCACTTCATCTCTCTTCGGTCCAAATATTCCAAATAAAGTCTGTAGACTGATATTTTGTTACTTATTTTCATCAGCATTACTTACATCATTAAAGTTTCCATTTATTTGTGTTCTACGTTGTCTGTCTTCTAGAGTTAACTTTTGTGTCAATAACCCGGATGACCAGTTCCTTCTCCCAATTAATCCGAAGTGGCGAGAGGTTACTCTCTTTACATCTCTACGTTCCATTTAATGTGAGAGAAGCACTACATCCACAATTGTGTCATTTTCTTCAGACACGCAGTACATGTCAAAGTTCTGGGTTCATGTCTCGTTTGAACAGCAATCTGTATCCTGCCCAGTCCAAGCTTCGTGATATCAGCTGTTATAATTCTTTTCATGTGGACCGTAACTCAAAGTGGATCTCGGTGATTTTTCTTATGGCTGGGTGTTTTACCAGCAAATTGAACTTAAATTTGAGGAAGAAACTAGTGAAATGCTACATTTGGAGCATAGCTCTGTATGGGGCTGAAACATGGACACTTAGGGCAGTAGACCAGAAACATCTGGAAAGTTTCGAAATGTGGTGTTGGAGAAGAATGGATAAGATCAGTTGGACCGATTATGTGAGAAATGAAGAAGTGTTAATTAGAGTTAGTGAGCAGAGGAATATCCTACATGAAATAAGAAAACGGAAGGCTAATTGGATTGGTCATGTTTTACGCAGAAACTGCCTTCTAAAAGAAGCTATCGAAGGAAAGATAGATGGGCGGATAGAAGTGACAAGAAGACGAGGAAGAAGACGTAAGAAGATGCTGGATGACCTTGGGGACAGAAGAGGATACTGTCATTTGAAGGAGAAAGCTCTAGATCGCATTAAGTGGAGGAATTGTTTTGAAAGAGACTGTGGACCTGTCGTCTTGACAGATTACTGATGATGATGATGATGATGATGGGTGTTCACCCCCTGCCTGCTATGTGAAGCTCTATGAATGTCTTTTTCAAATAACAAAATATCGTTTATCCTGTCCAGGAAGATACAGCCTTTGACACTTGTAAAAAATTATTTTCCAGCAGAATGTACGTCACATTTGTCCGTGTTGAGTTGACGTTTCTCTATGGCAGTGCAGCGTCAGGACCCGCAAGCAGTTTATATAATTTCTGTTTTCGCCTTTACTGTCTCATATTCGTGGTATTTACGTACGAGAAAGAACTTTAGTCCTGGAAAAAACAATCACCAAACTTTGACGGTTTTATATTTTCAACACCTATTAATGCGATAAACTAGTTTTTGGAAATGTTTTCTCTCTGTGTGTCTATATGGAGGTGCCCTTTACGAGCCGCTGAACCGTTGGGCGGATTTTGTTGGTTATCGTAATTTAATAATTTATCTATTACATTTCGGTGTCTGGTGAATATGAACATTCTGGCTCGGAAAATGACGACCCTTAGAGTGGTCGCCTCGAAACAAAATTTCTTTATCAAAAAGGTTCCGTCATTTTGGTTGACACGCCCAAGTTGAGTCACGTACAAAAGCCCCTAAATCGATGTTTTCTAAAATTGTAAAAACAGTTTCAACATGTCTCCCTCTTCATTGGTACTGACGTATGTTTTGTAAGTTTAATTAATTCAACATAGAAATCGCATATTAGGCTTAAGATCACTGAAGCATGAGCAAACAAGTGAAGAAGCTGTCGAAACACATGATTTTGGAGTGGAGAACAGAGTAGGCTGAATAAATAAAAGGCCTGAATGTTAGCTCGAAGATAGGTCCCGTGTCGTAGATTTACGGCACGTAAAAGAACCTCGTGTCCCAAGGGGACCACTGAGCCAAATTCAGGACATTTCCCGCCCAACAATAGTCTCTAACGCCTCTGGTAGATGGGGGAAGCATCGAGATACCGCTGAGCCAGTAGAGGCCGACTCGCTGGTTGAGTCGGGACTGATGGCACGCACCAGTACCAATAGGGAATAGGGACTGGTAGAATATCATAGGGGGACGCACAATGGACCAACAGTTGGTCTAAGTGAATGGGGAAACCCACCCTCTACAAATACAATACAATACAATACCTTGAAAATAAAGATAAATGCCTATTAGGAACCCTTTTTATGAAAATTATGGTTTTGAAAACGAGAGGAATCTGCTGGCTCAGTCTGTAGGGGGACGGGGTAAGGTCTGAACATCAGGCCCATTACATTATTCGGGAAGTAAAAGTGGACGGAGGAATCTGTAATAAACTGTTTAATGCAAATGAGGATTTAGCCTTTAAAGATATAAAGAACTGTATTAATATAACAGAAATAAAAGAGTTTTAATTAAAATTGGATGTAATTGGCAGAATAAAGTTCCTAAGTTGTAACCCTCATTTGAGCTTATGACGGAATAAAAATATAAAACTATACAGGGTTTGCAGAGAGGATTAAAATGTCTGGTGGCTGCAATAAGAGGAATAGTGTTGTAATAACAGTAAAATAGGGCTGATCCGATATAAGTACACACATAGAGCACGTCCACACAACCAGGAACAAGAGCAGCTTAAGGACTAACATCCTGACATACAGAAGTAAAGAACATACTCAATTAGGGCAGTACATAACAACACGTTACGCCAGCATTATTCAAAACACACAAAAAACATAACAAATTCTGAAGAAATCATCATCTACAGCAGCACGACAAGGAACACGGAAACCTACATCGAAATGACGGAGCAAAATATATAAAATTAAAATATTAACCAAAATTACATGTACCATAACTATTTTTACAATTAACACTAATATGGATTCATATTTCAATAATTCAACGAGTGACGTATTTAAAAATACTGCCTTACGATTATTCAGTTATGGATCGAAACATGTATCAGTCACTAAATAAAACCAGTGTAACAGAGTAAAATTAGATTGGTTTAATCTACTGTCTCGTCGGACTAAGTTCAGGAACGCCTCGTCATTCGGGCAGGTGTATAACTCCTTATGTTTGTATTTCGTCATCAGTTATTAGCCACAAATTCCGCTGTGCAGAATCTTAAATTGCTAAATTGAAGATTCATCGATACGGTTCATGAACATAAGTCTGCCTTTAGGCGAAGAGAAGCATACGCAGGTTAGGTACATGTTGACAACAGAAACAGCATTAGCAGCAGCAACAACAACGACGACGGCGACGACGGCGACGACGACGACGGCGACGACGACGACGGCGACGACGGCGACGACGGCGACGACGGCGACGACGGCGNTTCGATTGCATAAACGGATTTATTGGACTCTTTGATACAGCGCGTCACTACACTTTACAGTTCACTGCTAAGCGCACGCACGCACACGCGCACACACACAGACTGGTACCCAAAAGCACGTCTTCACCAGCCGTTGCTTGGTAGCGGTTTCAACGGCGGACGTTCCCCTTTCTATGGGATCCCGAACTGTCTCCGGCCTCAACTACCAGCTTCTTGCAGCAACAGCTCACCACGGTTGAACTCCAACGGTTGTCTAACTGATTCACTCACTCATCACCAACCAAGTCTTCACTAACTGACTCCCCGAGCTCGTCTTGATTATAACCACGTATAAAACATTTCCTATGTTGCAGTGGAAACATTCTTGTTTGCAGAGCCGTTACTTACGAACGGCTATTTTGTAGATGTTCATTTCGCAGTCGTTGCCTGGCAACGGGTCTACATGCGACATTTTTATTATCATAGTCATTATTATTATTATTATTATTATTATTACGTTATTAGTGGACGGATCGTATTATATTAATAGTGTTTTATAGGGAGAAGTTGTTAGGAAAACTCGCATTCGATGAATTCGAAAAGTTTGATGTACAAACCATCACTGGCTATTTAAAATCCCTCGCATATAACTGAAGAAACTAAGGAAAACCGAGTAAAAACTCATTGATGTGATGGTTTATGCCCCAGACGAGACTCCAACTGCATACTTCTCGAATACTATGAACGTAATTAGCGACTAAGCCAGTTTTATTTGTCATAGTACCTGTTTTTTCCCCCCTTGTCACTAGAGCCCCAGTGGGCCTAGGCCTACCTCCATGAACTTCTCCGTTCACTTCGGTTTTTCTAGACCTTAGACGTACGGTAGGACTCCTTAAGCGGGTGATCAGCTCGTCGCACCTGTACACAAACATCCATGCCCTGAGTGGGATTCGAACCCACGATCCCGGCTTCCGAGCGAGCGAAGACAGTGCATGCCTTAGACCGCTCGGCTGCCGTGACTGGCCATAGTACCTATTAGATAATGTAATGAAGCTTATGTACACAGTATTTAAAAATCCAGTCCGTACTTCAGATAAGCTACAACTCCCTCTCAATTATCAAGGCCAGCCTCTTAGTGATATTTATAGAAATAATAGGTTTATTTTGAGAACAGTGAGAGAATCACATACCTACATTCTGTGAGCAAAATACACTTTACGAACGTTAGAGAAGGTGGTATATATTGTTACCACTGCTCCTTGAGTGACTAATTACGTGTTCTCTCATACACCCCAATTGTCCTGGAGTCAGAACGAATTCGGAGCTAGCAATGCACTTACTTAATGAAGAGTTTTATATCCTGCGATATAACGCAGCTCTGCCTGTCACCTGTTTTCACTCTGGATTCTTAGTCTGCTCATTCTTCGACCCTGAATATGGAGGCAATGTGTTCCTCCGAAACGTAAGTTGAAATTTAACGGACGACATGACATTATATCCCAGGAGAAAGAACTCTTCATAACCACCGTTTTCACAACCTAAAATCCTATATAGTTATTAGTGATTAATTTTATTCCCACATTTCTTTAAACGTTGCTTATAGGCGAGGCTGAGAAATAAAAGTCTCGGATTGGTAGCTTCGCTGTTAAGTCCTTTGATTTATTACTGCCGCGGCCTTCTCTCTGGCATGAATGATGATGCTCTTTTTGTAGTATACAAATTGAATCCATTTAATCAGGTGTTCAGAACACAATTTTGCTGATACATCCACGCATATATTTGCAAGTATAGAATCGGAGAATGCAAATTGCTTTTATTTTACTCTGTATCTTATATGCCCATGGTACCATTGGTGCTACACGAGGGTAAAAGAAAATAGTTTTATTAATTTATACCCCACAACCATAGAAGAAAGATTTTGAATATACGACCGGTTTCTTTTATCTCGTTTGAAAAACATATTTAATCTGTTGTGCTTTGAAACATTTTCAAGCCGCTTCACGTATCGACGTGTGGCTGCCTTAATGTAATACCATAGTTCGGGTGGTTAGGCGTTGGTTTCTTTCCGCTGAGGTCTGGGTTCGCTCCCAGGGTGAATTCTTGTGAAGTTCATTGTGGGCAAATTTGTATGGAAGCGGGGTTTTTTTAGAGCTCTTTGCCCTGTATTTGTTGATGACGTTTCCACCACTATGCCTTATACATCTCTTGTCGCCCCTTGAGGCATGGAATAGCCCTGAGCAGACAGCACAACTTCGATCTCTTTTTGATGCTTCGTCGCTCACATGGTTTTGTACTTAACAGAACCCTAACCTCTGAATATATAATTCCTTATATTGTACATTCGTAGTTCTATGTTATATTCAATCACATATAGGAAGTTCTTAATTTTGGCCTCCGACCGACATTGAATTTTATTTACTGACACAGGATTTCGGAACATGAAAGAAAGAGACCATTTGAAAGATATAGGCGTAGATGGGAAGATAATACTGTAATGGATCTTACACGAATAGTGTAGAATACTATGTTTAGGTAAATCAAATTCAGTGTATGTACAAATGTCGGGTTCTTTGATACACAGTAATGAAAAGGTTAAAAGTAAGGATAATTTTGTCCTTGTGCTTAACTAATTAGTTTTTCGCTTAGTGGGGGTGGAGTCCAACTGGGTCCACTCGGCACGGCGGTCACTGATTGGCCTATTGTGTAGCCTGCCCCGGTGTATTATGATGATGGAGAATTTGGTGGAATGAAGATTAGCAGGGGAAACCGAAGTACTCGGAGAAAACCCGCCCCAGCGCCAATTTGTCCACCACAAATCCCACTTGACCAGACCCGGGATCGAACCTGGGCCGCCGCAGTGGGAAGCCAGCCACTAACCGCTTGAGCTATGGCGTAGCCTTCTTAACTAATTGAGCACTAGGCCATGAATATGTATGGGGGAGTGGATGTATAGCTCCACATTTTCTTCACCTCGTCACTAGCTGGAGGTGAGTAGTCAGCTTCACACCCCGGCAGCTTTACCCTCGGTACCCATTGTATAGGACTCGAACTCCGACCCCTTGGTTGTCCAGCCCATAGCCAGTCGCTATACTGACTACGCTTTCCGGGCTCCTACAGAGCAATGAAACCGTGGAATTTATGAAGGCTGTGAATTTCTTGATTAACTGAGTGGCTCTTAGATCCTAAACAACTGACGTTCGTGTCGTTAATTACGCAGTTTGATTTCGATAGTGTAATTAGGTAAGGTGAAGCTATCTCTGCATCAGGCCGTGGAGGCACATATTTTTCAGACTATCGGCTCACAGATGGCGGTGAGTTCGTAGGCCTTAAGCGCCGACCGCTCTTTACGCCATGGCGATTGCTGTGATCCAGTTCTGTTAGAGGCTTAGTAGACCCAAGGGCCATAGTGCGGCTGGAAGGATTAGGTCAATTGAAATATTCAATGACCATAATTTTTTAATTAACTTTGCATCAGTTTACACGAAATAGTCGACTTAGAGGCCAATGCGGTGTGACCTAACACAGAGAATGTGCTATTTAACTTTGCTGTCCTAACTGGCACTGAAGCTGGATGCACGTGTTGCAGCTTGGTAACCTACTTCACGTGACACCCGCATCGGAAATGAAGGTTCGCGTCACTGCACGAAAATAACATTACGATCACAATCTTGCGGTAGGATGTGAAAACTGAGTCACGCTTAATTGCTCTATTATCTTATGCAACACGTGGTTAGCACGATCTGTGGCAGCAACGTACGGGAGCAATGTACAAATACCCATTCACTTTCCTTTATGTATGAAATGAACAGTATTTATTTTCAGGGATGGCCATGTATTCCGGTCTAGAAAACCGAGATTATCGGCCGTGGGGATTCGTTGCGCTG
>NW_019720560.1:160593-233665 GCF_002891405.2 Cryptotermes secundus
AATAATAATAATAATAATAATAATAATAATAATTCAACTCAGTTCAATTCATGTTTATTTACATGCAAACTTAACAGCACAGAGGCCAATTACCAAATTAGCACGAGTACACAGAAATATACAAAAATAATTAAAGAGCAAAATAGAAAATATGACAGTTTACATAATAGCAATAAATGAATAACAATTCCAAGAAAAAATGAAGTTAGCTTTAACAGGTGAGGAAAACAAAATAAGTACATTTCCAGTAGTTATGTCATTTGTGGCGAGAAAGTACAATACATGTACATACACACACAGAAGTTAACAAAAATAATAATAATAACTCAATCAACATAAATCAAACTTAGCATTGAGAAGTAAGAAAATTAAAATATATTCAATTAGTATTTTTATTAGAATAATCATAGCAGCAATAAAATATTAAACAATTCAAATTTTAAATGGATCACTGTATAAACATATTAATTTATTCCAACCTTTTGTTTATTTACATGCTAAATATGATTGAGAGAAACGACCCCGACTACAAATATGTCGAGATCTTTATCCACTGCGTTGGCAGCATAGGCGCACCGAGCAATAATAATAATTCAGTTCATTTTGCATTTGAATGCTTGTTCACAGTAATAAGCTGTAACAAGTGGACGCTACAAACGTGTAAGCCCACGAAACTAAACCCTAAATTAGAAGCTAGAACAAAGCGGTTAAAATAACAAAGGTAACAATAACAATAAACTGAACCGGAACATGGTAAGGAAAAGTCACGAAGAGAAATCCTGTTCTCGCGAACCGTTATCGGAAAAATGGCAAATGCTTTTCGCGACGGTTGAGCGCCCAGCTGAGAGACCGGGTCCTGAAACATTACTCACATTGAAAGCGGAGAATTTGCTTAGTGATACACGGACACCAACAGTGATGATTCTGTCCTTAAACATCTACCTGTCTGTGTGTCTGTGTATGTATGTATGTATTATGGGAGGGGGTGTGTTTCCCCATGCACTTAAACCAGTTATTGGTCCATTGTGCGTCCCCCTTTTAATTTCTACTGTCGCCATACCCTACCGGTAACGGTGCGTGCCATCAGCCCCCGTAGAGCCAACGAGGTGGCCTTCGGTACCTTGATGCTTCCCCCATCCACCAGAGGCATTGGAGATTACTTGGGCGGGAAAGGGCCTGTAATTTAGCTCAGAGGTCTCCAAAAGGCATGAGGTTCTTTTACGTGTTCCCTGAATTTTTCCGCCCTTAAAAATTCCAGGACCTCCGCCGGGTTTGAACCCGCGTACCTTGAATCATGAGGTGAGAACGTTACCCCTAGACTATGGAGGCCGCTGTGTGTCTGTGTAAGTCATCTTGTTGGCCCTTGGCTGCTTTATCAGTTTCCTAATTGTACACACAGCCGGTAGGTCTCCTTACACAGGGGATCAGCCTGTCGCAAGGCCGCTGCCTACACACACAACAACACAAAAATAGAATAAACACAGATAGACGTCCATGTCTTGTGTGATTTTCGAACCCACGATCCTACCGTTAGGGCGAACGAGGACGGTTCATGCCTTAGATCGCCCGGACAGTGCTTGAACATATTTCCAAGGAACTGAAATATCGTCACCTTATCATATGTAGCAGTACTAACAATAAGTGTAGTAATAACCGTGTACAAGTGTACTAAAAATTTATGGAACATTTTCTCAAAATGCGGCGTTTTCGATTTTGATTCCTTGGACATGTTAATTTATTCCCAAGATAAATGTGCCAATGGAAAGGCAATTGATCAAGAAATGTTCAAAACATAATTTGTAGTACTACGTTACTGTAAGCTTTATAATATGGACGAACAGTTAGTATAGGATGTTCCACCTTTCCATAAAACTGCTGATTTTTGCATCATTTCCTGGCCATTTGAAGTCTGTGCGACAAACGCTGCAGCACTCGATCCACGTTGACATGTTTAGTGGCCATTATCATCTTGATCAGCAGGCTTATGTAATGTAAATTTATTCGTCGGAGTGAGATATATCAGGTCTGCATAATGCAGGTGTTCCTTTGCGAAGAGCTCAGCGCAGTTCACATCAGCAAATGGGTCCAGCTCCTGTAGAAGGATCGAATAGACGCTGTGCCTCAGAACTAATGAGATTTAATTTGTTAGAAAGTTTCATTGCAGTCTTTAGATGTATTGTGTATATTTGAATAAATCAGAACTTAAAGCTTTTCGCATATCAAGTGAATTCAACGAGATTCTAATTATTAGCATTATTTAATGGCCGCACCATAGCTTAAGCGGTTAGTCGCTAGCTTCCCACCGCGGCGGTCCGGGTTCGATCCCGGGGTCTGGTCAAGTGGGATTTGTGGTGGACAAAGTGGCGCTGGGGCAGGTTTTCTCCGAGTTCTTCGGTTTCCTCTGCCAATCTTCATTCCACCAACTGCTCCACAATCACCCTCGCCTATCATCTGGGGCTGGTACAATAGGGTAGAAGTGGCCGCAGTACAAGGGGCTTAGTCCCACCCCACTAGCAATAAAAAAGCATTATATAAAGAAAACTGACAATTATTCTCAATATGTACTTTAAAATCGAAAGCAGCGAAACGTATTTGGCTATAAATATTTGTATGTGGCAATTGGTGGAAAAGCCAGAAGGAAAGAGACCACTAGGAAAATCAAGACATAAGTGGGCAGATAATATTAAAATGGATCTTAGAGACATAGGATTGGGTGATATGGTCTGGATTGTTCTGCCTCAGGATAGGGACCAGTGGAGGGCTCTAGTCATCTAGTGAACACGGTAATGAACCCTCGGTTTCCATAAAATGCTGGGAATTTCTTGACTAGCTGCAAAACAAGCAGCTTCTCAAGGACGGCTCAGCTCCGTGGAGCTGGTTATGTGACAGTGCAAAATTAGTATGGAATTCAACGACGACGAAATTTCACTGACCCGGCTGGTCTAGACGTAGCGCTCCAGACTTATATTCGGGAGGTGCCGTCTTCGAATCTCCTCTGGTCACCAAGTCTTCTCGATTAATTTTGCCATGGTTTTCTTCAGTCTCAATGGGCAACTGATGGCAGGATAATGCCTCTTTGAGGTTACGAGCACTTCCTCCCAAATCTATCCGAATACTTGAAGTCAGTATTTTAGTAACTTTAATAATAACTTCACACGACCTTTGTTATTTGTGTGCTTTGGTGGAACGTGGAAGATTGTGTCTCATCGAGTCTCTCTATACAATAAAACTGTCATATGCGATGTAACAAGCTGCGCAGATTATGCTGTAACAGGTAGTGCCAATTCTGCTGGTAAGTAGTCTCTCTTTCGTCGGCTATCGTAATTTTCACGTTTGTTTAGTGGGGCTTCTTGGAAACTAAATCTTGTATATTGTGTGTATCGAATATTATTTTCGGATTATAAATACGTAAAACAGTGTCCATAGTTAGTATACAAATTAGCTAAATGATATAATGATACAAATTCCGTCCCAAGTGCAAACAATATATTATGTGTTCTTGATCTTGTTCACCCACACTACATGTTTCGGCCATGTTATATTATTTATCGTATAGAGTGCAACAGGATGCTTAAATATAATAATATAAATTAGCTACTATAATATTTTCATTTGTCTTGAACATTATGAAACTCTGCTTCAAGTTAAAGTTGTCCCTTTGCTTGAACACAAGGGAGTCAGCAAATAGGTGACAAATAGAAGTAAAACAGCTGCAATTGATGTAATAGGTTGTCTATGTGTATCGCTAGGTAGCAGCACAGTCCAGCTTCATAACAGTCTAGGCAGCATACACGCATGCGCATGTTCAGAGGCTGGTTTCAGTAGTCAAAATAACGACCGTGCTTGAGGGTGTACTACCGAGGAGTAGCGTTCTGTTTTGTTCTTTTTATGGGAGAAAGGACTCAATTCAAAGGATATTTATAAAGAAATATTTCCTGCATACGGTGTAAAGTGTTTGTCGCGTAAGGCCGTTCACAACGGTTTCGAGAAATTCTCTCAAGGCCGTTCGGAATTTGAAGGCGATGAAACGGAGATGCGGAAATGGCTGAGACAACAGACAAAGCACTTCTATGCTGCAGTCTTCAACGCACTAGTAAAGCAATGGGACAAGTGTATCAATGTTGGTGGAAGATATGTCGAGAAGTAAATGTTCCTTCCAGTTTCGGATATCATATCTTTTGTATTTTATATCCATTTGTGACCTATTTACTGACCCTCTCTCGTAATTAAGCGCCACGTGATGAAGACGTTTGTGGAAGTGGAGATGAAAAATATAAAGTTACGAATATCTTTATGTTTACGCAACTTAAGTTGGAATTCAGCCTGTTTCTGCTCCTTTTAGTGAGATCACCTGACTTGCTTTCAGTGCATGTTCTTTCCACTGCCTCAAAATTCGAGTCAAGTTTATCGAATTACATCCGTATGTCCATTCCACTGACCTCTCGAGACAAATGTTTAATTAGCGCTTAATTCGATAACGGCGTGGAATCGACCACTAATATTGTGAATTGTTTTTTTTTTTCAAATGACCAATGGACCAAGCTCCTGAAGTTTGGCCAATACACACTGTCTAATCTTGATTATGAAAACTCATCGGTAAATAACCCGCGGAAATGAAAGATTTGCTCAGTCATTTAAAACAGCGTTTTTCAGTTTCACACTCTTTTTTCCTTGGCACTACAGCCCAAGTTGGCCTAGGCCTACCTCCATGAACTTAGTTTCACGCCTTAGGATGCTAAGAAATGAAAACTGCAAAATGATGAGTTTCATAAGTTTATTCTTGGCCAGATATAATCAGGAAGCTCAGGTGAAGTAGGTTGAGGATGAGAAAGGCATGTAGCATGAATGGG
Organism: Cryptotermes secundus; assembly: GCF_002891405.2. NCBI lineage: Eukaryota > Metazoa > Arthropoda > Insecta > Blattodea > Kalotermitidae > Cryptotermes > Cryptotermes secundus. Next base: position 165,444 of record NW_019720560.1, read on the forward strand.
GACAAGACGAATGCATGTAAGTTTTAGTGGGTAAGTTAGAAGGAAAGAGATCACCACGAAGAACTATACGTAGATTAGAGGTCAATATTAGAATTTATCTTTGAGGAATACAATTGGATTGAGCTGGCTGAGGATAGGGACATGCGGAGGGATGTAATGACCTCGGGTCACATAACATATTGGTAAATTGTGGAGTAGCTGAGCAAATGGCGACTTCTCAAGAAGGACTCAGCTTGATGAAGTTAGTTAGAATCTCATAAATTAAGAATATATTTGTTAAGACTTTTTAAAGGCAGAAAATGTTATAATTTCTGAAGTTTTGTACGTATGTAATAATGAGTTGAGTCTTACTACGAAATTCTTCCAGAATATCCGCGCTATCCCCAACCAAGCAGTCGCCCACCCCGGAGTGTGGACACTCTGTACAGTCAAGACACAACTGTATTGCAATATATTACTTGGTAATTATTTTTTTAAGTTCCAATCTCTCTGGTAAGCTTGAACTGAGAATAGGTGTACAGTTACCCAACCCCTTGAGACTTCATCGCTTTTATGAAACCTTATGTACTTCTACTGATTTTCTTTTTTTGTAATTCTCAGCGTTTATTCGCAACTGCATTAAGTCCTTGCGGATGTCGGAAACACATTGTGCGCTCTGGTAATTAGTCTTCCGTCTCTGTACGGGAAGTAGAGACGTCTGTATCCAGAGGAAAAAGTTCGGTGTTAAATGATATACTTCCAGCTGCTCCAAATTCACGTCTGGAGTTCTCATTATGCATCATCCGCGGCGCTGCTTGGTGTCGTTCCAACCGAGGAGGCGGTGGGGGGGGGGGTTATCCTACGATAGACCTCACCTCTGTTACAGCGACTCCTGTTACTTTCTGCTGTCATCCTCTGTAGGTAAATTTGGTAAGAGGAAAAAAAAGCAATATACGTTTCGGAATCGTGATTGCTTCGAAATCGTCAAATTTTCTCCTTATTACCCTTTCGAGACTTGAGGGTGAATTAGAAACATTAATAATCATGGAGCTACACTGTACACACATATATTACACCGTAAGGAAGAGAGGAGATATGTGGATTTTTCCCCACTCTTTCAGTTCTGCGAGCCACATTATCGAATTACTGTGTTAGTCATAACACACTATACTGTCATAGGTATGAGTGACCGTAGACGGGGTTTGGATTGATTGTCAGATTGGATTCTTAGGTACAGCATGTGACTACACTTTACAGTTCACTATCATACACACACACACACAGTAGTGTACATTAGCCGTTGCTCGGTAGCGGCTTCCCACGGCGGACGTTCCCCTTCCCCAGTGTTCCCGATCTGTCCCTAGTCTCAGCTACCAGCTTCTAACAACAGCTCATAACAACTGAAGCTCAACAGTCTTCTAACTCACTTACTGACTGACATCTCGGTACGTACCGCAGAGAATACACCGTTCGTCATTGTTGTAGTTCAGTTGCTGCCCGTGGCAGTATGTCTGTTTTAGGGAGCTGTTGCTCAGTAACGGCTGTTGTGTCTTTGCTTATTAAGAATCTGTTCCCTAGCAGCGGACGTTGTTTCATTGTATTTCGTTGTCGCTACCTAGCAGTGGGTTTCCCTGCGTGCTAAAATATTTATCTGAAACTAGAAACCACCCCTTGTCCTTAAATTAGACGCAGTGTTCCTTGAAAAGAGTAATGATGACCCAGAGACCCACCCCTTGATGTCGTGAAGAATACCAGAAGCTGCGTAGCACTTGCTGGACTGGCTGACGTAACACCCCTGCCTGCCCTTGTGGTAACTTTCCCACAATATTTGTGACAGCTTCATTACACCCACCTTATATCATCTTCATTGTGTATCACCGTGTGGTATTATCACAAGTATATGGCCGTCTACACAACAAATTCCAAATATTAATATTTATTTATTATCTTCTTGTATCTGTCAGACATCCCATCCCTAGTCAGGCTACTTGGTTCGCGAACACTGCGCCTTGCGGCTTGCTAACTTGCAGACCACTACTAAAACGCCACATTTCTTCAGCTGGCATCGTCTTATTGGATTTCGCCACCTTCCTACTACTTTCTTGTGTGATTTTCTCTTGAACCCTGGTGATGGAGGCAGTATATTACTCCAAAATATTGGTCAAATTTTGTCGCAGTGCAAGGCGTTGCATCCTGGAAAATAGTCATCTTTTGTGTTGCCTTCCGAATAGACATAAGTTCACTTAGATAAGGCAAACTGCTCTGCTACAATAAAAACGCGGGATACTACCCTCCTGCAAGCAATAAAACAGCAATAGAACCAGCTAGGACCTTGCTGGAACCAATAAATCCTGCGAAACCTCTACTTAACTTGCAGGAGACGAATGAAAGGACAGAAGAAGAGAGACGTGTTTGTAAATGGACAGAAGTAGGCAATAACTTCACGATTTCAGTTGTAAAATATTTTGTTTGAGGGTGAATTTATGTTTAAATAAAGACATAAGATCACAGTATCGAAATGTCCCTTTGAAGAAACATCCCCTCTAAACGTATCCTGCATTTTTAAGATTGAATATACACAGCAGAGTGCTCAACGTGCAACCATCCACTTTGCACGAAGCTTTGCATGCACTCATTTACCACTGAAGTCAGTGTACGCGTGTGCTGTCTTTTCTCTGGATCCACATACTACGAGGAAGAGTCAGTAAATAAGTTAGAAATGAATATACAAGTAAGACGAAAAGCATGTGATATTCGAACATGGACGAAAACTGTTATTTTTGGACATATCCTGCATCCTCTCCCGTCGCTTTACCACCGCGTCGAAACTCGCAGCACAAAAGTATTTCGACAATTGTCTCAGCCACTTCTGCGCCTAGACGGCCATCATCTGCGATTTTCAAACGTCCTTGAGAGAATTTCCATAGCCGCTTAACACGACATACACTCTCGACCGTAAACAGGAAACATTTCTTTATTGATACCCTTTGCATTGAGTCCTTTGGTCAACAAAAAAAGCCGCTACAGAACGCTGCTCTTCGATAGTATACGCCTCAAGCACGGTCACCATTTTGACTAACGAAACCAGCCTCTGAATATGTGCATGACCATCTGCTACCTAAGATTCATGAAGCTGGACGGTGCTGCTACCTAGTGATACACATAGAAAACCTATTACGTCTGTTACAGCTGTTTTACTTCCATTTGTGACCTACTTATTCGTATTATTTGAAAACGTAGGAAATAATAACTCTGCAGTTCAATGGTATATGTTTGTTAATATGTGTTTACCTGATGATGGCTGTTAGTGGCTGAAACATGTAGCGAAACCATAGCTAGTGATTACAGTGCCCCGGGACTTTCAATGAACAAAACGAATGAGGAAGTGTTATTTTATTTGCATGATCTGTGGTCTAGTGGTCACCGTTCCTAGCTACAGATCCAGAGGTCCGGGTTCGATTCCCGACGTTACTAGAATTATTCTGAGAAGTAGTGGGTGTGGAACGGGGTCCACTCAGCCTCATGATGATAACTGAGGAGCTATTTCAAGGAAATAGCGGCTCCGGTCTATAAAACCGAAATTATCGGCCTTGGGGATTCGTTGAGCTGACCACGCGACACTCTCTATCCGCAAAAGTTTGCACTAATCTTCGACGACAAGAGGCGGTCGCTCGGTCGGTATAGTTCGCTTGCGGACAAAACCTCGGAGTATGTTTTGTTTTGTTTTGTTTTGTTTTGTTTTGTTTTGTTTTGCTTTATCGGATTGTGTATAGAAGCTTATTGAACGATGATGGGTCAGTTGCGTATAGAGTGTAACCCAAAATGACAAGATTATATTAATTATGAGTTGAAGTATACGTTACGGAAAGTGGTCGTGTTCTATTTGATTGTCAGGAATTTACATACTCTTCAATTGAAGGAATTGGAATACATGATTGTAAGATATCTTTTCACATAAATTGCTATTTGAAACAATTTTACATTATCTGTTTCGGGAGTTTTATTTAAATTGCGTGAAACTGGATATCGGAAGAATTATGATAATGTTTTATAGTAAATATGTTTGCCATAAGCGTCTGACTATTCACGGTGGTGAGTGGCAGGAATGTAACCTTCTGGAATGTGCCATAGTGTCGTGTTATACGCGGATACCAGTGTTTCTGAGGAACTCCTTGCCTCCATTTTCAAAATAATTTCGACCTTGAAAACACTGGTATCCGCGTATAATATTTCATGATGCCCCATTTCAGAAGACCACAAAATTGTATTCTCTTTATAAAAATATGATTATAAATTGTCACATGATGGCGTGACTGTAGACGTCTTTTGCATTGATGGTCGGATTTTTTGGAATCTTTGATGCAGCGGGTGACCACGCTCTAGAGTTTACACGCACGCACACACACTATAATGTCCACAGTCACATCTTCACTGCCGTTCTTTAGTAGCGGCTCCAATAGGGGACGTTCCCCTTCCTCTGGATTCGCGATCGATCCTCGTTCCCAGCTTCTCACGTTAACAGATCACAACAACTGGACCTCAGCAGTTATCCGATTCGCTAACCTACCAACCAACTCACTCACCCACTAATTCCACTAACTGATTCATCACTAATTTTACCTCTTTATAACATTTCGGAACGGACCGCGTAGAAAACACCATCTGTTTCAGTGCAATAGTTGGCGTGGAAACATGCGTCTTTGCGGAGCCATTATTTAACAGATATTGTATACACCGATTCAAACCTGCCTTAAGTCGTACACAATATTCTTAGTGGGGTGAGACTGAGTCCACTTGGTACTGCGGAAAATACTTGCCTGTTGTACCAGCCCCGGATGATGGAAAAATTGGTGGAATGAAGATTGGCAGGGGAAACCGACGTACTCGGAGAAAATATACCCCAGTGTCACTTTGTCCCCCAACACATCCCACACGACGATGACCCGGGCTCGAACCAGGGCCTCCGCGGTTAGAAGACAGCGACTAACGGCCTGAGCTATGGTCAAATACTACGTGACGCTACTTTGGTTCCTTAGTACTGGTCTGAGACATTTTGAAATGCTATGTTTATGCTACACGAAAGGTAAATGCAGTCCTAGGTCCAGACGTTCAGGTACTTTTAGTTTGTGTGTTACCATTCACGTGTAGGCAGTTCACTTGAATCTACTGAGAAACCATGAACCAACTAACGGACCAGCCAAGCAGCCAACCAAAGTTGTCCGTGCAGTCTGCGGGTTTGGGTTTGGGTTTGGATGCTGAGATACAGATAATAATTACCACTTATCTGGTGATTGATTCCTATCTATTTAACTGCGCGCTCTTGTCAGCAGAGGGTAACGCCTCTAAGATTCGAAAACCGCACACTGGAACTGGAAGGTGAGGGCATTACCGCTACTCCCCCGCCTGCTCGAGTAGCCACGACATTAAGTATGCCATGCACGTAGTTTGAAGTAAGGAACGCAGAAGTTCCTAAGTGGCCTGAGAATCGATCCGAAACACAAAGCTGTGCTCCGCCTTGCATTATGCAGGCAGTTTAGCCGACTTGACAGAGGTATGACAGACCTAGGTTGCGTCAGATGCTGGAACAGGGCTCACCTCACATTCCTGTGACTTGAGGCTGCGCATGTCTTCATTCCTGTTGGGACTTCCCCTCGTCCCAGTCCTCTGCTCTTGTTGAGCCTGCAGTTTGTGTACCGTTTCTTTAACGTTCTAATCTGGCACATACACGTATGTAGTTTTGCGGCGCTCGTTTATTTGCAGAATTTGAGACGTGTGGAATCAGATAGTACAATGGCTTTTTTTTTAATTCGCTTATTGGGTGGTGGAGTCCAACTGGGTCCTCTCGGCACGGCGGTCACTGATTGGCCTATTGTACCTACCCCGGGTGATTATGATGATGGAGAATTTGGTGGAATGAAGATTTGGCAGGAGAAACCGAAGTACTCGGAGAAAACCCGCCCCAGCGCCACTTTGTCCACCATAAATCCCACTTGACCAAACCTGGACTCGAACCCGGGCCGCCGCGGTGGAAGCCAGAAACTAACCGCTTGAGCTATGGCGCGGCCTAGTACAATGGCTTTGTTTGAACTCTGTATATTAGGCAAAAGAGTCGGACGCTTCTCCTGTTGAGTTGGGCCAAACCATAACATGTTAAGTTTGCTTTCTACAAATGTCCCTGTAGAATGAGTCTCATTTGGGGATGAAAATTCTGGGATGTAAGCTGTCGAAACCTTTTTAACGTTGATTGCCTGGTATGTAACATGGAATAGCTAAAGGAAACTGCTATTTTTGTTATTCTTAGCAGGTAATTCCCAAACCTGGATTTGTATGACTGAAATACTCTCGGAACATGATGTACTATTATAGACTATTGGCGTAGTACAGGGCTGCGCCATAGCTGAAGCGGTTAGTCGCTGGCTTCCCACCGCGGCGGCCCGGGTTCAAACCCTTATCTGGTCAAGTGGGATTTGTGGTGGACAAAGTGGCGCTGAGGTAAGTTTTCTCCCAGTATTTCGGTTTCCCCTGCCATTCTTCATTCCACCAAATACCCCATCATCATAATCATCCGGGACATGTACAATAGGCCAATCAGTAGCCGCCGTGCCTAGTGAATCCAGCAGGACTCCACCCCACACTATGCGAAAATTTCTTGGAGGTCTTTCCAATTCGAAACGCCCTGTATATCTTACAGGCACCCAAATTACACTCTGTATAACGTTTACATGAACCCAGTAATTTCGAGATAATCAGTGCCCGTAAGGTAACTAAGTGCCCTTTAATGCAGCCAGCCATGTAGCTCACGCCCGTCAGACTAGCACTCCAGCTGACACACACCTCCCTGGGGAACAAAGCTGATGCACCTCTCATTGTCCCCATAATAGTGCATTTACCCAGTATATTCACCCTTCATTTTATGACAGTCTCTCGTAATTATTTAAAATGTGTTTAAACGAGACGTATAGTATAGCCTGCATAAGTAAACATTTGTCTGATAATTTCTCTAAATCAAGAAGATGCTTTAACCAGCCACTTTTTGTATTTACGTTGGAATGTGTCATTAGAAGGGTTCAGGAAAACCAGGTGGGACTGAAGTTAAATGGGACGTATTAGCTGCTGGTCTGTACCGATGATATGAATCTAATGGCTGATAACAAAGATACAATAAAGAAAAACACAAACTTTAATTGGAACTAGTAAGGAAGTTGGGTCGGTCACGGTAACCGAGCGGTCTAAGGCATGCACTGTCTTCGCTCGCTCGGAAGCCGGGATCGTGGGTTCGAATCCCAATCAGGGCATGGATGTTTGTCTGCGTTTTTCTGTGTTTGTCTACCGAATGTGTAAGATCTAGAAAAACCGAAGTGAACGGAGTTCATAGAGGTAGGCCTAGGCCCACTGGGGCTGTAGTGCCAAGGAAAAAAAAAGAGAGGAAGTTGGTCTAGAAGTAGACACAGCGAAAACTAAGTATATGTTGCTGTCTCGCCACCAGAATGCAGGGCAAAATCTTTACATAAAGGCAGCTAACAGATTCTTTGAGAATTTAGCACAGTTCAGATATTTTGGAACGACAATAACGAATCAAAATTTGATTCAGGATAAAATTTTAAGAAGATTCATTTCGAATAATGCTTGCTACTATTCAGGCCAGAATCTTTTGTTTTTTCATCTGCTGTCCAAAAACATAAAAATTGGAATATACAAAACTGTAATTTTGTCTGTGGTTCTGTATGAATGTGAAACTTTGCCTCTTATATTAAGGGAGGAACATAGACTGAGGGTGTTTGAGAGCAGGGTGTTAAGGAGAATATTTACACCGAAGAGATATACAGTGAGAGGAGGTTGTAGAAAACTGCATAATGACGAGCAACGTAACTTGTACTCTTCTCCAAGTATAATTAGAATGATGAAGTCAAGGAGTATCAGAAGGAGAAGGGCGTGTAGCACGAATGGGGGAGAAGAGGAATGCATAAAGGATATTAGTGGAAAAACTAGAAGAAAAGAGACCACTAGGAAGCCCAAGAAGTAGGTGGGTGGACCATATCAAAATGGATCTTAGAGAGAGAGGATGGGATGGTATTGATTGGAGTGATCTGGCTCAGGGTATGGACCAGTGGAGGACTCTTGTGAACACGGTTACAAAAATTCGGGCTGCAAAATTGGCGGCTTCTCAAGAAGGGCTCAGCTCCATGAAGTTAGTTAGATAATCTCTCGTAATTATTCTCTGACGTTCCCTCCCTACAGTCTGTCCCTATTTTTACTCTTTTGCTGAACATTTTGCACACCTATGTGTTCCCCTTTATGAATACTTACTGCTTCACTTGCGGAATCTAAATACAGGTCACATTTCAAGGAAACAAAAGCACACTTTCCTTTTATGAGCCCATTCGTACTGTACCATCTGTCACTCCTGTCTTGGAGCCTCCACGTTAGCTCAGGGCCTCATTTCTCAGTGTGGCATACATAGGCAGATTGAATTGTTGCCCGTAGTTTTGCAAATTTGCAAAGTATTGACACGAACATTCATACCCTTCTCCGTCACGTCTTGTTCTCACGTATGTACTGTACTGGAAACTCAGTTGCGTATCTATTAACAGGATCCGTAACACAATAATTCCTTCTCGGAATCGTCACGGAAGCAGTTCAGAGTTTGCAGATGTTAGTTAGTTATTGGAGAGGGTGAGTTTCCCCATGCACTTAGACCAGTATTGGTCCATTGTGCTTCCCTCTATGATATTCTACCAGTCTCTATACCCTACCGATATTGGTGCGTACCATCAGTCCCGACCAAGCCATCGAGTTCGGCCTCTGCTGGCTTAGCGGTATCTATAATGCTTCCCCCATCTATCAGAGGCGTTAGAGACTCTGTTGGGCGGGAAATGTCCTTGAATTTGGCTCAGTGACCTCCTTTGGAGATATGACGTTCTTTTACGTGCCGTAAAGCTACGACACGGGACCCACGGCTTAAAGTCCCTCCCGGAGGACTTGTTCCCTGAATTTTTCCGCCCTTAAAAATTCCACGACCTCCGCCGGGTTTGAACCCGCGTACCACGAGTCATGAGGTGGAAACGTTACCTCTAGACTACGGAGACCGCTTTTGCAGATGTTAAACAAGGTCATAATTTTCATAATATCGCACATACATCCATGTTTTCAGTGGGAATCGAACCTAGGATCCCAGCGTTCAAGCGGGCGAAGACAGTTAATGCCTTAGGCTGCGAGGTCACTGTGACCGACTTCTGTGTCTCAACACTAGTAATATCAATGACATTACCGTCAACAGGGGATGGTGCTCGGGCTTCTGACTAGAGAGCCACAGATATTTTAATTGGGAAACACAACAATTTGGAACACTTCCAAGAAGTATGGTTTTAAGTGGGTGGAATTTTCTTATAATCTTGTCCAGTTATCCAGTATCTTGTTAGTGTTATTGATCTTCCTTGCTTCATATTCTTACAATAAAGACGGTATAATCTGACAAACCAGTGTTAAAACACATGTACTCCTTTTCTCAAACCTCATTGTGAAGTGTCAGGCTAAAATTACTATCACGACAGAATTACTTCTAATTTACTTTTTCTGATTTACGTTTACATTTCGTAATTTTGTTAAACTTACATCACTTCTCTGTAGTGCACTGTTCTCTTATTCATAGAAATTCTTAAAACGTGCGAGGAACTTGCACTGTTTTGTTTTATTAACTGACGTATATATGCAAGGAATGTTTTCTTAGATTGAAATGTATGTTGTTGGAGTCTTCTGTGTGGCGTAAAGGCTGCATATTTATACACAGCAGAGTTCGTTATAAAATTTCAGAATGTAAACTTTTTAGTCATTACTCATCCTATTTATGAGAGGATGAGTTCATAACTGTTACAATTTTAGTGGTGTTGATGCTATAACTGGATAAAGGGTGCTAGAAATATGCTGAATGTTAAAGTGGCGAGTCCATGAACTCACGCTTAAAGAGAAAACATTGTGTCATGTAGACCCTTCTCTGGTAACGACCATGAAACAGCTAGATAAAGGACGTAAACAGCAGCAGCAGATGAAAGGTGTTTTCCATGCGGTCGGTGCTTAGATGTTATTAGCAGGAAAATTAGCGAGATTCAGTCGAGAGTTGCTGTAGCTGAGGTCGGGGACAATTCCGGAACCAAACATAGGGTTGTCTGCCTTTGAAAGCCGCCACCGAGCAACGGCTACTGAAGACTGAGAAGATTTTGTATGTGTCATAGTTACAATGATGTTTAGGATTGTAACACAGTGGGGATATTGTAGTTATTTGACTGTAAGTTCAATAAATTCGATTACCCATTCTAACCGAGTCTATAATCAATCGATCACGTGACAATATAATTGTTTTATAAATAGACTGAGAGTTACTTCAGTACTTGGCCGCATCATAGCTCAAGCGGTTAGTCGCTTCCCACCGCGGCGGCCCGGGTTCGATCCCGGGTCTGGTCAAGTGGGATTTTTGGTGGACAAAGTGGCGCTGGTGCAGGTTTTCTCCGAGTACTTCGGTTTTCCCTGCCAATCTTCATTCCACCAATTGCACCACAATCTCCCTCACCTATCATCTGGGGCTGGTACAATAGGCCAGAAGTGGCCGCAGTACAAGGAACTTAGTCCCACCCCACTAGCAATAAAAAAAAATACTTCAGTACCATCTTCAGTGTTTGCGGTGGGAAAAAGGTAAGATGAAATAAATGCAATAAGCAATTAAACATCTTAGGAGATGGAATTCCTTACATGTTGCAGTTTTATGCACTTTATTTAATAAATTATATCAATACTACCGAGTCAGAGTAATAACGTTTTAAATGCACTACGAAAAAAAATCTTACAAAGCGCTCTGTGCTTTGGAATAGAGTCCTTCCTGAGAAGCTGATCGTCAGCCAAGTCGTCAAAATGTCCCTGCATTTTATGCAACTCGAATAATTATTAGCAGTTCGCAACAGCCAGCTACCGTTTCCTATCCCGAGCCGGCCTGTCTAGTCCAAATATTCCCACACACTTTCATCGTTAAGTTCCATTTAGACTGGGCTTGTTCTCTGTGCATAGGCATAGTGGGTGGTCTATCCTCTTCAGCTTTCCAGACTAAAAGTTTGACACAGTTCTTTGTATCTCACCCTGAATATTATCATGAACCCCATTCCTTTGTTACCTCCTCCCTTTGACCTCCTGCTTCTCTTTCATTTCTGATGACCTGTTTTCCCATCAGAATTCATCTGAAAATATGGGCCCTGTCTCAAGGCCGCTACCAACACAGTTCAACACCAACACATGAAGTGGGATTCGAACCCACGATCCCAGTGTTTGAGCGGGCGAAGACATTTCATGCCTTAAAATGCACAGCCACTCTGATCGGTACCCTCTTCTATAATTTTCATTCTTCCTTTTATGTACGTGGCCAAGTTTCTTGCCCCTGGGCACAAAACAGAAGGTAATATTTAGTTCAGCATATCTGAATGCTTACATTTTCAAATAGCAAATGGGAAGACGAAATGTTCCGAACTGAACTGTAGCAGCTATTCACGAATTGAATCTGCCACCAATTTCTTCATAAATTCAATTTGATTTTCTTTTCCTGACATTCCTAAATATAATAGCTGTCTTTATTTTAGGCATGGCGCACACATGCAATTTTCAGCTGAATGATTTTTGGTCTAAGGCATGAACTCTCTTCGATCCCTAGAACTCTGAGATCGTGGGTTCGAATCCCACTCAAGACATGCACGTCTTCATTCGTTTATTCTATGTTTGTGTTGTTTTGTGTGTAGGTAGCAGTCTTGCGACTGGCTGATCCCCGTTCAAGGAGTCCTACCAACTGTGTGGAATTAAGAACGTGAAACAGCGGCCAAAGTCCAATAAATCACTGTAGAGCCATGGATATATAGCGTATTTTTGTTAGCCTAGCTGCGTTGCTTAATGTTACTACCATGAAGCACGAGGCTGTACTCCCCTTGTGTCTGTGTGTTTGTGTCTCCCTGCCAAATTGTTTAATAGAAGATCCAGAAAATTTTATATTTTTTTTTCCAAAGAAATCTTGTCACATATAGTCAATAGGAGAGAGATGAGGGCTGGAACAAGGTGATATCTGAGGTTATAGGTGTATAGTTCAAAACGTACCACTGGTGAGATTTGAACTGGAGGTCCCTGGATCCAAACCAGATATTTTTATGTCTATATCAATCATGGTCATAAATCTAATTAAACTCATCCACTCCCCAAATTCCGAAAGAGTATCGGTGTAAAATTCCCGTGGTATCTTGAGGAAGCCAGTTCTGTGAACTAAATATATTGCTAAAGAGCAGATCTCTTCCAGAATTCTGCATTAGAAAGGACATTTCAAATGTCTCTGTTTATTACGTCTGACTCTAGGACGCGTTATGTTGCAGCAACGAGAACAATTTCCTGCAGAGATGCGTGTCCCCCATTTCAGTAACATGGTTCAGAACTCGGGCAGTCGGGAATGACATCTGGCTTAAGGTCGTGCTTCAACGGCCGGCGATAACAAGAGATTTATTTTCAAATTCGTGGAAGAAACGTCGCGATAACGGCGTTATGACGCACTTTTAATTTAATCACTTTCCGCAAATTAAATTCCTACCCCACTTAATTTGAAAAATATCAGCAGTACGTAATCTGTGAGTTAAGTAAAAGAAAATTTACAACTGGAAAGAACGGGAAAATTTACGTCGGAGAACTGGTCTATATTTCTCTCTTTTTAAAGCAAAGTTGCTAAGCAATTGTATGTCCAGATTACCGCGTCATATTAGGAATGTGCCAGTTTGATCCGTATGCAGCATGTATAATTTAATTTAGGTTCTTCATTCATTCATTCATTCATTCATTCACCAACGGCTCCACAGCCCTTTGTTGGGCCATTGCCTCTTCTTCAGTTTCATAATCTTTTTATACAGACTGTACGGCTTCTTGGACGAGTGATCAGCCCGTCGCAGAGCCGCTGCAAACACACAGGACAACTCAAACACAGAATACAAGCACGATTCCAGTGTTCGAGCGAGGGAAAACGGTTCATGCCTCAGACCGCGCGGCCACCGTGATCGGCGGATTTTAATTACTTTTCTTAAATCCAGACAAACTCCTTTCTAATTACTGGTAAGATACCTCAATCTTGTTAAGGCAGGGCCCATGCTGTTGTTGTAAACAGAGGGATTAGAGCGCAGGACAGTCTGGTTATGAATGTAACAGTGCCTTCCGAGGCTGTAAATGGTTATTTGGATTGTGCGACAATAGGCAGGAGCAAATTGACTTTGCGTTCCACTTTTTGCCGTCTATGTGCAACGTCGGTTAGTATTCACTCGTCTTCTCTCTGTTTTCTCTACATGTTTCTGCCTAACAGGCCATCTTCAGGTGTACAGGCTGTTGTGATGACAGAATTTGCTGCGCACGCTGGCGCTGTTCTGATTTTCTTACGTAGTTGAGGTAGTTCCAGTCTCGTTTATTGCAGACCCAATTTTGTTTTGGATTACGTTACCCCTGCCAAGTAAAGGCGCTTCGGTGGATCATTCATTCACAGTAGATAATGAAACCTCGCAGCTTATAGAACATGTGTGGTGTCGGTTTAGTGATAGATGCGTAAATGAATGTCAGTTAGGTGATAGTCTTCAGAGCACTCATGAACAGAGTGGGATTTTAATACTACAGTACAATGTTCCTGAACACTGAAATATTCACTTGGGCCAAACATTCACTAAGCATTCCCTACTCACCATGCACTGTGATAATTAACGTACACTTATTTTTTTTCTCCCTTGGCAATACAGCCCCGGTGGGCCTAGGCCTACCTCCATGAACTTCTCGGTTCACTTCGGTTTTTCTAGATCTTACACATTCGGTAGGACTCCTTGGGCGGGTGATCAGCTCGTCACAAGGCCTCTACCTGTACACAAACACAAAAAAACGCACACACACAAACTAAACATCCATGCCCTGAGTGGGATTCGAACCCACGATCCCGGTTTCCAAGCGAGTGAAGACAGTACATGCCTTAGACCGCTCAGCTACCGTGACCGGCACACTGTTATTAGGCGAAGAAAATTGTGCTTAAATGTTCTGATTACTTATTTATCTTCAGTGACTCGTGTAGTGATTTAATGATATAGTCACATACATTTAAAGTATGCATTTTGCCCACAGAGTGTATTTGTGTATTTCGTATAGTTCTCACAATAAACGGCGATTGTTTCCCTAACAGCGTTAACCGGTTAGGCTTTGTAGTGGAGATCTAATGTGTTTCCTTTGAGGTACGAACTGAATTTTTAGATATAATTTAGAAAGAACTCAGCCTTTAAATGGTTAAAGGAAGTGGGAATCCATATTTTTGTTCAGTTCTTATTTATATTTAAATTATGATTCACTGGGCTTACAAAACCGTAAAATAAAACGTTTTTATACCTGCAGCAAAAAGGAGGAGTTATATCTTGTGTCAGGGCAGATTTATGTATCCAGTGGGTTTATCCGAGTAGGAAGAAATACGCGGTCTCGTTGTTAGCTCCGTGGTTTAGTTTTCAAGTCAATCTGCTGGATGCTATATCGCACTCGTACTTCCATCCCGCAAAATAAGTTGCGGCCCCTCTTCGCCTCTTCAAATTCCCCTACACTGAATTTAGATCAGAAGGATTTCTCGTTAGCTTCCGCACAGCTGAAAGAGACCTGTACTTATTGGTTGGTGTGCCTAACGAAAAACATGGAAGTTCGCATTCCTGGGTAAAGTTATAGAGACTTGCCTAACTTACTTCTGGAGTTGCCGCGCCGTAGCTCAAGCGGTTAGTCGCTGGCTTCCCACCGCAGTGGCCTGGGTTCGATCCCGGGTCTGCTCAAGTGAGATTTGTGGTGGACAAAGTGGCGATGGGGCGGGTTTTCTTCGAGTACTTCGGTTTCCCCTGCCAATCTTCATTCCACCAATTGCTTCACAATCACCCTCACCTATCATCAGGGGCTGGTACAATAGGCCAGAAGTGGCCGCAGTACAAGGGAGTTAGTCCCACCCAACTTACTTACTTATTCATGGAGCTGAGCATTTCTGGAGGAGCCGCCAATTCTGCAGCTACTCAAGAATTTCCCAGCATTTTATGGAACCCGAATGTTCATTACCGTGTTCACAAGATACCTCCACTGATCACTATCCTCAGCCAGATCAGTCCAATCCATACCATCCCATTCTACCTCTCTAAGATCCATTTTACCTTGGTTTTCCCAGTGGTCTCTTTCCTTCTGGATTTTCCACCAATATCCTATATGCATTCCTCTTCTCCCCCATTCGTGCTACATGCCCTGCCAACCTCATCCTCCTCGACTTGATCATCAAACTTTGTTACGAAAATGCACACAAAGCCTCGGACCTGGACGGAATATTGTGGAGCCAGTTTACCTAATTCGTCCTCCTGGGCCTGCAAAGCTAAGGCGAAGGTACGAGTATTATGGAACAGATTTTGTTTGTCAAGAAATCTAATGGAATTGAAAGTGTTCTACTCGTTACAAACTTCGAAATGGAGAACTTACCTTTATCTACATACTTAATCTTCTCCAGTCCATGTCTCCGGCTTCGTATTCTCAACAAGAGACGTACAACTGAGACGTCTCGTGTTTTTTTATTTTTGGAAATTTAAGCGGGAAACTAATTATGTTACTTTGTAGTCAGCCAAGCGCAGGGTAGGTGCTGAAACGCATCTTGTAGACGTATGTGATATCGTGGTGCCTGCACACATCAGGAAACTGATATATAAGTGCTGTGAAGTACTAGAACGGTGATTTTAACAAGTTTAAGAGGACCAGTTTATAGCTACATGGTAATTACATTTCGTTACCGGTATACGAATGTCGATTAATCTGGTGTGTCAGTAATTCGAATCTATTGCAACTGTGAATATACTTCCAGAGAAGTCGGTATAGGTGTGGCACGTGGTGCTTGTTACCTACGCAGACATTGTAATCCACCGTTTCAGCATCAAACTCTTCAGGTGAAGAAAGCAGTCTTCTGGGATGTGGCACCGCGTAGATGTGGTGTTAAGCGACGTTTCGGAGGAAAGTATCGCCTCCATCTTCAGGGTAGAAGGAAAAATAAGAGATACGCAAGCGAAGAGATCGTGCGAACCGGTACAAGCAGACTGTACATCTACAAGATGCCACATCCTAGAAGACTGTTTTCTTCATAGTCACCGCCGTGAAAGCCTCAAATCTTACAAACTCCTCAGTTGTCGCGAAGAGGAGGAGGAACTTGAATGTCAGTCCTGTAAGAATGGTACATGTTGGCCACCCAGTCTCTCACTTGTTTCTCTGGTAGTTTTGGTGAATGCATAACTTTCATATAACCAGAATGTTCCATCTGTGTTTCTCGACGAGCACCGAGTTCTGTTTACGACTTTTAGTTGAAACAAAACGTAGTCGAACATGTTAAGCGATGCTGATCAACAAATTCATAATAGCGCGGCGTCCTTAGTTATGCGTTACGTAAAATCTTCGTCTGTTTGCGCCTAATTGTACTTCCTACACTGTGAAGTTCAGGATTCGGGATAGCGCAGTCGGTAGCGCTGCTGACAGCGATCAGAGATCAAGTCCCGGCAGGGGTAAGAATGTTTCTTCTTCATGTCGTCCACACCAGTTGTGTCACCCACCCAGCCCCCTATCCAGTGGGTACCGGGGGTTATTTTCACGGGGGTAAAGCGGCCTGGACATGAAACTGACCACTCACCTACACCTAGTGCTGAGGTCAAGAAAATGTATATCTATACATCCACCCCCCATACACCTTCATGTCATAGTGGTTAATTAGTTAAACACAGGGACAACTTTAAGTTTTAAAACGTAAAATGAAATGGAAGGGGTTATTAGCCTAGTCGACAGTGGCGGTATTGCACGGACTATAATGTTCACGTCATCGCAGTGAAGTTGAACAAATCAAATAAATGAGCCGACCAATGCCCTCTCCAGAAGGGACAATAAATGCGATAACCAGTCACGTAAAATCTTCTGTAATAAGAACTGAATTTTGTAACACTGAGACACTGTTAGCTTGGTACCGCGGGAAAATCCTGGTGTCCCAAAATAGGGGTAGCAACTGACACGCGATAACTATTCCGAGTTCCTGCAGCCTATTGAGAGAGATTTCCGACAGATTCAAGGTGACACTAGTAGTTGGGGACATGATACACTCTTCACGGTAACTAAACGCTGAAAAGCTCTCTGCAGGATTTTCACAANTAGCTTTTGTAGTACCGCGTTTTGCCGCTATGAGCGTATACAGCTAACATTCCTGAGTCGATAAGCCGACTACCGTTGCTTCANACTACTTGCAATAAATTCTGTTGATGTTATTATCCGCCGGCGTTAATTGTCCCCCTCTGCCCTATACAGTCCCTTGAATGAGATGGAATTATCCCTCTGTTCCAGGTTCAATGTCCATTCAGCTGCGATTAGCGCCCTACTTGTCCCAAAATCCTGTTTCTGGGAACAACTAATCGCCCATTTCGTTTTCACTAGAATTTCATTGTTTGTAAGGGCAAGTAGGAAAGATTTTATTATGTAAGAGCAATAACGCGAAAACTACAGTTGGAGAGGCCGCAGTGTCCGTAACACTGACCGGACGGATTTATGAATTCCGCCGTTGAGATTGGCTTCAAGTGGAATGGTATGCATATCAAAATTTTAAAAACTTGTACAAACGATAAAGAACTATTAGGATTTTGCCTCAACAATTTGAGAGGCTTCAGTACTGGTATTCATAATGGGAGGGACTTGTGGTATACGCCGTTGAGATGGGCGCAGGTTTTACAATGCACCTAGAAAGTTTTATGAAACTTAGTTCAAAGAGTCAAGAAATACTGAAGTTGTGATCGCAATAATTTTAGAGGCTTCGATGTTGGTATTACTGATGGGAGGATTTTTTTTTAAAGTATGCCATTGACAAAATCGGTTCATGAATTCGAAAGTTGATATGGAGGATACACAAATAGATAAGACAAACACAGGCAGCATGGTAATCTCATAAGCCTACTGTCATTTTTAATAAGTAATTACGCTGAGAGGGTTCAAGGTTCCAATGAAAACAAGTCATGTCATCACTTTGTCTCAGATGACTGGAAGCTTGTACCCACATTCACAAAGTTACCCCGTACCTCCCCCCCCCCGTTTTAAGACTCGGCTTTTAATGTTTTCAATATGGCGGCCATGCAAACTTGAGGCTGGACGTATAAGAATCCCTCGTGATCTACGTCAAAATATTACCTTGTTATTTCTGTCAAGGAACAGAGTAAAATAACGAAGGTGTATTAAAGACTATAGACGAGGTTCTGAATTCGATGATTGCATTTATTAACACCTTATTCACACAACTCAGGACTACAGACAGTACAGCGCTATCGCTATTCTACACACTTTGCAGTTCACCGTTACACACGCACTAGGGTTCTCAGTCTTCACTAGTCGTATCCTGGCAACGGATTTATAGCAGTCTCACTCTCGCTTCATATCACACATGGAGTCTTCTTCGCAGTCCAATTCCGTTCTTGCCATCATTCAGTTCAGTTCTTCTGCTCCCAAGCTAATATCCCGGCAGACTGGCGTTTCGAAACTCGACTAATTCTTCTCAACTGAACTCTTCTTTATAAACACTTTGCACGGACAAAACCGAAAACACGGCCTCTTTTGTCAAGGAGGCGTGTTTACTGATCCTTTGCTTAACAGTGGATATCCTATTGTTGAGCGCATTTGCTTCCGCGGGAATGTGTTTACCGAGTCGTTGCGTAACAATGGATATCTACGTCACATTAAAGACAACAGTCTCTCCTACATCTTCTTTCTAACAATCACCTGAAAACATGTCTCAACTAGTTGTGCTTACGTGAATCTGCTCAAGTTGTTCGCAAATATTGATAAACTATATTCACGTACATTCTTCTTGTGCCGGCAAATGTTTCTCGGTTCATTAAAGGCTCTAGGGGAAGAGAATAGAACTGAACATAGTTTCACACCCTTGATATGGGACACAGAGAAACCAGAGCCATTAATTCTGAGGACAGTTATGTGCCAACTTCTGCAGACCGCGTTAAAACTTAAAGAACGCAGAGCGAATTGCGGAAGCAAAGAACACGAAACAACGCTAATTAACTGAAGTCTGTACGAATTCTTCCCCTCGCAGTCTTAATTATAGAAAACAGCTCCTAGAAACTCCAAGAGCGCCCATAAATGAGAGCAGTAGCAATTTGCAGAGTGTAAGGATATGCATGTGCCATTGTTCTTACCCGTTTCCTTCTCTATGACACTGCACTTCGACACATTTAAGCTCAGAGGCTTGGTTTATGATTTCCTGCACAGATGTCAGCACAGGCTGTACTCGTAGAATAGTGCGCCGTGGCTAGTCTCACGATGCAAGTAGCTGATTCACATTTTCTTCACTTCGGCGCTAGGTGGAGGTGAGTTGTCAGCTTCACGCGCCGGCCTCTTAACCCCTGGGAAAAGAGCCCCAGGTACCCATTGGATAGGAGGTTGGGCATACCCCAGATTGTGTCCAGACGAGGTGCAGAAGAAAAATTTTTTGACCCTACTGGTTCTCGAACTACATTCTAATTAACGAAATTATCTTCTTGACCACAATATTGTCTGTCTTATATGCTGATGTCTTCGAGTTACATTCTTTCCATCACTCTTCCGCTGTCCCCCCAACTTTTTTAGAATTTCGGTTTGAAAATCTGATAGTATTGTTTCGAGATCATGACGGAACATGCAAAGACTACAGAGCTCAGTGCTCAACAAAATCTTTAGACCGCGCCGCGTGTGCTGTAAATTCTAGGAATACCCTTGTAGCTGCATTCAAGAAATTCTTCGCGGGATATTTCGTGACAGGGTTAGTCGAAGGGATCTCTTCGAAAAAAGCTGGGATGATACGCAGTCTTACATCAGATGCTGAAAAACAGCTCCACCAAAGAATCGTCCGTTTATAAAAAGTTGATTTTGGACTTACATTAAATCACATTCGCAGGTTTGCTCTCCGAATGCGCAAGGAACACAGCATGCAGAATCCATGGAAAGGCAGAATGGTGGGAAACGACTGGTTTGTTCTCTGAGAACGAACCAAGGCCTAACTCTGAGGATGGCCAGCTGATGATATTTGGCAGAGAAAATAAAAAAGAAAAACGGCCTTATTTAATATACCATGTGGACTAGACAGGACCGATATCAACTCACAATTCTGATAATCAGAAACTGTTGGCTGTAAAAGGCAGTACAAGAATTCGCAGAGCAACTCAGGGAGAAAAGGGGGAAACCGTGACATTAACGGTCTGCATGAGTGCAAGTAGAAGAAGTTGGATTTTCCAGTGGTTCTGTGCAAGGGAAAGTACAAAGTTGCTGGCACTTATATTTCCTGAAAATTTTTCATTTTTATGAGTTTTATTTGAGTGAAACAACTTTGGATGTGCCTGGCGTACATATCCTTCCCCTGTCGGTAGCGTATTTGGTTCAGGCACTATGCTACAAGCCGGAAGGTTGCGGGATCGAATACCGATGAGTTGATTTTTTTCAATTTACCTAATCCTTCCAGCCTCACTGTGGCCATGGAGTCGACTCAGATAACAGAAATGAGTACCAGGAATATTCAATAGTAGAGTGAATTTACAGACTACACAACACGTTTTTTATTATTGTTATTATTTATTATTCACTCTACTATTGATTAAAACACACAACAGGATGCAAGAAACGATTAAAACCAGGAATATTCTTAGGGGTAAAGGGCGGCCAACGCCTAACGCTGACAGACTTACCGCCATCTATGAGCCTATTGTCTAGAAAATGTGGGAATCTCAACATCTCGCAACTTTATGGGCCTCCAAGGCCTGTTACAGGGATACCTTTACTTTTATTGTAATAACTCCATTTTGCCTTTTCTTAAATTCAAGGCCCCGTTTAGAATAAGAGTGAATATATTAGAAACCACTGTACTTCTCCGAAATTATTAAGAAATGAAGATTTGGCTATTTCTGACATGCATTTCGAAATCTGAAACTGATTGCCTGAATTGATGGCGTTATTTGTCCACCTTACCCTACACATAGGAAGCAGCAACTCACTTAAACCGGAGTTATGCCTATCAGTTTGCAGCATTTTGGTATAGTGACAATACTGTAGACTTCTATTTGATAGGTACCTAGTTTTATTCTCGGTCGGAACTGAAGTTGCATGTGGTTTTCCCCAGCTTCTCCAGAAATACATCGAGATAGCGTCATGAAACAGGCTAACGGCGCATACTTTACTTTTCATTCATGAAGATCTTCCCCATGATTCTACGCTCTCTTCGCTCAGTAACATAAGCATGTGCTGCTCTCGATAACATTTCGACAGCAAAGCAAGCGGAAAGCGCACAGCGGAGAAATGCGGAACTACGAGCACCAATCGGCAAGCCGCTAGCCGAGAGCCTGTGACGGTAAAAGGGGAACTACCTTTCGTATGTAAATAAAGAGAGTGGCATAGCAACAAAGCGCGCATTAACAAAACACAAGCACCTAACACTTAAATAAACAAATATCATCTGACAATTTACATCGTATACGACATCGCGCATAATAACGTAACTCGCGCGTTCCGGTAAATTGTTATGGCTTCCAAGCACCCCTCTCGCACCCAAAATTGTTTCGAAATAACGAAATACTGAATAGGAGATTCGTTATAATCAATGAATATTAATTATCGAAGTGAGAGATATACAGCAATGGCTACCCACGGCGAGCCAGAACTTCTGTCTCTTAGTAAACCATAAAGTTGACGCAAGGTTCTGAAATAATCCCACTAGCACTGAATACAAATTTGGCTCAAGCTGGGCCTGTCTACGTTCGTGTCTAGGAATATCTCTCCCCATTCCTTCCAGCATCTTCTCTACTTTAATGCTTTCTAATTCATATATACGTGTATGTTCTGCTTCAGGTGTTCGTTACATTCGCCTCTGCAGACAATTATTTTATCGTTAAAAAGGGATAGTGTAAAAATCTATCGGTCGTCATATGTTATGTTTGCCGGTCACGGTAGCCGAGCGGTTTAAGACATGTACCGTCTTCTCTCGCTCGGAAGACGGGATCGTGGGTTCGAATCCCACAGAAAGCATGGATGTTTGGTATGTGTATGTGTTTATTCTGTGTTCGTGTTGTCCTGTGTTTAGGGAGAGGCCTTGCGACGAGCTGATCACTCGTCCAAGGTGTCCTGGTAATACAATTATATCACAGGAACCAGCGCTTCAAGTCACTCCAAATATGACACATAAATAAAGTCTTCTAATCACACACCAAATTTTCCACGACGAACGTTTCGTCCCAGAACTCAGAACTCTGTGACTATGACTGCCACTGCCTTGCTTATTCCTGGAATCTCGTTATGCAGCCGCGGCGCGGACCACACAAATATCACAGCTCTATTGTAAGAACCGTTGCGTAACCTAGCATTTGTTCACAATCCCGTTCCTACTGTTGCTGGGCGCTGACGACATAGAAAACACAGCTTCCTCTATTGTTGCGTAATGTACAGTGTTTATAGAGCTGCTTCCTGGCAACGCGTTCATCAGATCCGTTACATTATTGTAACTGTCTTGTTTTCTTGAAGATATGACGCCAGAAGTTAAATAATTTTGTTCGTGTAATCAAGAATTGCGTGGGAAACCTACACGTACATTATCATTGCTGTGTTCTGGAAGGTTCGCCGTGGGACAGTGATCTCAGGCACTTTAATGCAGGTACACCTTAACAATCTGTTTCTTAAAGCACAATTACTTAACCCCAGTCTCATTTCTTATGTCGCAATTAGACACGCACCACAATAAGAGTCGAACAGCGTGAACTTTGAATGGATTCTGACGATGGTGTATACAGTACTTCTTTTGGCTTATTTTGGACATCACCCATCGTCTGGTATGTAAAAGACAAAAAGACAAAAAAACCACGACGTTTTGGAGACTGGATCTGTCTCCGTATTCAGGTGGATAGGGAAGGATAAACCTACTCAGTTGGGCCCCTTAGAAAGAGCTAGTCTCTAAGGTCCAGTGATTAAGACTAGCTCTTTCTAAGGGGCCCAACTGAGTAGGTTTATCCTTCCCTATCCACCTGAATACGGAGACAGATCCAGTCTCCAAAACGTCGTTTTTTTTTTGTCTTTTTGTCTTTTACATACCAGACGATGGGTGAAGTCCAAAATAAGCCAAAAGAAGTACAGCGTGAAACTTCTTTTGGAATTAACTTTCTCGACTCAGAACTTTTTAATAATATACCATTAATAATAATGTAATGAGATAATATGGTAGAAGTACGGCAGTAATTTATCTCGTAGTCTAAGTGCCAGATGAGAATTCTCTCCCGTTTGTAACAAGACATCTTGTCAGTTTAATCACAAATGACAAAGCAAATAGTAAAATCATTGGGTACTGTCTAGAGGATTTATTTTACGGGTTGCTCCACCGCAACTGTGTACTTTCTCAGAGAAACCACACGAAAGATATATAACGGTTCATTTAAACAGCAGGTCTTCTAATGTTTGAACTTGTTTCACTTCTACTAAAATATTTTATCTGCGAAGTTCTTAGAATTGGCTGAAAGTTTTCCCATTCTTTTGTCCTCTGTGACATAAATGTAGTTCTCTATGCCAGTGGTCTGCAGAAACTTAATATGCTACGGAGTAATACCGAGCATGATAGATGTAACTGAAAAGCAAAGGTTTATGGGATTGTCGTAGTTTTGAGTACAGTAGCTTCCTGTTCGTTATAGATGCACACTGATTTGGTTCATACTGATATATATAAGAATATAAGCATTAAATTATTATCTGGAGAGAGACTGACTGAATGAGAACTATGATAATATCCAGTGAAACCGCTTGAAGAACTCAGGAACTTGCGGTTTAATGGCTTTTGAGTAGTTAGTAAATAGTTTCCACAGTGTTAATGTAGAATAATAAGGTAAATTTGTCCCTGCGCTTAGCTAATTAAACACTGAGCCATGACGGCGTATGGGGAAGGGGATGTGTAGATAATATTTTCTTGATCTACTGAAATGAACTTCATATGTTGTATTAGTAAAAATGTATATCGATTCGTCGAGAACGCACTGTGAGAATAGACGTGTGTATGAATATTTAGGGTTGGGATTGGTAACTAGATTTATTGAACTCTTACATAACGGAACTACAAATAACTATAGCTCTAGCAATGATTCACATACTCTGGTTATTACTACAGCATGTAAAAAGTCTTTTCACTTTTTCGCCGGCCGTAGCCTAGTGACAGCCTCCAACACCGTAGAATCCTCAGCTTCCATATTCATTTCCTTACAGTACGGCGATTTTCTCACAACTAAGTTCTAGGCTTCTGCTGCTTATAACACTTGGGCAAGAACCGCACAGAAAATACCTCTCCCAACACCTCTTCTATTGTTGCGTCGCACGGACAACGAAGAGAACATGACAATTTGTCTCTTGGGGCCTGTTAGGAATGTGTTGCCCAGCAACGGGTCTGCATGCTGCGTTATATTGCTGAGCCTCTTAAAATAGTCGCAGATGACTGCAAATAATATCTATGCTCTGGGCCTGTGGACGCGATAAGGAATGGAAGTACTTTTAAATAATAAAGAGTGCTGCATTCATTTTATTCGGTGGCGTCATTTTAGCATGAGTAAGAAGCCACATCAATATCAACTTCGCATCAGGAAATACCATTATGTGCCCACTAAGGCTGGAGAGCAAATTGGCATCCATCCATTCCTTGGCCCGGTTCCAGCATAAATCAAAATTTGCTGCATTGATGTAAGCGGTGCATAGATAAAATTACTGCTTCCAGATCTCACGATATGTAGGATATTTATTTCAGGCAGGGTTAAATATCCCAGTTTGCGTTTTCAGAACGGGTCCGATGTGATCTCTCAGATATATGAAATTTCGGTTGTAATTCGATATTTTACCAACGTATACGGCAATAATACAACTTTAAAAAGACTTTAGGAATATGTTGTTCACTAAAATTCATTTTAATAATATCACAGTTAAAATCACTAAAATGACCGTAGGCTTTCAGGTAATACATAAATTTAAACATTAAAAGTGAATGTTCACATTTCCCAAATTGTCTTGGTTTTACATGTTTTTTAATAATTTATATTCACAACATGTTTCGGCCTCATTGGGCCATCATCAGGTGAATTCTATCCTCGAGTGAGAGCACTGCACTGTATTTGTTTCCCTTGCTTCTCTCGTGTACGTCATTATTTACCTCATGCTGGTTGTTAATTTCATTTTTATCCAGCTATTTTGCGGCTGTTCTCACTGTAAAATACAACACGTAATAGAAAGACTTGTGTATGCTACTTTGGCTACCTTCATGTTATCATTTACGATATGTGTACTTCCGTTTGTCTTCGTGTTTCCCTATTGCAGTGTCCCCAATTTGGTCTGCCAGTGTACTGAACGTAATGTCGTTCTTGTTTCTACATTATTCTCTATGTTGAGTCCAGTGCTATCTATCGTAGAGTTCATGTATCATTTGAAATATTGGGTTGTGTGTTTCGTATGACGTTCATATATAAATTATTTTTGTATATTTTGTATATGTGGTATCTTTCAATTGTATTCAAGTGTTTACGTTTTCTACCAATTCTATCCATAGTATCCTCTATTTTGCCGTAAGTGTGTCCCGTATTTAATAAATTTATGTAAATTTATGTACCATCGACATTTTACTGATTTGAACTGTCATATTATTAAAATGCATTTTAGTGAACAACGTATTCCTAATGTCTTTTTAAAGTTATATTATTGACGGATACGTTGGTAAAATAGGATGATGCCTCAGTACTACGGGTACTGAAGTATAATTAATAGGTTATATTGCACACACTGGCCCAAGATTTGTATTCATCATCCCCGTTGGTGAAACAGCCCTTTCTGTTCCACAGCCTTCCTTAGAAGATTCTTCCAAACTTGTCTGTTCCGTCGTGAATTGGAACATCTGCTTTTCACTTCTTTGGGTTTCGCAACGGTGAAGGTATCACAGAGCAAGGCCTTCAGCCTTGCGTCTAACCACCAACCTGGAGGGCC
This sequence comes from Cryptotermes secundus, assembly GCF_002891405.2. NCBI lineage: Eukaryota > Metazoa > Arthropoda > Insecta > Blattodea > Kalotermitidae > Cryptotermes > Cryptotermes secundus. The sequence continues at coordinate 191,502 of NW_019720560.1, forward strand.
AGGTCCTGTATTTATGTCCCCCAGCGACAAGTGTAGCCCAGTTATACCCCACACATTGGGTTCAATTTTCCTCGCGGGGATACGGTGGTTGTATTGTAACCACCCTCAACACGGGACCAAGCTTTTAGTTATGGGGATGATTCGGCCGAGCCATAGCTCAAGCGGTTAGTCGCTGGCTTCCCACCGCGGCGGCCCGGGTTCGATCCCGTGTCTGGTCAAGTTGAATTTGTGGTGGACAAAGTGGCGCTGGGGCAGGTTTTCTCCGAGTACTTCGGTTTCCACTGCCAATCTTCATTCCACCAATTGCTCCACAATCACCCTCACCTATCATCTGGGGCTGGTACAATAGGCCAGAAGTGGCCGCAGTACAAGGGACTTAGTCCCACCCCACTAGCAATAAAAAATATGGGGATGATTATGATGATGAAGAAAGCAGTCTTCTGGGATTTGGCACCATGTATATGTGGTGTTAACCGACGTTTCGGAGGAACGTATCGCCCCCATCTTCAGGGTTGAAGAAAAAGTATAAGAATTCTGCAAGCGACAACACCGTGAGAAACGGTAAAGCAGACTGGAAATATACCAGCTATGTTGAGCAGAGATACACTAAACCATGCTTGTCCCAGCTCCCTTCCCCTACCCCTCCCCAACCACTGCTTTCACTTGTTTACTTGCACTTCCCCCCTTCCCTCTCTGCTCAACATAGCTGGTATATTTCCAGTCTGCTTTACCGTTTCTCACGGTGTTGTCGCTTGCAGAATTCTTATACCTTTTCTTCTACCCTGAAGATGGGGGCGATACGTTCCTCCGAAACGTCGGTTAACACCACATATACACGGTGCCAAATCCCAGAAGACTGCTTTCTTCATAGTCACCGCCGTGAAAGCCTCAAATCTTACGATTATGATGATGTTTGTCATGGAGAGAAATATAAGAGAAAAAATGCAAATAATAATAATAATAATAATGAAGCACAATAGACCACTGTAGGTCGCGGTGCAAGGGCCGAGAAGGCCTACCCCTCATACATTCAATAATAATAATAATAATAAACTGGCAGTAATGTACCATTTTTAAATTGACATAGTTGGTTAGCGACTAGCTACGGGCTGGACGACCGAAAGTTCGGAGTTCGAGTCCCGAAAGGGTCAAGAATTTTATCCACGTCTTTCAGACCGGTTCTGGAGCCCAGCCATTGTCCTATCCAATGGGTACTGGGGGCGCTTTCCCCGGGGATAAAGCGACTCAGACTTATTCACCTCTAACTAGTTCCGAGGTCAAGAAAATGTGGATCTGTACGTCACTCCCCCGTGCTCCCTCATGCCCAAAAAAAAAAAAAAAAGAAAAAGGCCGTGAAAGCCCATAGGGTTGTGAGATGTTGAGGGTCCCACACTATCTAGACAATCGGCCGAAAGATGGCGGTAAGGTTGTCAGCCTTACGCGCCGGCCGCGCTTTATTCCCCAGGAAAATTATTTAATGAATTCCTGGTACTTCTCTCTGTTAGAGGCTGAGTAAACTCCAGTGCCTAGTGCGGCTGGAAGGCTTAGGTCATTCATGGCATAGTGCTTAATTAGTTAAGCACAGAGATAACTTGACCTTCTACCTTACGTTACCAGTACAATGACATCGGACTGTTTTCATTGCAATTTACAACGTGAAGTTAAACTGGTTGCCGTCTCCAAACCCACGCTTTAGAACTGACAACCCTGCGAGCGGAAGCAAGTTTAATATTACAGGTCCAAAATATACTGCTAAGCAGCACAAGAGTTATGTGAACACTTCTGTTCCTCCTTCTGTGACGAGCAAAGTTTCGAGTCACTTATAACGCCCACAAACTTAAGAAAAAGAATATGATAACGCGCTGTCTGATAATGACTATCACATACCTCAGGGAACGGTGAGAGGCGAATAAGGAACGTCTGTGGTTAGCAGGGAAAGCAGAACATTATTTTCTGCCACGAATCTCGGATATCAAGACGGGTTTGAAACAGGACCTCTGATGTCAGAAGCCGGAACCCAAATGTCTTGAGCTAAAGCACGGCCCAACTATGTATTATACATGAGGAAGAGACAGTAAATAGGTCACAAATGGATATAAAACGTAAAATATTTGACATTCGAACCTGGAAAAAACAGTTATTTCTTGTCATATCCTCCACCAACACTGATACACTTGTCCCAATGATTTACCAGTGCGCGAAACCCTCAGCATAGAAGTCTTGACTGTTGTCTCAGCCACTTCCGCACCTGGTCGGGGGTCATTGCGACATCCGAAAGTCCTTGTGAGAATTTCTCGACCCAGTTGTGAACCGCTATGCGCGACAAACACTTCCCACCGTAAAGAGGAAATATTTCTTTACGAATATCCTTTGCATTGAGTCCTTCTGGCCCCGAGAAACGCACAACAGAATTCTGATCTTCACGCCATTTTGACTACAGAAATCAGCTTCTGAACATGAACATGCGCGTGTGCTTCCTAAATTCTCATGAAGCTGGACTCTGACGGTACGTAATAATACACATAGAAATCTGTTACTTCCATTTGTGGCCAAGTTACTGACTCCCTCTCGTATTTCCTCAAATACAGAGAAAATAAAGAAGGTTTATTGATGAAATCCTTTGCACAAGAAGCTTGTAACTAAGTTTAATGAGCTCCAGCGAGAAGATTTCTACTAGTCGCCAAGCAGGCTGATACATTTGAGACGTGCCATCGAACCCATGATTTTATTGCGTCGTTCACAACAGTCCAAAGCTTTAATCTGTCCCCAGCCAGATGAATCAAGCCCACACCCTCACAACATATTTCCAGTAGGCGAATTTTATATTACATTTCCATCTACTCCTTTGTCTTGCAAGTGTTCTCTTACCTTCGGATTTGTTGACTAACATTTTATTTTCCATATCGCCAATCCCTTCTGGTACTGTTTGATTTCATCGCCATAATAATATTCTTTGAAGGGTTCAAATTATCAAATACCTCATTACAAAATCATTTCCGAACACATTCTTTTTTCTGTCTTAGGCCCCAATAATCCCATGATCCCCTCTTCTAGCACAGTCTCAGTCTGTTGGCTTGTGTTACGGCAAAAATGACTTACAGATGGAGAGAATTATTGACGAGAGCTGAAACAGAATAGATGGAGCCAAAAGGCAAATATTGGATATGAACTAATATCTGTCGTTAAGGGGGGCTATGGTTCATAAGTACCATACAGCAAAGTTCAGGGTTAGTGATCGAGAATTTGCATCACTGCAAATCAAATATCAGTTTATAATATTGTGTAGGTGTATTTTAAAGGGAATAGGAAGAGAGGTATTTGGAACTGAATATTGTAGGAGTTGGCATTTATGGAATGCAATCTGCTCTCATTGGTTTGCAGGTAACGTCCTAACTGTGATTTGTTTGAAGCCAAAATTGGATGGAATGTTGATGGTTCGATGTGGCGTGGTACGTTTCGTATGCCACGGCACAGGCATATTATTGAACAGTCACAGTGCAGTCAGTAAGTCACTGACAACATCTGGGCGGCCGGAATTTGATTCCCTAAAATGGCACGGAAGATCCTCTTCGCCGCCCCACCAAACCGGCTCTAGAGACCACTCAGTTACTTGTCCAGTAGCGGCACAAATTTCTTTCCCTTGTGTGGGCCAAGTTATGTTCTGTCTAAAATCGATGTTAGAATCGGTACGAAAGGATTAGGTGTTTTAGAGTAATTTTTTGTTTCTTAAAAAGACAAATTTGCTCTTTTGATGTTGTAACATGTTTCTTCAAAAGAAGAACTGTGCAGCCAGAGAGACAGCCGTTGCTAGCGAAAGGCTCTGAAACAACATCCGTTTCTAGGCAACTTCGGCGAAACACACAAATGAACGACGTCAGTTGCTTGGCAAACGATTGTTAATGAGCAAGAATAGACGGCCGCTGCTGGGAAACGTCTAGGTAAACACGTTACCGCAACAACGTATACGGATATGAGAATGAACGGTGTTTTCTAAGCGGGACGTGCTTAGTAGCTATAGAGAAGGCAATTGGGGTAACCATATCAGTTCAAACCATGCGAAGGTGGGGTCGAATACAGCCACCGTGACCCTACGAGTCGTAGGAGGCGACAAAAAGGGAAGTCTCAAATCTAAGAGAGTAAAATAAGGTTGCGAGTCCCAAGGGACTCGGACCCGAGAAAGACTGCACTGTCGTAGAGAAATGTTTTGAGACACACAAGGGAAACGAGGCTTATTAGAGTGATCATAAGAGAAAAGTTCTAGAAACGAATATTTTAAAATTATTAATTAAAAAATGACAGCTAATTAGGCTTATTCCTTAGACGGTTTCTCGTAATAACATACAGTAAACTCTCGCTAATCCGGTTACAGTTATTCCGGATCGAAATGTGAAAAATGCTGTTCACAGTTGAGTGCATGCAGGAAGGCAGATGAGTAACTTGACTGTTCAGGCAAAACCTGACAGTTTCTTCAAACCCACATTATTACGTTCAAGAAGAAGTACAACTTGCGAAACTTCTGTCCATGAATAAATGTATGGACTTTTTATATTTTTTAAATGAATGCTGTACAGTGATACTTATTTTCATTATCAGTACTTATAGCCCCGGAGAAAGAGGAATATCATTAAATTTTCCATTTATTTGTGTTCTACTGTTTCGTTGTCTTGTGCTTCACTGATCAGAGCTATCGCTTAATCTGGATGACCTTCCCCCTAGTTACTCAGGATTAGCGAGTGTTTGCTGTAATTTCATAGTGGTCACTCTCGGTACGACAACTTGTTCTGTGAGTGCGAGCTAACCTTCACGTGTACATGAATAACTGATAAGACACTCGAATGTAACAGCGGCTGCAGAAGTTCAGACGAAGCTGGTTAGTGTAGCAGTTATGCTCTGGATTGGTATTCGGGCGGTGCTCATTTCGACTTTTGGCCGAGACTCAGGAAAATACAAATGAGGTTTTTCTATGTTTTCCTCAGGTTCTGCAAGAAAATTCACGGATGATAACCCAATTAGGGTCCTTCCGCTTCTTTGAAATCCTCTCCAATTCATCTCTGGCGGCAGTCATCCCACTGTAATGAAGATATGGTCAGGTGTCAAAGTAAATTAAAGAAAAGAAACATCTAGTGCTGCAAATTATTCTGGCGTGCTGACACATCCTTTGATCCGTCTCACTGTTACAAGTTTTATGACTGAACTGTGTTTGTAAACTAATTCATTGCTAGCAAAGAAGCCATTTCAATTATGTATCGGAGATTTTTTTCCAAAATTGAAATGTACACCATGTTTTCACCCTTTTATTAAAACTTAGTTAGACTGAGAAGTATTTGATCTAAAATGTAGTTCCCTTGGGATTGAGGTTGCAAGTAATTAAAATTCGCTAACATTTTAACATATTTTATAATACGACTCATCATCATCATCATCAGTAATCTGTCAAGACGACAGGCCCACAGTCTCTTTCAAAACAATTCCTCCACTTAATGCGATCTAGAGCTTTCTCCTTCAAATGACAGTATCCTCTTCTGTCCCCAAGGTCATCCAGCATCTTCTTACGTCTTCTTCCTCGTCTTCTTGTCACTTCTATCCGCCCATCTATCTTTCCTTCGATAGCTTCTTTTAGAAGGCAGTTTCTGCGTAAAACATGACCAATCCAATTAGCCTTCCGTTTTCTTATTTCATGTAGGATATTCCTCTGCTCACTGACTCTAATTAACACTTCTTCATTTCTCACATAATCGGTCCAACTGATCTTCTCCATTCTTCTCCAACACCACATTTCGAAACTTTCCAGATGTTTCTGATCTACTGCCCTAAGTGTCCATGTTTCAGCCCCATACAGAGCTATGCTCCAAATGTAGCATTTCACTAGTTTCTTCCTCAAATTTAAGTCCAATTTGCTGGTAAAAAGATTCTTCTTCTTGCTAAATGCAGCTTTTGCCATGGCAATCCTGGATTTAATTTCACTAGTACACCTTCCATCATCTGTTAACAAGCTACCCAAATATTTAAAACATTTCACATTCTCCAGTTGTTTTTGGTCTATCTTTATTGTGACTGGGGTTGGTTGTCTCGAAATTTTCATTACTTCTGTTTTTTCCACATTCATTTCCATGCCATAGCACCTTCCAATTTCAATTAGTCTATTAATCATGCCCTGTAGCACAGTTTCTTCCTTAGCCATTAACACAAGGTCATCTGCATATTTCACAGTTTATAATACGACTACAAGAAGGAAAATATTGTCACAAGTTTAGTGACTGTAGACAGGATTTGGATTGATGATCAGATCAATTGGACTATTTGGCACAGCGCTTAACTACGTTTCACAGTATTGTTACACACACATACCAGCGTCCACAGTAATGTCATCATTGCTATTGCTTGGTAGCGGATTTCAACGCGAACGTTCCCCTTCCTATGGGTTGCCGAACTGTCCCCGTGCCTCAGCTACCAGCTTCTAACAGCAACAGCTCACAACAACCGAAACTCAGCGGTTTTTTAACCCACTGACCAACTACAACAGCTAACTGGCCTGCTTATAACATTTCGCCATGGACCGCGTAAAAAACTCAGAAACACTGAGAGACGCAGGCGGATATACACAGAGATATGGCCAGACACAGACGGATACACACGCAGACTGTAAAATTAATCCATAAGCCTCTTTTTATTTTTCAAAATAAAGTTAATCGGTTAAAACAGCCTGAAGAGACAAAACGAAGAAGAAAAAATATATTAATTTGTTTCTTCTTTCACTCACGAAACACATCTGAAACTCGCATATCCTCAGCTGGATAAGTCACTGTGCACCTGATGTGCTAGACGTGACGTTGCCTCAGTGAGGAGGCTTGAACAGTTTAAGTAGCGAGATTTGAGGGGGGGGGTTGCACTTGAACGGCCATGATGGGATATGCTTGACTTACACTGTCGCGAGGCTCTTTCTCCCGTTAGTGGCTTTCTGCGTGGTTTCATATCCATGGAAGCGATTGATTGTACATGAGATGCGCCATTACACTTCGCTCTTCGTCACGCATAGCTATTCCTTCGCTTCATTTAACTTCACGTATTTCTTGCAGTTCTCAAAATAACCAGCAATGTGTGAGGTTTATGTTTTCTACGGTGGCGAATATGAAGATTAATAGCTTTTCGAATATGCCGCTGTGTAGTGTGATGGATTCTTTATCGACGGTTCCAAAACAGGTGATGCCTCCATCTTTACTGTAGAAAGGTTTAATTCCCTGAAGTTCGAGGCAGCTTTTAAAACCGAAACTTCATTCCATACCTGCTAGACTAAATGATATTACATACCAAAACAGTGATTTTAATGATGAGCAACAAATAAAAAGCTGTATAGGATTTAAGGTTTTCACTACTATGAATATTGATAGGCCTATGGGGTTATTTTTGGTTGTAATACTGGCATGTGCACTTGCAGGGGGAGGCAAACTAGGCATCTGCCCCCTCCCGGACTCTTGGGAAAAATTCAAAACTGGAAATGATGAAAGAAATATCTCAAATAACACACACACACACAGACAAAGTAAAATTACTTCTAAATTTCACACCAACAATGTTTCCTTGAGATCCACATCTGTAGGGCCATACGTAAAATATTTTTAAAAGTCACGTTTAAACATGTTGAAATGTGACTGTAATAAAACCAGATCGCCGCTCCAACCGCGATCCTGCGTCGAATTCAGAAACAAAACCACTGAGCTCGTTAAAACCGTTCGTGCCAACCGCCGATTGTTAATAAGAGTACCATTTTAATATCATGTAAAACGCGCATACCCCAGCGTGTTTGACGCTTTTCTTTCAATTGATTGGAACTCGTGAGCGCTATCATATACTCGTACATGTACAAACAGTATGTATTTCACTAGTTCGGTGTACCGGGCAGTTATTTTTATTTTAATTATTTATGTTTTTATGCATATCATTTATTCTGTGTTTATTTTGCTTCCATCAAAAGCAATTCAAACAATTTCCTTATAGTCTGTAAGTTTTGAGGTTTTCACGGCGATGACTATGAAGAAAGTCGTCTTCTGGGTTTAGGCGCCGTGTATTCTTCGTTTTGGCCGACGTTTCGGAGGAACGTATCGCCTCCATCTTCAGAGCAGTTGAATGGCTTGGAATGCAGAGAGCAGTAGCTACTGCTTTAATTGTTTTGTTCAGCAAAGAAAGGATGCGGTTATTTACATTGTCTACATTTTTACAACAAAAGCACATACGTATTTATTACTTAACTGCTATATAAATTTTGAGGTTATCAAGGCGGTCAGCTTCTCATCCGATCCCGGAAGTTAGGCAACCAGAAAGTTCCCTTCAGTGACACGATGGTGATATCCTCATGGGACGACACTCCTGCATCCAGGGCTTCAGAAAAGGGACTATTTTCTCACCTCCCACTTCCCATTCGCATGGGCCCTCAAACGTTTTGTTTCACAATTTATTTTCCCTTATGTTAAGATGAATACTGTGGTCCCGAAAAGAACTTAGTTTTCCGATAATTCAGTTTCCCTTCTGCGACGGAAAGAAGTCCTGAGGAAGATCATATTTAGCGTATGCGATCTCCTTCCTGTCTGTGTGTCCCTTCTCCATCAGCTCTTCAATTCCTGAACCAGTCTTTATGAAACTTGGTACGTAAATCATGGCACCTGAACCAATTTCAGTGGCCTATTTAAAAAATCCCTCCTATCAGTCTGTGTGTTCCTATTTGTGTCCGTTCACTTCGGTTTTTCTAGATCTTACACATTTGGTAGGACGCCTTGGGCGGGTGATCAGCTCGTCGCAAGGCCTCTACCAGTACACAAATACAGAAAAACGCACACACACAAACTAAACATCCATGCTCTGAGTGGGATTCGAACCCACGATCCTGGTTTCCAAGCGAGCGAAGACAGTACATGCCTTAGACCACTAGGCTAGCGTGACGGGCTTACAAAGTCACTAACGTAAGTATGAGGACAGGAGCAGCGTGAAAATACTAGTATCACAACTTGTAAGCTGAAATTGTAAATTATTTTGTGAGATAATGTTATTTTAAAGCGAGATACTCAACAAACACAAATGTATGACAGTCTTTCCTTTTTTACAGGTGAATGAAGAAGCATCTTTATATTACGCAGTCAACTAAAGTCCTGCAGACTTGCTTGGAAAGAAGTTGCATGCCGTCACATGTCATCATAGGTATGTTTTCCTTTTGCCTACATTCTAGTCACAGGCTGTAGCACGAACACACATTGCTCGGTGAACTTAAACGCGGAACATCTTAGTTTCTTTCAGCTAAATCAACGTCCCATTCCGTCGTCTTTAACGGTTCATCGATCTCTTCTCTGTAAGCAACCATAAGGTTCTGCGATCTGATACATATATGGCGCCACAGTAGCGAAGAGTAACGACAGTTCTGGGAAGAACTGGTCGCCCGCTTTCCTCACTATAATCTGAGCATCTGAGAAAAGACAGAAAAGAACTTCAGTACATATGCGTAATTAAGTCAATAAAACAGTTCTACAAAATTGACTTCTACAGAAGCCAAGACAATTTGGGAGTAAGATAACCATGTAGATAACCAATGGCATTATGTTTTTTAGTTGTTGCTGTGAGAAACCGGTATCTGAATCCGGAAATCGGAAATCTACAGAAAGGGGAACATCCGCTTTGGTAGCCGCTATCAAGCAACGTCATTGAAGACATGACTGTTGGCACTAGTGCGTTTATGTAATAGTAAAATGTAAAAGGTAGTCACGTGATGTATTAAAATAGCCACTAAGTCCTGTCATCAATCCAAAACCCGTCTTTAGTCACTAATACAATTGACAGTATGTTCTCTTAAATTAATGTACCTCGTAAGAACATTATAGTAGCGGTAAGGGATCCCCTTTAGTAGGATCATGGGAATGTGAGTTAGTTATATTAGACACATTCTTTCGTATAGAGCTTCGCTATTTGTTTTGCATAAACGTACTTTAATAAATGAAATAGAGGTAGCCCCGCTTATTATTGCCCACTTTTTCGTGGTTTCTGAGAGAATGTTGAATGTTATCGTGAGGTAAGTCTTTCTTGAAGCTTGTAGATAGACAGGGAATAGTTACATTATTGTTAAATACTTTCCAGTCTGTTGTTGGGTGGTAAGGAAACAACCGCTGATAAATGTCCGCCTCTATTGCTGTTCTTGCATTTCGATTTCAATATTTAGAAACAAAGTTAAAATCCTCTCCTTGCGTCCTTCATTTACGAAAGCGGACATAGAAACTGCCTGGAGAGTTTAAATTGAGTATATTTTGGTATTCCCGTTAAAGCAAATTACCAGAGGAAAATGAATTAAAACAAAAAATAAATGACTGTTCTCAATATTGTAATGGAAATTTTATACTTTAGAAGTACGAGCAGAATTCCACCAGGAGCTTCAAAATCTGCAGTAGCTCAAGTTTCATAGTGATATTGTCACGTGCTTTAGTGACTATAGACGGGGTTCGGATTGGTGACCGGATTTATTGACTACTTACAGGTCGTAACTACAAATAATTGTAACACTATTGCTAATTTCCACACTACAAATCTCTTCAGCACTATGTCTTCCCGGTCTGCTTTCACTAGTCATTACTCGGTAACAGCTCTCAAAAATGGTTATTCCTTGGCAATGTTTTCACTAGCCGTTTCCTGGTAACGAAGCTTCAGCTTCCGTTGTCCGCTGGTTAACTCTCCCCAACTGAACCCTCAACTGCACTGCACTCACTCGCTAAGCGGAACTCAGTCGGTCCAGTGATATAGCCTCGGAGCTGACGCACAGAGAACGCCGTTGGCAACACCTCTTCAATTGTTACGTGACGTCACCACGTACGGTACGCGTCACAACTCTTATTGTGACATTTCCTCAACTGTTGCATCCGGCCATTAACTAGCATAGCAACGGCTGTTTCTTTGCTATTACAGTTGTTCCCTTGAGCAAATACGCCACCACATTTTCAGTATCATGACAGTGGGATGTTTGATTTGCTTGGCAGCACATTGTATGTACACACACACGCACACACGAATTGGTAATACCCAGATCACAATTATTGACAGCGTTGGCAGGGGAGAAAGTGTTTTGTTTGCTTTTGAACTATAAATACACCGGAGTAGAATTTTTTTATTCTAATTAGTAAATATATCTAATATCAGACAATATATATAGTTGCGGCACAGAATGAATGTTATTAAATTCCAGGAATTAAACGGTATTCTTTGTTAAAATCATGGTTCGGTACAGAGATAGCAACCGCCCCTGTTGATAGAATATTTACAATATTTTCTATATAGAATTTAGTCTTTTGTTTTGCCATAAATCTCCCTGACCATGCACAATTCTTTTCATCCTTGTAACGGATATTCTAGGACTTCGTCGGTTCTGCTGCTCGAAAAGTGACAGTTGCACTGAGCACTGTCAGTCACTGCTGAGCAACGTTCTGTTCATATACTTGTGCATGTATCTTCACTCTCAACTTAGTTGATAATCGGACTGAACTACAAGATATGCAAAAACTTTAGTTCTGGAACCATCTTGGTGAATACGAAATGTTTCTATTTGTCAGCAGCTTATGTAACGATCCCATCGGTAACTCAGGCGATATAGCGTAAAATAATTCTATAATAGTGCAATGTTTTCAAAGTGTGGTGTTTGTACCACCGGTGGTACGTGAAAGGATTGCAAATGATGCACGTCAGAACCGTTACTAAAATTCTTAACACTGCTCTATCTGCCGTGAGATGTACTTGTAATTGTCAATTTATTACAAAGTTAATAGAAAGTCCGTCGAGTGTAACAATTTGTAGGTGTAACGGACCAAAAATGAAACAATTCAAAATATGTCAATTTATTTTTCATCTACTTTTTTGTTAATATACTGTCACTTGTAGGGGTGATTATTAGACGGTGTTTGGATTGGCGAATGGATTTGTTGAACAATTATTCAGACTAAGCGGAACTACAAGCGATTACAGCGCTACCGCTATCCTCCACAATTTACAAATCACTCGCGCGCGCGCACTCACACACACACTACGGTTTTTAACATAATAATTACACCAGTCTCGCTATAACTGTACCACACAATTAAGTCTTCCTTTCATAGCCGCATTCTAGCAACTGACACTTTGCTTGACAGATGAACTGCCATTCCTCAACTAACTGGATCAGTGTCAAAATTACTTTACGACTGGCGGTTTACAGCCAATCAGTTCGTCTTGGCGCCAGATCCCTTGTGTCCCAAGACCAGAGATTTTTTTTTTCCAAATGAACTATTGCAGTAATTGTACTTATATAACATCCTCTTTGACGAGGATATGGGTGCGTCTCTTTATGAATATGCTTTGCTTTTCGTCAAATATATATTTCTCTCATATAACATGTTATTGAAAATTCTTCCTTTTGCACTGCACAGAAGTATTTTCTCAGTACGGACTTTCAGAGCAGATCATGCCTAACTTACTTATCTTGTTGTTGTTGTTGTTGTTGGAGAGGATGGGTTTCCCCATGCACTTAGACCATATATTGATCCATTGTGCGTCCCCCTGTGATATTCTACCAGTCTCTATACCCTACCGGTACTGGTGCGTCCCATCAGTCCCGACTCAGCCAGCGAGTTCGGCCTCTACTGGCTCAGCGGTATCTCGATGCTTCCCCCATCTACCAGAGGCGTTAGAGACTACTGTTGGGCGGGAAATGTCCTGAATTTGGCTCAGAGGTCCCCTTGAGACATGAGGTTCTTTTACGTGCCGTAAAGCTACGACACNTACGACACGGGACCCACGGCTTAAAGTCCCTCCCGCCCTTAAAAATTCCACGACCTCCGCCGGGTTTGAACCCGCGTACCTTGAGTCCCGAGGTGGGAACGTTACCCCTAGACTACGGAGGCCGCTAACTTACTTATCTTAGTCATTTGAAGGGTCGTAAGGTTGACCACTGCCAGTTTTAAATCTCTTATATTTTCTACGTCTGGATTTACTTTGTCCTATACCGTGAACATGTTCATTCTTATGATTTTGTATCACTTCTGCTTGTTACCTGCACAATTTTGTTATATAATCGTATACATACGGAAAATTGAAAGCCGTGTGCAAATCGCGGACCGATGTGCGCCTTGGCAAATTTCCAGTGGTGCGAAGAATTTTGTTTTTAATGCGCAGCAATTTTAAGAGGTAGGTGTTTGCTAATTCCCAGGCGAGACAAGCGTAAATCATTACTGGTCTGATCAGTGCCTTAAAGAGGGTACCGTCAGACGGTCAACTTCCATTCGCTTTCATTTCTTGGTTTGAAACATCCTAGTCTATACTAGGATTTTTTTATATTTGTTTCCGTTCTTGGGGAACTTAGGATACATCATAGGATATTTCCTGTCTAATTTTCGCCTTTTGCATTGATATTATCACATCGGTTCTCATAATCCGCTTAAAGGACAGGCATAATAAGAGCTCAGAAGGCAAGATATCTTCAGCAGAACTTGTAGCATGAGGCATGCCTCTGAAGCCAATTTCCCTCCAGACGTAACGTCGATGTGCTCTTGTACTAGTCCAGCTTTAAATGTTTTGTGCACTGCTAACGTATTTATGTTTTGCGCTCGAAATTCCAGCACAGCGTTATATTGTGAATACTTCCGGGGCCTGCTTCCAGGTATCTCCGAGTGTAATCAAGCGCTCGATCAATGGTTCACTAGTGAACTGCCCTTTAATTTTGTTTGCTTGAAAATCCTCTAGGTTCGGAGTGAATGAATGTTTCAGCGCTGAACCTGTCTGAGCGTAGGCGGCATAGAACGGATTGTATATGCAAATAGAGCGGAGGTCCTGACATCTGGTTGCTGGAACAGAGACGATGAAGAGACCGGTCTCCCTCCACCCCCAGTCAGTCTGAGTGACAGTGTTCGTCTTATATGACTGATGATGCTTCGCCCCTTTCCATCTGTCTTCCAAAAACCAATGACATTAGGATAATTACAATCTACTCAGCATCTCACATTGTACGGGGACTTCTTCAGTGAAAGTAAAATACGAAACACCATGGTGAACTCGTATCGTAAATATTAGGGTGAACACTGTACACTAAAATTTGTGTTTGGAGTTGGCACAAAGTTCGAGAAAGCCATATCGCACATCGCTCCATATACGCGTAGTGCGGGGAGAAACTTACATTCAGCTCTGTCAGCACCGGAGTTCGTTTCCTGCTTAAAGTTCACTGCACTCGATAACGAATTTGACCCCTTATCTACAGAGCTAGAAACGTAAGCCAAGAATGAGAGCAACTTCTGTAGTCCCCCTACATTTATGTATTTCTCCACCAAAGAACGACAGAACCCATTAAACGAACACATGTTTAAACCTCGTTATAAATCATGAGGAGCGTATTTTTGTTCCTTGGCACTACAGCCCCAGTGGGTCTAGGTCTGCCTCCATGAACTTCTCGGTTCACTTCGGTTTTTCTAGATCTTACACATTCGGTAGGACTCCTTGGGCGGGTGATCAGCTCGTCGCAAGGCCTCTACCTGTACACAAACACAGAAAAACGCACACACACACAAACTAAACATCCGTGTTCTGAGTGGGATTCGAAGCCACGATCCCGGTTTCCAAGCGAGCGAAGNATGGGATTCGAAGCCACGGTCCCGGTTTCCAAGCGAGAGAAGACAATACATACCTTAGGAGCGTATTACAATGAAGAATATACCTGTATGGTTCACTCGAGAAAAAGATTCATTGTAATCTGGTTCAGCCGTCTGTCTGTCTGTCTTATCTATCCGTCCGTCCGACTATCTATCTATCTATCTATACCTATATATCTCTTTCCTGTTAACCTGAACATGTTGGTGATTTGATTCACCCTCGTACGTATGCAACGAAGACGAGTATGTACTCGTATACTTTCATAATAAGTGCGAAAGTCTTAACTCTTCAAGCCGCAGACAGAGCTTGTCTCCGGATTCCCATCGGGGGGCTCAGGTTCGATTCCAAGTCAGGTAATGTGGGATTGTTGGTGAAAAATATGACACCGGGAAGGGTTCTATCCGAGTACTTCGGGTTTCTCTGTCAGTTCTCATTCTACCAAGAACTCCAATTATTCCTTACTCATCCCTCCATCGACGCCATGTTTTCTCGATAATGACAACGTCGTTGACTAGTAGAAATAAAAATAACGAATATTATTTCGCTGGATTTTAGGTTTTCGCAACGGTGTCAATCTCTTGGCTCTGCAGTCCTCCACCTTCTTGTCGTCACTTGCTTGGCGAACTCTGCAACACTGAAGATGGAACTGTTCCCTCTTCCGGAAGATCGGTGAACTTCTTCGAGAATAACCGGTGTCACTTACCAGGAAATATTATTTTAAGGGATTATTTCCATAAACAACAAAACCCATTTAATCTTTAAGATTATGATGAACTAGACCCTTATAGTAAAAATAAAGGTAAAGCTATCCCTGTAACAGGACGTGGAGGCCCATAGGGTTGTCAGAGGTTGAGGGTCCCACATTATCTAGACAGTCGGTTCACAGATGGCGGTAAGGTTGTCAGCCTTAAGCGCCGGCTGCGCTTTACTCCCGGGAGATTCCTGGTACTCATTTCTGTTAGAGGCTGAGTCAACCTCAGGGCCATAATGCAGGTGGAAGGAATAGGTCAGTTGAAATTATCCACCTCATCGGGACTCGAACCCGCAACCTTCCGGCTTGTAACATAGTACCGCAACCGAATACGCTATCGCGTACCTCCGAAACCCTTTTAGTAATCATACAGTTCATTCACTGTTATCATTGACTTAAGGCTTCCGCGGCCAAAATTCTATATGGCGTCGACTGTTAGGAATATTCCGCTAAGAATGATGGAGGTTCTTGTGTGTTTCGCATATACTACAGTTGTCATCTTCAGGTTCTGTGTGACTGCTAAATTACTGCTGGCTCTTGCCAGTACAGTGATTCCCGGAGCCGAGTTCCGCGATACCCATGACCATATTTTCATGTGGTAGAATGACTGTAGACGGGGTTTGTATTGGTAATTGTATTTATTGAACTCTTCTGTAAGGCGCGAGACATCACTTTACCGTTCATTATTACACACACGTCTTAGTGTCAACAGTCACATCTTCATTAGCCGTTGCTCGGTAACGGTTTTCAAAGGCGAATGTTCCCCTTCCTCTCTGTTCACGTACTATTCCGATCCTCACCTACCAGCTTCTAGCAGCAACGGCTCGCAACTGAAACACGAGGTTTACCCCACTAAATCACTCACCAACTAAGCTCAGCTCAGTTGACTGACTGAACTCTCTCCTCACTAAATGTCCTACTAATATCTCAGCACGGACCACACAGAAAAAATCGTCCTTTTGTTACTGTAGTCTAGTAACGGTCATTGTCTAGTTGTTGGTTTCGTCGTCATTGTCTAGCAACTGGTCTACATGCCACAATATTTTAGTGCCTTACGGCTCTGGTTGCTATCAAAGATCTCGTGTGATGAAATTTTGGAAATATTTATAGAGCGGGCAGAGGCGATGAGACGGGAGTGAGGCTGTCACTGGGGGAATCGGGGGTTAGCGGTGCTGTTTATTGTGCTCTGTAGCATACTGATGCCTTGCGTGAGACACAGTATCTATGCACATACAAGAACCGTCTCTACATCTCAACTCGAAGTTCGTAAGTCACAGGTGAATTGTTTGCAGCAAGGAAAGATACGCACGCTACAAACACAGAGAACACTTTAATGGAGTTCAATGCAGTGCACCCGAAAATAAAATTCACTGTGTAAAAAGAGACACAAAATAAAATAAATTACCTAAACAAAATAATTACAAACAAACACAACCAACTAACATTGGTGGGTGGTGGGAATACTTAAAGGATACTGTCACCTTAGAGGAGACCTCTTCAAACTAGGCCTAAAGAACAGTCCAACTTGTGAGAGGTGTCAAGAAGAAAATGAAACAGCCACACACATCCTGTGCGAATGTGAGACATTAGCTTATTTAAGATTACGTCACTTGGGTCAATACTTTATGGAACCAAGTGACTATTTCGACTTCCCCACGTACAAAATCCTTCACTTCATTCGAAGCGCAGGATTGCTGAGGGGATAATCAAAAGGGGAAGCACAATAGATCACTGTGGTCGCAGTGCAAGGGCCAAGAAGGCCCACCCCTTGTACATTTATTCATTCAACTAACATTTGTTATGTATCGGAAACCCACCACCACAATCTACCTGATTATACTTAATAACTAAGAAATCTGCTATAAACTGTTTAATCGATCGAATGAACATATACACTTTTACACGCGAAAATAAAGACCAAGAATTAAAAACTATAAGAGAAATGTTAAATAGCAATTAAGACAAATAAAGTATATAAATAAATAAAAAACAAAGAGTTACTGGGTTTTTGGACTTTGTCCATTGTCCCATATTCTAGTCCAGTGATTGAGGTCAGCTCTTCCTAAGGGACCCGACTGAGTAGGTGTCTTCCTCTCTCACCTGAGGACGGAAATAGATCCGTTTTCCGAAACGTGTTTTCTAGTTTTTAGGATACTGGACAATGGGCACAGTCCAAAAACCCAGTAATTATGAGTGTTATATACATCGTCAGAACACTTTAGAATATACAAAAACACAAACTTTCCACCAATAACCCAAAACAGATACAACTCAAACATGTTACTGTCCAGATACGAGATTAATAAAAGAAGTATATAAGAATACCAACATAAATATAACATCCTAAACTACCAACATAATAGAAAACCACGTAAAGTCAAAAGAAAAACAACTGACATTTACAATTTAATCGGAGTATATCAATTGAAATGCAACAAATGTTCACTCAAGTTTATCGGGCAAACAGGACATATTTCAAGGACCAATAAAAAGAATATTTCCAAGCCATAAGAACAAACACACAAATTTCAAAATGCGCACAACATATACTAGACACAAAACAAATACATAGCACAATTCGCCACATTTTGGAGGTCTTACATATTGGAAATAAAGGACAATCGTTAAACACACTCGGTCGTTTTCACATATGTAATTTAAGTACATAAGCATTAAAAATGAATGACACCTTTGCAGGTATATAACCGTACAGTTCACATCGTAACAGAAGCATACGCATCACAATGAAAATAAAACATACCCCAAATACACTCCCTACCACCGACTCTATCGAAACGACCACTCCCTCCCACCTTACGTATCACGTGACCTACATAATATACTAGAGCAAGGAACAACAGCTAGTATAGACATAGCCACACCGAAGGAAAGACAACAGGAAGACGGGGCACTACCATACAAGACACAACAAAATGCACTAGTAAGTACAAAGGACAAAACTAGGAAGGAATATATATATATATATATAAAAGGAAAATAGGTTAAGTTTATTTGGTGCATCCTGTTGTGTTTATTATATAAAATTCTGTATTAGGATCCATCGTAACACAACAATGAAACGGTGAGTGTATTTCCTTGATGATGGCTTTAAAAAGCAAAACATATAGCTAAGGTGATATTGCCCTAGACCGTTTCATTGTTGTGTTAGGACGGATCATAATAAATAATTTTAGGAAATTTGTAAAGCTAGCCCTGTAAAACGCAGTGGAGACATAAGGTTGTGAGACGTCGAGGCTCACACATTTTCTAGACAATCGGCTCAGATGGCGGTGAGGTTGTCACCCTTACGCTCCGGCTACCCTTTACCCCAGGAAGATTCCTGATACTCATTTCTGTTAGAGGCTGAGTCGACCCCAGGGCCATAAAAGGATTAGGTGAACTAAAAAATCCAATAACTTCATCGTAATTCAAAACCGATACCTTCGTGCTTGAAGCATAGTGCCTCAACCGCGTACCCATATATGTGTGTATATATATAAAACCGTGATTTTTGTCCGCAAGCGAAATATACCGAGCGAGCGACCGCCGCTTGTCAGCGAAGTTAGTGCCAAGTTTAGCGGATAAAACATGTCGCGTGGTCAGCACAACGAATCCCCATGGCCGTTAATTTCGGTTTTATAGACCGGAGCCGCTATTTCCTTGAAATAACCCCTCAGTTTTGATCACGAGGCTGAGTGAGCCCCGTTCCAGACCCACTAATTCTCAGTAAAAATCTGGTAGAGCCGGGAATCGAAGCCGGACCTCTGGATCTGTATCCAGGAACTCTGACCACTAGACCACAGAGGCTAATATATATATATGTATNTTGTACAGTACTCTGATAGAGTTTGGGTCACCCATGGAACAAGTTAGGCAGACTGAAATATGTTTAAACGAAACGTATGATAAAATCCGTATAGGTAAACATTTGTCAGATAATTTTCCTATCCAGAATGGTCTAAAACAAAGACATATTTCATCACCGCATAGTTTCAACTTTGAATGAATATATAGGGAGTGGGCCTTTTCGGCCCCTGCACCGCTACCTACAGTGACCTATTGTGCTTCTTTTCGACTTTTCTTTAGAATATTCCATTAGGAAGGTCCAGGAAAACCAGGTGGGACTGAAGTTAAATGGGACACATCAGCTGCTGGTCTGTGCTGATAATTTGAATCTACTGGATGACAATATAGATACCATAAAGAGAAAGACACGAACTTTAATAGACACTAGTAAGGAGGTCTGTCTAGAAGTAATCACAGAGAAAAGGCCGCGCCATAGCACAAGCGGTTAGTCGCTGGCTTTCCACCGCGACCGCCCGGGTTCGATCCCGGGTCTGGTCAAGTGGGATTTGTGGTGGACAAAGTGGCGCTGGGGCAGGTTTTCTTCGAGTACTTCGGTTTTCCCTGCCAATCTTCATTCCACCAGTTGCTCCACAATCACCCTCACATATCATCTGGGGCTGGTATAATAGGCCAGAAGTGGCCGCACTACAAGAGACTTAGTTCCACCCCACTAGCAATAAAAAATCACGGAAAACTAAGTATATGTTGCTCTCCCGTCACCAAAATGCAGGGCAAAATCATGACTGATGTCATGATAGGTAACAGATGTTTTGAAAATGTGACACAGTTAAGATATTTGGGAATCACTATAACAAATCAAACCCTGATTCAGGTTGGAATTAAGAGGAGATTGAGCTCGGGTAATGCTTGCTACCATTCAGTCCAGAACGTTTTGTCTTCTCGTCTGCTGTCCGAAAGCAAAAAATTAGAATATACAGGACTATAATTTTGCCTGTGGTTCTGTATGGGTGTGAAACTTGGTCTCTGAAATTAAGGGAGGAACATAGATTGAGGGTATCCGAGAGCAGGTGATTGTTGAGGAGAATATTTGGGCCGAAGAGAGATAAAGTGACAGGAGATTGGAGAAAAGTGCATAATGAGGAGCTTCATAAGTTGTACCCTTCTCCAAGTGTAATTAGAATGAGCAAGTGAAGGAGGATGAAGTGGGCAGGGCTGCGTGCACGCCGGTCCCAGGGTATTTACCGAACTTTGACCAAATCTGTCACAGTATTGAAAGGAAAGTGGCAATTAATTCTTCCCAGAACTTCTTGTTATTTGTGTGATTGTGCCAACTCGGTGATTGGCTCTTGTAGCGGTTGAGTTGGCATGCACAAGTAAATAATTTAGTTGAGTTAAGTGACACGATTATCGTCATCGCCTTCAGACGCCTCAGAGACGTTCATCCGACTCGGGTTTGAGACGCTCTCTGTGATAAGGTCGAGCTTCTCGTGACATTTTCGGTTATCATTTTTCTTGTGCCATTCATCATGTCAACCTTTCCAACGGCTTGTATCGGAAATAACATTAACGTCATCGAGGGTAAATAAACCGTATAGTTTGTAAAGCATTCAAAAACCTATCAATTAATCAATCAGTCACGATATCATTAAAATGAAGATTAATAGGGAGTAATGGTTTATATGATAGGGTGTCTGTGAACACGTGAAGACTCCTAAGTGCGGATTTTCCTACAGGTTCTTTTAATACAGAAATTTCTTTGCGATTTTTAAAGTTTGGTAGCACCTGAACCTCCATCCGGTTCCCTGCAGAACAGAAGCACAGACCGTTACATCTGCACTCGCTTGCAGTTTTCTGATTCGTGTTCGTGGGAGAACTAGCTAACATATGAACTGCGACTTATGGAACATCTCGACTCAGGCTTATCGTGACTTTTCTCAGGCTCTCCAAACAGTCTACATCTTCACTACCATCATATTTCTGAATTTTATTCCATCTGCAATAATGAATTTGAGTTGCATTTATTTTGTATTATTACTGTCACGTGTATGAGTGACTGTACACGTGGTTTGGATTGGCAATTGGGTTTATTGACTACTTAGTGATCATAATTAAAGTAACCATAGCGTTATCGCTAATTGACACACACTGCAGTTCATTACAGCACACACTATGTCTTTTTACTCTGCTGTGTCTTAGACAGTCATTGCCAGGTGACGGCTTCCAACGTCTGATGTTCTCTTATTCTGTTTTCCCGAATTATTCCCGTGTCTCAGCTACCAGCGTCTAACAGCAACGGCTCACAGCGACTGAACTGCCGTAGTCCTCCTGATTACTCAACCAACTCACTTCACTCTGCTGTACTCAACTGCACTGCCTGTGTACGGGACGTTACCTAGCAATGTCTCTGCATGCTGAACTACTGTGTGAAATGAATCAGAATTTAAATACGACTTTTGTAGAGTAACCGTTTGGGATATTGAAAAGTCGTCTGTGAAAATAACATTAAGTTGTGTCTTACAGTGAGAGGGTGAGTGGCGGGAGGTGGAGGGAGGTTGGCTCAGAATCTTGCTGAAGACTGCCCTTCTGTTTTAGTGATGTCAGAACCTGAGTTTCTAAGCCTAATAACTTAACTATTTATAACTTTTCTATATCTCTGCTCAGTAAACGTAACCGATTCGAACTTTCGAGAACAGTACAAAAAGGGGTCAAAGTGGAGATCACTGAATTGTTTCTGTGACAACTGCGCAGGCCGCAAAACTTCTGAAACTCGGAGCAAATCAGTGTACATAGGCAGGGTACAACTACGGAGGCAGTCAGTAGTTTAAGACAGTAGATATTGTCTATTCTTGCTTGGATTTCGATTTCCAGTGGCACACAGTGGGTAGACAGAGAGACAATTTCCCCTCTGACGATAACATTGTGTCGTGTCATCGTGCTGATAATGCCTCAGTGGAACTGGATAAACTTAGTTTCGGTTGAATCCTCCTATATTGCTGCATCCTAAGGCTCATGCTGACTGGTCTACTGACGTTTATATGCCATGTCAGTTGCTAAGAAACATCTACTGCACTTGCGGTTTAGTGTCGTTCCAATTTTGTGTGCCCCTTAAAAGCAACCAGTTTCAGATGTGGTCTGAAAATTTTACTGTTTGAAAGTGTCACTTCATACATTGCTACTCGTGTTGCTACAGAGCTATATTATAAGATAAAATATGCACATGTTATATTTCTGGACATTACCCATTGTCTTGTTTTTATTTACAAACACGGTCTTTAAAAAGCAACAGCTAGGAGACTGGATTTTGTGTCCATCTTCAGGAAAACCCTACTCAGTTGGGCTAATTCCCATTTGCGGATAACTGTACCAACATAAGTTAGGGCACGAACCATCTGCGAGAGCTAAGACAAAACACTGAAAGAACTTGAACACGTGTGAGGCCTAGCAGCAGAGATGTATCATAATACAAGTCACCATTGGAGGGATAAATTCTCCGTATGGTGCCAAGATACAAACACTAATTTCCCCACTCATTCTACACTGGTCGCAATTGTAGTGCTTTTCTTCCTTCTGCTGTGGTAACGGGAGTCCATACAGTCTTGACAGATTGGTTGGATGGTTTATCAGGGACATGTGGGCGTATTCCTTTTATTTCATTTACATGTGTTTAGCTCAATCTGCAAGAACTTCGCTTGTTCCCAACATATTTTTTGGCCTTCCTCGTGCTCACGTTGGGCTGATTTCGATTTTTCAAACAGGCCCGGTGTCAGGTTATATTTGTGCTCCTTAATGCGTACTTCTAAAGGCCTGCTTATTTCACCGATTTAACATCCGCTACAGGACGATGGATAACGTCCTGGTTCTGCGCCTGAGTCTTATATTACCACCAACGCTCAGTCGGCAAGTCTCTCTTGGAATAGAGCACGCATCTGGACTTAGTACCAGATTTTGTTACTGTCAGACAGTTCCGGGTTTGTTGATGTGGGGCGTTCTCTCCGACAAGAGAATGGGTCTGTCGTTTGCAACTGCAACGATTTCTCACAGTTTAATATAAAATTGATATCTATAACTTGATCTATCACAAGATGCAACCTTTGCGTTCCTTCATGTGAACACTGCCCACCTGCCCGGTATATTTGTGTGTGTGAGGGGGAGTGTACGGCCTTGCCCGCAGCTAGGCAATACAGCATCGAGTGATAGGATAACTGGCGAAGAATGAACTGACACATATGTGGAAGGAAGCCATCCCAATGACATGTGTATTCCGACGTTTGACTGGAGGGATAGCAAAATCAAGAAAACCCCAGTGTAGTGGGTGTCGTGGCCGAGATTTGAATCAAATACCTCCCGAATATATGTCTAGATAGTTTTCTCCTCGGTGATAATGCATAATTTTGATATAAGTTACCGACGTTTCGGCGGTAAATACTGCCTTCTCCTTTAGAAGAGAAGAGGGAGCTCGGAATATAAAAGGTAGAAGGTATAATCGGTTAGTGGCCTCAGCGCTGAGCTAACCAGTGAGTGTGGGGAGAGAGTCGGACTACTTACGCTACACTATGCTTGCTTTTCTCACCTGAAGCTGGAGGCAGCACGTTCTTCCGAAACGTTTTGTAATATCATTCAGACTTTGCAGTGGCACAACCCTCACGACAATAATATTCATATTCACTGCCGGAGGAACCACAAAACACATTCCCTTGTCTATCCAGAACTGCGTGCCAATAGATGTCGCGTCTGACTCTCATCCGGGCGGCCTAAGGTTCGAATTCTAGTTCGAGTCCGGTTATCCTGCCAGAATTTTCATTCCTTCTCTTTGTTACAATACCTTGAAGCCACTTTAAGTCATAGCACATTTCGATAAATCTAAACACTGCTAGTGTCAGAAGATCCCATGTGTTTATGTGTTCCCGATGAGATATTCATCTGCCACTGTTTAGTCTTGCATCGTTATCATGTTCGTCGCCTTGTCTGACAAGGGATCAGCAGGTATGCTCTGCCGACGTTTCAGTAAGGCGCTCTAATCGCTTAATTAATTGCAAGGTCTTAAGCAAATTGTGATACAGTCCGCTCCTGAGAGGTATGCAATTCTCAGGATGAGGGGGAAAGAGGAGCGGTACGGGTTCACATAAGATTAATAACTTCTTGCGTCAAAGTCGAAGTTTAAGCACAAACTTTGAACTCTTATTCAAAATATGTGACGCAGAATCTCATACTGCTGGAGTTAATGGTGCCATATTTTCAGTGAAGAGATTTTTAAATCTGCTGTCATTCAGTGCCGGAAATTTCGAGGAAAACTGCCTGTTAAAGCACACTCATTCCTTCAGTTTCTTCTCATAGTTCGTGAGTGAGCAGTGCACCACACTCGCCCCATGGGTTGCAGCCAGTTTTAACCTGTGATCTCTCTCGTAAAATGTGGATTCGTATCTAAAATTTTTACTAGGCGATAAATGTCATAGATGCTGAAAGATCATATTTAGCGATATAAACCAGAGCGAAAATGCGCTGTCTGAAGAATAGTTATAAAAATGCTGATTTGACAGAAAACGGGGAATGTCATAGTTTTGGGATTAGAAACCCAATAAACACCAACTAGTTATTTATGTTGATGTTGTTGCGGTCTGAAATGAAACATGATATAATGAAGAGTTTCTTATTCTGGGATGTAACACCGTGTAGTACGTTGAAAGTCAACCGACGTTTCGGAAGAACATGTCACTTCTATTAATAAGGTAGAAGAATAAGCCAATCATGAAACCAGAATGAAGCAGGTACAGGAAGTAGCATTACCCCTGACAGTATACCCTTAGGATTGTCCTTCGTGTGACAGTAGAATTTCAAAGCTGCAGGAGTTTTTACAATAAATGACAGATATACGTTTGGTATACTGGACTTGGCACATTTGAAGTTAGATTTTATAATTGTATTCTTCGTGAAGTTACCCACATGGCAATACAGTACACCTGAATCCTTTAAACCAAAAAGAGGCATTCACATTTTCTCCCATTTTCTTTGCATAAAAGGGCTTAATCTCCATGATCCTTTCCAAGACGCATCACAGTTCCGGTCTCCAAGAAGGTCACTCACATTTCACCATGACCTTCCACTTCACGACGCTTACGTAATCTTCATATTCTCACCGCAATTTACAAATTTACGCTGCCAGATTTCGTTCGTTGTTTCCAGACCCGTTGTAATGACGCTTCGTTATATTCGCTTTTCACGAAACAGCATCTGTTATCATAATCCGACGACAGATTTGCCTAGACGTGGAGTGAATCAATGAGCAAACCATTTCTTTTTTATGGTTGGAGATGTTTTAGAACTACTGTTGTCTATAAAGGGAACTAACGGGCACGTCTTCTGTGAGTACAGAATATTTTGAGAACATTAAACTAAACTTTTTCGCTCAATTCATAAATTTGCATTTCCGAAACAACTATTTTGCAAACACTTCGAAAGCATGTTCATCTCGTTGCTTATCGCTTACAAATGTTCAGGAGGTGGAACACGCCGACAAAGCGAAATGTTACGAATTCTGTTCAGAGTACCTGAGTGTACTGATGAGGAAGATTGTCTTCAGTGACAAGCAGAAGAGCTCAAAACGTGGCTCACATAAGCAAATGAAAAATAAGACCACGATATTCCCGAAGAATGTGACAGGTTACTCGAACCACGTGGCATGCAAATTTTAGTTTTTTACTTTCCATAACACTTTCTGAGCTTATCTTAGCTGTTCCTTCTATGAGTAATAAAACATGAAGTTTATTATCCAGGATGTTTTACTTCATTCAGGGATCTTATGGTTCGTGGATGAAGAACATCTCAGTAAATGTTTACCCAAGCAGAGTATAGGGCATCGTCGTGATGGGAAAGTGTGCTGTAGATCCCTACCCTACTCAGATCTCAACCCAAAACCTACAAGGTTTTTACATCCCCAGGCTATTGATTATACATACGAGGGCCCTTAGGCGGGGTGCGGGGCTATGCGGCGTCTTGTTGTTGCCATCAAACTAGGAGTGGGTATGAACAAGTGACGTATGAATATGAAAGTCCCTCTTCCGCGAAAGCTATTATTAGCAAATAAAGCTGACTAATAAAAAGTTTGAACATGCTGAAGTGAATACGAATCCGTACATTGTGATTATTTTAAAATTGTTTTGTTTCTGGACTTTATGCATCGTCCTGTTTTGTTTAAAACTCACAGCGTTTCGGGAACTGGATTCTTCAGGTAAAACCTATGTTGGACCAATCGGTGGAGCCTGTTTCCAGTCTCTGAATGGCTGTATGTTTTAAAAGGAAAGAGGATGATGGGTAATGTCCACAAATAATAATTGTGTTAATACGCCACTGTCAACTGTCTTCGTTCTCTCGAACAGTGGGATCGTGTGTTCGAATCCCACTCAAGGCATGGATATTTGCGTTTATTCTGTGTCTGTGTTTTGTGTAGTTAGCGGTCTTACGACGTGCTGATCCCTGTCCAGAGGGTCCTGCCGGCTGTCTTAGGGTTAGGAAGCTGAAGTGAAAGAAGGCGTTCCATGGATGCCCTGTGCTCCAAAGTGGAGCAACAGGCAAAAGAGACAGATACCATCGTCACAAACTTTCAGATCTTATTTACTAATCTCCTCTTTTGTAATGTGAATCTGATAGATATCTATTGACGTTTCGGAGGAACCTTTTTCCTGTACCTGTGGTAGGGGCAGATCAGGATAGGAGTCCTGAGCGAGTAAGTTGCCACACTCGGCTACCGAGACTGGCGCTCCAAGGAGATAGTTACATAAATTTAATGACACTGTTTCTACTACGTAAGTTATGTACTGCAAACAGCAACATTCTTTCGAACATTTAATTGGGAAAACTGTGATATTTTTAAAGCTCTATTCCAGCATTTTGCTGCATTGACTATAGAAACCCCATAATCGAACTCGGAGAGGTAGTCGATTTTGGAGCTGAAATCGAAACGGCGTGGCAGGAGCACCGGACGGCGCTATTGTTTCAGTTCTGACACGAGTCACGCATTTACTGCGTGTCTCCTGGCACAGCATGTCTCACTGTTACTGTGAGTCACAGTTCCCCATTTGTCACGTGATGTCATTCTGCGAGTTTGACACTAGGGTTTACAGTGATATTTTCCAATTATACGGATGTTGTATCCATGGCCCAATGACCTTCATTTTCTTCCACGGTACGCTTTCGATAAAAGAGACCATGTCACATGTGACTGTAAATTGAACTTTCTTCAAAGGGCGAGTTAGCTGTGTTAAGGGAAGAATTTTGTGTTGGTAATTTGGTAAGAAATTTGTATAGTAATAACTATCCTGTCTGTTCGTCAGGATCTGTTGATTTGATTACATCTTTTAGTGTGAAAACTAGATTATATTACACTGCAATGTAAGCTTTCGCAAAATGGTTTCTGTAGTCTAAAAAAACGAATGTGTCATAAAAATAATTTTTATACATCACCACCATTATCATGTACTTCAAGGTAGGATTTTATTATCCCGTTTGTCTCAAACACTATCTCCTTCGTCAGTCTGGTTGGCAGTTCCTAAATGTTTGGGTCAGTCTTGAATAATCCATTCTTAAAACATGATTATTATACTTGTGTTCTTGGTCTCTTATTCCTTCTTCTAAAGAAGTCGTTCCAAAATTTTTCGGGGCCCGCTCACTTTGTTCTATAAAGTCACTCCTATGCCCTTGCCCTAATATTTAAGAAGCATTCTTCAGAACTTCGGTTTGCATTACCCATTAAGGAATATAATAACAATAATAAAAGATAGCAAATTGTGACGAATATGACCATTGCTAGACAACGATTCAGTATGAGCTTTCCAGCGAACACGCAACAATAGCAGCTGTATTCTCTGTGGATTGTTCTGCAACTAGTTGCTAGGTAACAACAATACTCAACAGAAGAAAGCAATGTTTTCTACGGAGTCCAGTCCGAGGCTACATAACGAGAACCTGTTTGTAGCTAGGGAGATTAGAGTAGATAAATGGAATGTGGAATTCAGAAGCTGTAGGAGTACAAAACAGCAGTCGGAAGAGAACTGAGTTGTCATCGGAATTTGCAGCAGCAGGAAATGGGAAGAAAGTAATTAGACTGTGCCAAGAAGACGTCACGTGTGAGTTGAAGTGGGAGACTGTTGTGAAATCCGTTGCCAGGATACGACTAGTGATGACTAAGAATCCTAGTGCGTGTGCATTGGTGAACTGAAAGTGTGTAGAATAGCGGTAACGCTATAATTGTCTGTAGTCCCGAACTCTGTAAACGTACAAATATCAATAAATACAATCATACAATTCATAACCCGTTATTATTGATAACGCTACCCCGGACACGTGACAGTGTTTAGTAACTGCTTTACTGTTAGTAAATTCGTAATGCGATCTGTGGGCTCGAAGAAGTGAAACCAGTTTCCCAATTAGTTACTATAGGATTCTGACGATGGTGTATAACACACTGATATATTGGGTTTCTGGNTAAACCCAATATATCAGTTTCCCAATGTCTGGTGTAAAGACACATAAGTCTTAAGTAAGCCAACAACGAGCTTGGATGGTCCCACCTACAGTGCCCTCTGACCTCTTAGAGCCCTTCTAGGTAATCCCCCCGCCTCCCAGATAGCGGTACAGCCAACTTTATGAACCACTGTTCTAAAGCTTATTGAAATTGTAATGCAATATATATTGTTTTGATACGTGGTATGTAAATGTGTGTCCAGTGACACGCCTCAGAAATTGTATTTCTTCTGTTTTCTCCCCTTTAAGGATCTATTTAGAGCCCAGTTGTCACTTCCGTACATAAGAGTACACAATTGAATATGTTTCCTTTCTGGTATTACTTTTATTTAGCCTTCTTTGTATTATTCATAGATTGAATCCTGTTTCGTGTGTAAAATCTAAAATTTAGCACAATTTTTATTCATATAATAAATCAGTGAGGCACAGATGAATATATGTTTCTCATAAATTGAATAGGATCCTCTGTCTGTTGTGTCGATGGTCAGATTCTTGGGTTTTTGTATTGTTTGAGACGTATGTTACTATCTAGACAGCTTCTATTCAAGGCTACTGCCAGTCAGGCCAGATAATTAAAATCCTGAACTGGTTCCTTCATTTTATCATTACAGTCCCTTATCTAAGTGGGCCCTTAACCTGTACAGGCTATACCTTTCGTTTTCTTATGTTTGTTGTTCCTGCAAGATTATAGCTATTTATTATGATTTATAGCTGATAAGTAGCTTCTTGCAGATCCTACTGAGATGCTTGAAATATAAATTGGTCGTCAGGACATACATTTCGTTTGAAACTGTTGGGCTTCTTCAAGAATCTGACCAAGCGTGCATCAGTATATATAAATATATGTAGGAATGAGAAGGAGTGGATGTATTGGTAATCTCTCGATGCCGTGTGAACCTGTTTGCTTCGCGGCCGCTACCAAGTAACGGCTCTTCATTCATTGTTCCCTTGTATGCATAATTTGTCCCTGTGCCCGGGTGTCAACGACAAGTGTCTGGAGAGGCCGAGAAAATCCACTGATACCCCAAGTAGGTTTCGTAATGAAATTAATGGTCTTTCCAAATGTAAATTGGCCGTCTTGTTGTGGTACAACGTGGCCTGCTCTGTTTTACAGAGAGTGTCCACTCTCCTTTGGTCATTTGTTAATGAACGTGCAGGGCGCAGTTTTGGCAGTGCTGTGTTGGCTTGACTCTTCATACTAGAAATTGTAATCCATCATGCAGTCATACACCCGTGTCGGCGTGCCATACTGAATTATTCACAGTTCTCTTGTCGCATGCGGAAAATATCCCTTCTCTAATTCAGTTGCTGTAGCAGTACAAATCCATAAGAATTCCGTGTCAATAAAGTCTCATTTCTACTCGTTTATGTTGACATTTTTTGTCAAAACTTGTTAATAATCCAATCGATTGTTATTTATGGGCCAGAGAGACGTTTCCAGTGATCTGTTATATTATAGATATTGATTTTTGTATGATATATCAGATTGTTTCCTTTAGGGAGAAATCTTACTTCAGTCTTGAAGGTGCAAATTTTTTATGTGCTACTTTGTTACTTTCTTCATGAATGTTACTTCTAAACATGTTTCAACCTTATAAAGTCATCTGCATGTAGATACTTGTACGTATAGTTTGTTGTTTCAGAACGTGGTTAAAACTGGTTCCAATATCGTTGAACATTTTTTTTAAATGACTTGAAATATATTCCAATTTCACTTGACACTTTCACTTCCCGGCATTCTGCGCTCCCTTTGATTATATGCGATGGTGTAGATCGGTTGTGTTGTGTGAGGTCTGTATTGGGTACCACGTGATATTCTGTGAATGTGTTCTACAATTTCATGCAAAGTGTTGTGTTCGTGCGCTAATGTGCGAGCATTTTTTTTTCTGTAGTTCTTACGTGTCATGTCCTTGGATATGGAATGGTTACAATGGTTAAATGTATATACAAAAGTGGCCTAGGCAGTGCTCATCAGGCCCTCTGTAGTACATCACCATAGCGGTCACCTCGCGATTTTTTAATCTCTCTCTTAACTCTGAGAACACAAGTAAAATATTTTGTACATATACTTTTTTTATTTTTTATAATAAATTAGTGATTTTTTTAATGAAGTAAGACGCTTTGCACCTATCTTTGTCCCTTTAGACATAAAAACTCTGTAACTGGGTTTGGGTACTCTTTCTTCGGCTGTTCTCAGACAAAATGTCCATCATTGTTGCCCTTCGGTTATTGTACAGGTTAGGTTAGGTTACATGCTGCTGTCTGGTTTGAAGCCAGTGTATCATCCGTGTGTAGGTTTTTCTTACTGATTAAATAAATTTACAACTTCAAGACTGACTGACTGCAATTTAGTCTTTAACCAGTGCAAAAAGATGCTGATATATGTATAATATGAAGGAGAGTACGAAAGGAAGCCACCTTAACAACTAATTAAGGGTGACATTGTGAAGTAGATATAATTAATGAAGTAATTAGAGTCTATGACGCGTAAAAGGCGGAGACAGTTGGCAACGGAACAATTCTGGTTTAGCGACAAAGCTTCTGATTTCGCTTGTACTGACGCCGAAAACACTGATTATCGTGACCGAATATTTTTTTATGTTCTTCCTCAGTGTGTCCAAGTTTCAGAATAGTTTCTCAGTTTCGGCCAAGACTGTTTCATCCTTCATCTTTCCAAATCATTTTTCACAAACACAGAATTTCTTTTGAGTTGCTGACAATTTCGTTAAACTCTGCCACGTTTCAGGATATATTCGACAAACAGCCACTACGACTTGCTTATAATTTACTTACGAAGCAACATGTTATCCTGCCTCATTAACTAATTAACAGATCCTCAGAAACTGGACCATAAGCATCCATCAACACGCCTCTCCGCTTCATCCAAACCGAGCTCAATCTACTGCGCACTACATGAGGCGCAGAATTGTATCCACGGGCAGCATTTGTGATATCGAGCCTAATGGTCGTGCCAGACACACATCTCAGAGTGATTGATGGTCATGGCTGCTGGTGCAATGATCGCCGATAGAGAAACAGTGAGGAACTTGGAGAAAACCTGCCAACCACCGGCCATAATTTTGCACAAGTCTGGTTCTGAGAACCTGAATCAAGACACAGTCTCGATTTTCCTTATGGTCGCCTCATTTCGTCGGAGTCATTGATCCGCTCACATAACAAAACATTGCGCCAATAAACGTGTTCAGTTGCAGTGATGAGCTCACTACTTCTTCAGGGCTGTAATTACAAGGTGTACACTAACTTTACAGCTGCAGCCATCTTCCTGTTTAATGTAGGCCGTAATGTTGCTGTGGTCTGTGAACGCAACAATAAGAAAGATCTAAACACAAATGAATTTCGACTGTACTGGAAAGTCTGTGCTCCATAACGTAAAGGTAAAAACTGAAGCTATTCCTGTAACAGGCCGTGGAAGCCCAAAGGAATGTGAAACGTCGAAGCTCCCACATTTTCCAGACAGTCGGTTCACAGATGGCAGTAAGGTCATCCTTGTAAGATTTGAGGCTTTCACGGCGGTGACTATGAAGAAAGCAGTCTTCTGGGAGTTAACACCACATATACACGGTGCCAAATCCCAGAAGACTGCTTTCTTCAAGGTCATCCTTATTCTCCGGCCGTTCTTTACCCCCATGAAGATTCCTGGTACTGATTTCTGCTGAAGACTCAGATGACCGCTGGGGTTTGTGGGGAGGAAGGATGACGTCAATTGAAAAATCCAGTAATGTAATTCAAGAAATTTCGAACGACTATACATTCATTTCATTAATGTGACTACCGGTCGGGTAATAAAATCTTATATTTATATGAATACTTTGAAAGACCATCAGAATTTCTTATATGGGATATGGGTCCTTAAGAAATACTGTGCCGCTGTACTGATACTAGGTTATAGTTAGCCGGACGGGCAGATATGAGCTTCGACAAACTTGTTTTGTTGTTCGCAAAAACAGTCCAACTGTTCTCGAAATGCGAGGTGGAAAAGAAAAGGAATTGTTTTGCGTAATTCTTTGAAGCCCATAAGTGCGCCTCGCAAGAGCAAAGCTTCTCTTGCTTAAACTCTGCTCAGATGCACACAAAAGAGTTGCTAATATGGAAATGCGCTAGCGCCACTTTCATTGTTCTCAGAAATAAATGGTATCACGTGTATGAGGGACTATAGACGGGGTTTGTATTGGTGACACGATTTATTGACCACTTACAGGTTGTAACTACAAATAACTATAACCCTGTAAGATTTGAGGCTTTCACGGCGGTGACTATGAAGAAAGCAGTTTTCTGGGATTTGGCACCGTGTATATGTGGTGTTAACCGACGTTTCGGAGGAACGTATCGCCTCCATCTTCAGGGTAGAAGAAAAAAATATAAGAAATCTGCAAGCGAAGAGACTGTGAGAACCGGAAAAAGCAGAATGTAAAAACAAAACAGTCTGCTTCTACCGGTTCTCACGGTCTCTTCGCTTGCAGATTTCTTGTATTTTTTTTCTTCTACCCTGAAGATGGAGGCGATACGTTCCTCCGAAACGTCGGTTAACACCACATATACACGGTGTCAAATCCCAGAAAACTGCTTTCTTCAACTATAACCCTATCGCTGATTTCCATACTTTACAAATCACTGCACACTGAATTTTCTCCAGCCTGCAGTGTGCTTACCAGACGTTTCCTGGTAACGTGAGCCCATCTCTTCACAGACTTCCGTAGGTAACTCACTTGGTCACCCCATCTGCCGTCCTTAGAACTCCTCGGAAATGATCAAGCAAAAACATCCCGTTTCCAACAGTACCTCAACTGTTGTGAGTCGATTCGTTGCTGCGGGAAGGTGTTTACAGAGCAGTTGCCAGAAACGGCCCTGGTATATCCGTCTATGGCACGGTTGTTGCATTGCAACGGGTCTATATTTTACAATATGGAGTCCTCAAAGCAATCGTTGACTTAAGATGTAATGAGAACCATTCACTTTAACTGAGAGAATAGAAAGACGCAAAGAAAAATGGTACGAACGTATTTTAGGGATGACAACAGATAGGCTCACAAAATATATTACTTATGGAGCAGCGGCGCCATAGCTCAAGTGGTTAGTCGCTGGCTTCCCACCGCGGAGGCCCGGGTTCGATCCCGGGTCTGGTCATGTGGGATTTGTAGTGGACAATTTGGCGCTGGGGCGGGTTTTCTCCTAATACTTCGGTTTCGCCTGCCAATCTTCATTCCATAAAATTCTCCATCATCATAATCACCCGGGGCAGGCTACAATAGACCAATCAGTGGCCGCCGTGCCGAATGGACCCAGCTGAACTCCACCCCTCACTAACCGAAAAATTACATATGGAGCTGAGCCCTTCTTGAGCAGAAGCCAATTCTGCAGCTACTCAAGAATTTCCCAGCATTTTATGGAACCCGAAGGTCCATTACCGTGTTCACAAAGCCCTTCACTGATCCCTGTCCCAAGCCACTTCAATCCAATGCATACCATCCCATCCATTATCTCTAAGATCCATTTTAATATTGTCCACCCACCTACAACTTTGTCTTTCCAGTGGTCTCTTTCCTTCTGGCTTTCCCACCAATATCCTATATGCATTCGTCTTCTCCCCCATTCGTGCTACATGCCCTGTCCACCTCATCTTCCTTGACTTGATCGTTCTGATTATACTTGGAGAATAGTTCAAGTTATGAAGCTCCTCATTATGCAATTTTCCCAAAGATATTACTGAATTACAAACCCAGAGGATACCGAAGTACCGGACGACCCACAGCTAGATGGGAGGACATATTTTCTGGAAGCCGGAAGCGGGTCAGGAGAAGGAGGAGGAAATTCAGGCATATTTGTTACGACTTTGAAGAAAGCAGTCTTCTGGGATTTGGCACCGTGTATATGTGGTGTTAACCGACGTTTCGGAGGAACGTATCGCCCCCATCTTCAGGGTAGAAGAAAAAGTATAAGAAATCTGCAAGCGACAACACTGTGAGAAACGGTAAAGCAGACTGCTTTACCGTTTCTCACGGTGTTGTCGCTTGCAGATTTCTTATACTTTTTCTTCTACCCTGAAGATGGGGGCGATACGTTCCTCCGAAACGTCGGTTAACACCACATATACACGGTGCCAAATCCCAGAAGACTGCTTTCTTCATAGTCACCGCCGTGAAAGCCTCAAATCTTACATTGTTATCACTTGTTGCAATTCTCTAATATTTTTTTCAAACTCTTTTGTTCCAATAACTATTCAGAGTTACACCTCCGTTAGCGGCCGGGTTGGTCATGCTGGATATCGAGCGTCTTGTCTTGGCCTGTTTCCTTACCTGGAAGTCGGACTTAACCTCTGATAAAATTAAGGCATTGAGTGCATACAAAAAAGTGGAGTAAGAATTTCTAGGCAGCTTGTGAAATGACAAGCAAGAAATTAAAATGGGCAATACTGACAAATATGTTAGGACGACGTAGGTATTTAACGGACTCGAAAAAAAAAAAGGCATTACAAAAATGAGATATGAAAAGGAACGCAGTTTCATGCCAAATTTTGTACCACCAATGCAATTTAACGTGATTATGAATAACATTTGGAAGTATTTTCTTCACGACCAGACTTCTTAAACTTTTACAGCTGAACTAGGTTACACGTCAAATTTATCATTGTGTCTGATTGCTTGCTTCTTTATCAGTTATATCACAATTACTGTAAAATGATTATGTACCTTGTAACAATTATATCCAGCAAGTCGGCCTGTGTTTCGTACAAGAGTACAGGAATACATTTCTTCCTATGCAGTTCCATCTTCAGCAGACGAAGTACATATATTTATCATATTGCTAGATCATGTACTACGAAAGCAACATTTCAAGATTGTGCATTCTGTTGGTGGACTACTGTTCTCTCCAGAGATTTCCGTTCGGTCGCTAAAGAGTCATCATGGCGGTTAAGGAACTGGTTTGTCCCTGCTACCATTATGTCCATACACAGTTTCACACAAGCAGACACACAACTACTCGAATGTTATCGCTCTAGTAGATTCTAAAGGTTTCTGGCGATGATCTGTAGCACTCTGGGTTGACTTGGTTCGCCAAAGATTGAGGTTAGCTCTTTCTGAGGGAACCGACGGAGTGGTTGTCTTCCCTCCCGCCTGATGAAGGAAATAGATCCAGTTTCGGAGACGTTGATTGTCTGGTTTGTAGAATAACGGACGATGGACAAAGTCCAAAAACCCAATAATTCTGAGTGCTTCAGCCCGGATATAGAATTATACCCTTGCATTTTACTGCTTTAAGTTAACAGAAAGAAAATTGAAGGAAGTGGTCCTTAGGACACGATGTTCTGTAATGCAAGTACAGTAATATGTTTAGGCAGTATCCAACCATAGTACAATTTTTGGGAGTTGGCTTTTATGTATCTCTTGCTCCATAGGGAATCCCCTCTCCATCATACTCTTATTCATTCATTATCTACAACAAAAAATCTCTTCATTTGAGTTGTCATTATAACATAATGCATTCAGATGGAAGGCCAGTGTTTGTTCAAAATAACTCTTGATTTATAAATATTAATCTCTTTATCCCGAATACTGATTTCCTTCTCTGTACAAATTCTCCAGTTAAATCGAGACAGAATGAAGGGCGCCTTAGCGTTCATTTGCGGATTACTTAGCGAAAGTACCTCCAGAAAGATGTTTACACCGCGGAGTGAGCGATCAGTGGAATAAATAAAGTACCTTTGTTTATGGTGATCTGAAATGGAGACCCTTGCCCTATATAACAGCCAAGTATGGACTTTGAACTAATTAATTTCAATTTCAAGCGCAGAAGTTAATTTCCTGGAAAGTCTGTTTTAAACAATACATCTGTTTCTGTGAATTCTGATTAAATGGAACATTTGATTAATGACTGTAAGTACTGAGCAAGAACTGGCATGAATTTAAGTTTATTGGTGCTCTAGAAATTAGCTGTAATGTAACTAATTAACTGTCGAAGATTCCGACTAAGAAACGGATTTAACGGCCTGACTGGCCGACTGATGTATTAGCTGTGAAGAGTAGCGTCTTCTGGGATATACCACTTTGTCGTCTGTTGAAAGTCGGCCGACGTTTCGGAGAAACATCGCCTCAGTCTTGAAGTTCGAAGAATAAGCCAAGCAACAAAACGGTATGAAGCAGTTAGCAATCACTGTTGTACTTACTTCATGTTGGTTCTTCCGAAACGTCGATTGTATTCAGCGGGCTGCATGGCGTCGTTTCACCAAAGATAGAACTCTTCATAACCACCGCTGTGAAAACAATTGTCACGTGATAGAATGTCACTATAATCGGAGTTTGGTTTGGTAATTTGATTTATTGGTCTGTTTGATA
This sequence comes from Cryptotermes secundus, assembly GCF_002891405.2. Classification (NCBI taxonomy): domain Eukaryota; kingdom Metazoa; phylum Arthropoda; class Insecta; order Blattodea; family Kalotermitidae; genus Cryptotermes; species Cryptotermes secundus. Next base: position 228,564 of record NW_019720560.1, read on the forward strand.
CAGCGCCCGTGACTACATTTGACGGTGCACCGTTACACACACATGCACACACACACACACACACACACACAGTAGTGTCCAGAGTCACATCTTCACTGTCGATAGTTGGTAATGGCTTACAACAGCGGACGTTCCCCTCCCTCTGGGTTCCCTAACTTTCTGAAACTTTATCTATCAGCTTCTGACAGCAGCAGCTCACAACAGCTGAATCTCAGCAGTTCTATAACTCACTATCTCAAGCTCACTAACTCCTCACTAACCGCACAGGAAACACCATTCCTGTGTTGCTGTGCATTTGTTTCGTTCATACCTGTTGGAGCTACCACGTGATTTCTATTCACCCATTGCTTAGAAACAGCTGTTGTTTGCAGAGCCATTACTTAGCAACGGCTGTTTTATAGTTGCTTATTTCGATGTCGTTGCCTAGCAACGGGTTTGGATTGGTAATCGGATTTATTGTACACTTTAACACAAATCGTAACTACACTTTACAAATGACTGTCACGCTGAGACTAGTGTTCTCAGTCTGCTATTCTCCATTAGCCGTCGCTTGGTAGCGTCTCATAACGACTGAACCCCAACAGCCCTTTATCTCACTCACTCACTCACTCACTCACTCACTCACTCACTCACCTCTACTGACTAACTGTCCTGCTTGTAACTTTGCAGTCCGGACCATACAGAAAACACCGTTTATCTGTTGCTGTGCCATTGTTGCGCTCGTGTCTGTTGGGGTCCTCTTTATTGTATCCAGTTGTTGCCGTGAAGACATTCTAGTTTACAGTGCCGTTACTTAGCAAAGGCTCTTTTAGTATATTTGTTTATTCCGCAGTCTTTGCCTAGCAGCGGATCTACATGTAACAATACGTGTATGTAGTCGCCTTACTAATGTAATTTAAATTAAAATTTGAATAACGACTTGTAAAATAAGTGGATGTATAACTCCAATCCCCCATATGTTTCATTGCATAGTGCTTTATTAATCACACTTATGAAATAGTCTGTCATCTACCTCACGTTTCCAAGGTTTCACGCCGCCTGTCTTCTCCCTCTAGCAACTGAGAGACGAAATTCTCCAAGGAAACAACTGTTAAATTACATCTAAACTCAGAAATGAAGGCCAATGTAGGTCATAACAGTAGCGTTTTGTTCATGAAAGCAGTTTCCATCAAACCCCCATCTGAGACCTGCAGTTCCATCTGCTCAGAAGCGTTCCTAACCTCTTACACAAGTCCCAAGCTCTTTCCACAATCTGACCAGCGGTCAGTTTTCGCATCTCCATAAATGAAAAACAACAGATCGAACCCGAAGCAGTAGGTAACTCCGGTTGCGACGCAGTGCGAAGCCGTGGATGGTCCGATTAAATATTAAACAGAACACGGGGCAAGAGACGTTTCGGTTGCATTATAAACAAAGCGAGGCACGAAAAATCGGTTTAAATTGTAAAGAGAATGCGCGTAGTGGAAAGTCGGGTTACACTATAAACAACACGAAACAGCGGGTCGTGCAGTTATATTGTAAATTGAATGCAGCCGGGCTATTCTTTTTATTGCTAAGTTCCTTGTGCTGCGGCTACTTCTGGCCTATTGTACCAGCCCCAGATGATAGGTGAGGGTGATTGTGGGGCAATTGGTGGGATGAAGATTGGCAGGGGAAACCGAAGTACTCGGAAAAAACCTGCCCCAGCGCCACTTTGTCCACCACAAATCCCACTTGACCAGATCCGGGATCGAACCCGGGCCGCCGCTGTGGGAAACCAGCGACTAACCGCCTGAGCTATGGCACGGCCTGCAGCCAGGCTAAGTTGTTTACGGAATGCGTGTGGAAAACCTCCTTCGGCGTCACAAATTTAAAGAGAAGCAAAAAATTGGCAGGATCATTTAAAATTATCAGAAAACGGTATTAATTTATAGGTGTCTGGATTGGATTCGGCTGACTCATATTCGTATCCAGAATTAGTGGGCTCTATGTACTAAATTGTCTACCTACTCAGTAACCCTGTTTGTCCTTTAGACTGGATATCCTCTTTATGCTAAAATGTGCCCCCTCACCCCTCATGAGCCGGCAGCTCTTGTCAGTTCCAGTTTCGAAAATTCCAGCACGAACTTCCATACATTTTACATAACGACGCGTGAAGATTATTGACAGATGAGACTAGTGATATTTCAGACACATGAAGGATCTACTAATTTCACATGTCATGACCATTTCAGTTATCTTTCCGAAGTGTGACGTTTGAATAAAACGAACTGCCTTTAACGTGTTTGACCCACCCCTCGGACATTCCAACACAATTCTCGATATTCATTCATTTATCAAAGCCCTCCACAGTCATTTTTCTTTTGGCCCATGATCACTCTTTTTAGTTTCGTAATCCCCTACACAGTCGATAGGACACCTTGAGCGGGGGATCAGCTCGTTGCAAGGCCGCTACCTACACACAGGATAGCACAGACACACAATAAAAGCACAGAGTCATCCATGCCTAGAGTGGGATTCGAACCTACGACTCCAGCGTTCGAGCGGGCGAAGACAATTCATGCTTTAGATCAGGGTGTCCCAGGAGGAATGGACCAAACTTCGGGAGGGTGTTCCTTATGTTAAAGTATGCCGATATAACCCAAAACACCTATGTCCAAAGTTGAACGTTTACGGAGATAATGGCCAGAGAAGTGTCAAACTTTGACCGGTGTTACACACTTGTTGATTACAAAATACATATTAAAACTGGCAGGAATATGTGGATTCTGTAATGTTAATAATGTACGTAACATCAAACTAACTTGTGAGTGACGGAAAGCCATAAAATTGAAGTACGAAATACTCGCTCGCCATGTCATAATTGTCCTTAGGTTTCCAAGCACTATACATGACACATGACTGGCGAGCGATGACGTAATATGGCTGCGCTATAACCCGACCACATAACTGTAAACGTACATTCACAGGAAATCTCTTTTGGAATTTCGTTTCCATTATCTCATGTGGATTATTATGGAACCACGTATGCACATTTCGTAAATTATTTACACCATCCAGGGTAAAAGACGCCTCATCACTGAATAAAATGACGCTTAACAGTTCGGGATGAGCTTTTATCCAGTGGCAGAAATCCATACGCTGAGCATGGTCGCCTGGTTCCAGATGTTGTACCCTTTGATCATGATAAGGATACAGGTCTTCATCATGTAAGGTTCGCCACACCTGCATACGTGATACGCCGATGCGAGAGGCCATTCTACGTGTGGACAGACGCGGACTTCTATCAATCATGCCACGAATATTCTCTCGTGTGTTTCTCATTTGTACATCCTCCCTTTCCGACTGCACAGAAACACTCGGAAGAGAACCAGTCTCACGCAATGTCTGGTGAATTCGCGTAAATACACGTCGAGATGGAATCCTTCGATCGGGAAAACGTCTTTGGTACTCTTCAACAGCAGCACGTGCATTGCCACAGCAAAATCCATACACAAAATGCATATCACAATACTCAACATGTGAAAACACAAAAGGCATTTCAGCAACACCGCACAAGTACGCGTAATTACTAGCCATTCACGACGCTGACGCAAGATACACTCTAATCCTCTACCCTCTGTGAGTAGAGCATGAGATTATGGCTAGCATGACATCACCACACTCGAGGACAAACAGATAACAGTCACAACTGACAGCTATAATGTGTGGACCTGCAAGAAGACCACACTTTTCTCTGGCCATTATCTCCGTAACCGTTCAACTTTGGACATAGGTGTTTTGGGTTATATCGGCATACTTTAACATAAGGAACACCCTCCCGAAGTTTGGTCCATTCCTCCTGGGACACCCTGTATGTGGTGGAACGTAGGCGTAGCTCCAGGTATTCTTAACGGGGCTACTAGACGGAGGCGAAATGTCAGCTTGCGGGCCTGGCTTTACCCATTCAAAGGGAGGTTGGATGTTACCGAGAGCCGGTCTGGACGCTGTGCTTCAGATCAGAATTGGATTCATACTCTTAGCGTAGTCGCTACACCGGCTAAGACAATTCGGACCAATACATTTTGTGGAATTTAAAAAGGTCTTTATTGTAGTAGGGTAAGTCAGAAATTATCCGCACTTTCTCCATAACACATCTTTAGGTTTGTCGCACTGCCTCCTACGCATGCATTGTTAGAGTTGGTACTACTGTGGTCACGTGATCGAAGTTTTACCTTGTAAGTTTTGAGGTTTTCACGGCGATGACTATGAAGAAAGTCGTCTTCTGGGATCTGGCGCCGTGTATTCTTGGTTTTAACCGACGTTTCGGGGGAACATATCGCCTCCGTCTTCTGTGTACTTCAGTTGCGTGCGAATACAGATAGCTGTAGCTGCAATGATTGGTAAGTGAAAAGTGCTGGTTTATATATGAAGTAGGCAGGGGGGTTGGGAGGGGGGACCAATGGGAAGAGTGAACAGCGATTAAGGCCATATATGATCTGGGGGGCGAAAGGGGGGGATACCGGCCAGTGAATCCAGGCAACTTGGAGGTCAATGGCACGGAGGTGGCGGTTAGACAAGAAGAACCGGTTGGCTGCGGACAGGCTACTGACGTCAATGACATGAAGAGGAGCTGGGGTGACTTGGTGGAATTCTCTTGAGGGATGAGATGAGAGGCTTCCATGACTTGTTGAGATAAAACCCTGTTTCCTTGTTCATGTTGTTCGGATGGAGCTCGATCTCAGTGGCCTCCTACAGGCTAGCACGGCGGTTTTGTGAAACTGGATACGGTGGTCTAGCTCGATGCTGTGTTCAGCAGCTACGGCTGACTTGCCCGGATGTTCCGGGGTTTTATCTCAACAAGTCATGGAAACCTCTCATCTCTTCCCTCAAGAGAACTCCACAAAGTCACCCCAGCTCCTCTTCATGTCATTGACGTCAGTAGCTTGTCCCCAGTTCATGTCATTGACGTCAGTAGCCTGTTCCCAGCCAACCGGTTCTTCTTGTCTAACCGCCACCTCCGTGCCATTGACCTCCCAAGTTGCCTGGATTCACTGGCCGGTATCCCCCCTTTCGCCCACCAGACCATATATGGCCTTAATCGCTGTTCACTCTTCCCATTGGTACCCTCTCCCAAACCCCCC
>NW_019720560.1:233686-272057 GCF_002891405.2 Cryptotermes secundus
CCCCCCTGCCTACTTCATATATAAACCAGCACTTCTCACTTCCCAATCATTGCTGCTACAGCCATCTCTATTCGCACGCAACTCAACTACCCTGAAGATGGAGGCGATGGTTTTTTTAATTTATCTAATCCTTCCAACCGTTCTATGGCCCTTGGGTCGGCTCAGGCTGCTCAGGCAGAAACGAGTACCAGGAATCTTCCTGGGTTTAAAGGGCGGCCGCGCGTGTAAGGCTGACAGTCTCACCGCCATCGGTGAGCCGTTTATCTGGAAAATGTTGGAGCCTCGACGTCTCAGAACTCTACGGCGCCTTCACTTCCTTCTACAGAGGTAAGTTTATCCTTTAATAATTAGTCAACTTTTCATGCATGAAGGCAGAAATTGTTTCGCGGATGCAGAATAAAATTGTGTCCCCCTTAATAACGCTCAAAACCAACTGACAGACAGTAATTACTTTAGATATGAATATCATATCACTCGAAGGGAGCCATCTTTTTAATATCCTGCCATCAATGTACTCACTTGGAGGTCTTAAGGCGTGGGAGTGGCTTCACTTAATATAAAGACCTACAAATTTTTGTGGTAATAGAATTTCGATAAAGTGCAGAATTTCTGAACAGCCCTACCCGTATTGTTGGCTGAAGGTCAACCAACATTTCTGAGGATCATAGCACCTCCATAATCAGGGCAGAGGAATGAGCGAAGCAATACATCTGCAGGTGGAGACAGTAAGCTGGGATCAGGAGAGATGTGCGGGTTTCGGCTCTCTTCGACGCTGTGTGTTCTTCTGAAACGTCGGGTTCACCTCGAACTACAAGGCGTTTCAAACCAGAATTCCTTCGGCAATGACCATGGGAATACATGAAAAATATCTTATTTTTAGCGATTGTGAATATTACGACTTTGTGAGACGTTGAGATTATGAATGACAAATATGAGGTACAGAAAATTCACTTTCATAAAAAGCATGAAAATAATTTGTCCTGTAATTATTTAATTGCCAATAGACTGACGATAAGTGGAAGAGTATGCAAGGAATATAGTCACCGTGGATTGTTCGAGAAAGTGCCATGGTTCTTACAGAAAATCAAGTAAAATTCGCGCAGCAATTCATCGCCACAAAGTGATATTAAATCAAGATCCCTCGTTTATTATGGAGTCACAATAAATATTTCTATAGAAATCAGTTCTGTAGTTTCGACAAAATTTATGGATAGAGACGAACATTCCATTACAGTTTCATGCAAGGAGTTCATGAAACTATTTGTGGTGCTGAATTTGATTATTCATGGAACATTCAGCGACACAGTTTCAACTGTATGAGTCGTGTAGTCTCGACTAATACAGAAATGTGATGGAGTTTGTTGAGTACTTCAAGAATTTGGTGCACGAGTCCGAGGAACTTTGAAGGCATCGCATAATATTTGAGGAAGTGCAAGTGGTGATAATGTTGAAAAGAAAGAAGGAAAAAAATTAAAGGATAATATATGTAAAAGTTGGAGTGTTAATACTTGACGGTATTAAAATAAATTAAATCTTTGAGAGAAGAATTGTGAGAACCTTAAATACTTTACGAAGCATAAGCAAAAGAAAACGGTGTTTCGAATGAAAACAATGAGTAACACACAACATTATGATTGAACTTGCTATGTTTTGGTTTCAACATTCGAAGAAATTCTTTCTCCTGGAATGTGTAGACTTTAAATTACTTTTTACGACGTATCATGGCACATTTATCGAATTCGCTCCATATTTGAAGTCCACCCGTTCTGTGTTAATTGATTCTTAGGTATTTTAACGACGGTGCTTTTCTGCACCTTTTATATACCGTGTACATTATGGTGAACTTCGAGTAATTGAGGATTTCGAAGATGTTAGTAACCAGTTTCGAGGGACTACCAGTCAGTCAGGGTAGACAGTATCCGGTCCAGGAATCGAACCGGTGCTCCCCTATAAACTTTGGTCTATTCGACTACACTACTTGCCTCTATACCAGATTACAAGCACTAAATCTGAATATTATCATCTAGCCTCTACTGCCTTCTCAAGCCGCGGATGGTGAAACCGCCTTATAAATTGTGTGTAGATTACCTGCTCCACACCGCAGTCAGAGAAGTTGCCGCTCATGTAGAATCTCAACATGCAATAACATTTGTGACTCTCGTGGGGCCATCAGTTTTCTGATTTGACTCCGTGCAGTTGTGTACATAGGTCGTCATACGGCCATAGCGAATGTATGGATTGACGATTGCTCCGTCCCTGTTACTACGTAAACCATAGCAGACAAACGCAGACCACATGGCTGTTCGGGGAGGATGGTAAAGTGGATCTTTGTCTTTGGGTTATTGGCCCTTATGTTCAGAGAGTGCACTCAGTTAAGTTCTGCAATGGAGACTGAGAAGAGATGGCGCTATAATTAAGTTGACAGTTCTGTTTGGGAATACTAGTTAGCGGCACCGACGTCATAACAGAAGCTGAAGAATCTCCATTGTTAATGACCGTTACCAGGAAACGACAAATGAAACCAGTCTGAGAAGACTTAGCCTGTACTGCAGTGACTTATAAAGTGTACAGATCAGCGATAGCGTCGTAAGTGCTCGTAGTTCCGAGTCGTGTGTATAAGTGGTCAATAAATCCATTCACCAATCCAAAACCGTCTATAGTCACACATACAAGTGACATTATGATTGTGATGTAGTCATTGCTGATGGAAGCGGCTGGTCGTGTACTTCCACTGTAACATTGGAATGATGGGTTTGAATCCCATTCGGGGCAATGATGTATTTCTGCATATTTCTCTGTATGATTATTTGTTTTGCAGCCAGGGTTCTCTCATCCGATGAATCCTACTACATATATAAAATATTCGTAGATCCAAAAGTTAATTCTCACTTAGAATAGGCTAAATTACTTAATCCATAGAAGTTGAAGAGACTTCTATAAACGTCTTCGTCCTTTACATAGCTTTCCTCCGGATTACGTAATCTGACGAGATGAGAGCTCGAGATCAGATATATGCGATTTTTATGACATGCCTCTTAAATGGGCCACATGCTTTGTCCCTTAACTGCTGTTTCTGCGAACTCTTCGCTGATATATATATATATATATATATGAGAGAGAGAGAGAGAGGAGGCAAAGAAATGAAAGATGTGCAGTAGAACGCTCCCTGTAATCTTGACTGAGACAGATAACTGAATGAGGAGAAGAACTGTGACAGTTTTTGTTTCTCCTGTGAACGTCAGAGAAGGGACTCGCTGAATGAGTGGAAAGGTCACTGCTTACCGCCGGAACAGAACGCGCTTAACCCATTTTCCGGATTATCCGGTGCAGGATGAAATGGAGCTATATTTATCTCGTTCAGGTCTGAGTGAAACTGCTTTCCTGGAAGTAGAGGCTAATATTCCGTAGAACAAGTCTGGTCACTCTAAATAAGCAGCTTCTTCTTTGTAATTATGTCAGACAGGTTGCTTCCTTACGTCCTGTAGCTGGGTACATTCCCCTAATTCAAAAACGAAGTAGAGACATGGGTTAGGAATTAAGAACATTAAATTAAAGTGAGAGAATATAAAGGCAACATTAGAACTTCTCTTGCATTCAGTGTTCTCATAAACATATACACATGTATGCAGTCCTCAGAGAAGTCGTTCAGGGTTTTAAGCCTGAAGACTTAAGAAGGGACATTCAATGTAACTGAAATAAGAAAAAGACGAAAAGAAAACTGGTACGAACATATCGTCACGTGTTCATGGTCCCGTGACTAATAATAACGGGATCTGAATTGGATTTATTAATAATTCTTTTACAATCTCACGTAATCACACTCAATCTTCAGCCGAAACCTTAACTGCCGAGGCCTCGCTCCATTCTCGTGCTCGTTCTGCGACTTGTACTCTTCTGTACTTCTACAGCTCCTAGCTTAGGAATTCTATTCTTTTTAACTCCTCAGCAAGGACCCCATTGAAAACACTTTGGTTTGGTTTGGTTTGGTTTGGTTTGGATTGGTCGGGACTGGCCCGTTACCTGGCAATGGATTTACTTCTACTGTTGAGAACGTAACTACGGGAATATGTTTTCCGAGCCGTTGCCTGGCAATGGTCATGTGCGTCACAGTATTTTAAGGATGAAAACATACTCCAAAATGTACTACTAAATTATTAAACCAGAGCACACCGCAGTCTCAGACGAACCATAGCTGGATGGGAGGATATATTCTATTGGAGTCTGAAACAAACCATTGGCATGTACCCTTGAAGGAGGAGGAGGAGCGGGACTGGGACTGGGAAGCTTCCTTCTTAAAATTATATTGCAGCATCCTTCTGCACACCATTTATTATTCAACAGATATCACTGGTTCACCGTCTCACGTGCAACACGTTCCACTAAAACTCGTTAAAAGTTTCTTAAATACACACAATGCGTCTTTTTAAACCTTATTTAAAAGTTTCTGTATGTAAAATATTAGGATGAAGAAAGGGAAGCGCAGCAGTTCTCACCAACAATTTTAAACACATGAAGATGATCAATGTCATTCGAAACATGTAGTACAATGTACAGAAACTGTTAAATAAGGTTCAAAGACTCATTGTGTGAACTTTTAAATAAGTTTTAGAAGGACGCGTTGCGTGTAATGTGGTAAAACTTTCCTTCTGTACCATTTACAGGAAGTGCAAACGCAATCACGAAAAACTGAAGCCGTATTCGCCTATCTTGATGCGCCTGCGCGTGTCCTATCTCGTGGTACTCGACTCTACATACTGAACACCGCTCTCACACACAAGCATTTGAAAGTCGCTGATAGCGAAACTCAACGCGAAGAAGTTGTAAATATGGCACAATACACTAGATATAATTATGAGAGTTTCCTTCCTTGGGAATTAGTTTGCTGTTGGTGATCACTTGACCACAGAGAAATAGAAATTTCTATCCAATACCATCAATGTAATCCAAGTATTGTGGTATGACGCCTGAAAGCAGAATAGCTCATTGCTAGACAAAGGCTCGGCAGTCCCCCTTCTGCAGCAAATGATAAGCTTGTGGGAAAATCAGACAATTTCTACGAAATTAACAAACTTTTCCGCAGCAACATATAAACAGAGAATAATAGAGAAATTGTTGGGGGTAGTGACATATATTCGGTCCTCTCCGACGTTATAAGGGGGGTATATGTAATTGATTCGTAAAGTAGCTCTGACTAGAAAAGGAAAGTCTCAAATATGAGACAGTAAAATATGGTCACGAGTCTCAAGGGACTCGGACCCGAGAAAGACTGCACTGGCAAGGACCAGCAGCATATACAGAAGACAGACCCGTCCTTTGTGACTTTGACTTTGGCTCTGACTCTGATTCGGTACTCAGTCTTCTTTCGTCATTTGTCCCTAGTAATTCATTAGTGAGTCGTCATTCGGCACACATTAGTGCTAAGAGAGTCCATTTCAGTAGTTGAGCTGAGTTGAGTGGAGTGGGGTGTTAACCAGCCAACAACGACTCGTAAATCAGAACCAAGTCAGTCACAGTGGAAGAGAAGACACTCGTAGTCCAGTAAGGAATGGAGCGAGTCTAAGTCATTAATTGTGAAGTGTTGTAATTGTATGTAATTAAGCGTGCTTGTAAAAAGGTGTCTTTAAATCCAATCATCCAGCCCGTAACCCGTTATTATTAGTCACGCAAATCCCGAATACGTGATATTATTTCCTCAATAGGGTTTGCAGACTTGTGTGACTACTGCTCCTTACCTCTACCAAGAGTACATTGTATTTGTAAGAAATTAGTGCCCAAAATAAAAGGGACTGCAAAACTAGGGTCTTTATCAGAGCGCACTTCATTAGAAAGGCCTTTTCTGAATATGTATCGTCATCTCATGCATTGTATTCATGACTAGACATATATCGAGACATAATTTGTGCATTGGGTCCATTTTACAGAATATTACTCAGCAAACGAAGCACCAGACCTTGCTTCTGTTTGAAACTAATGGCTTAATAGAGCTGAGAGAGCTATACTGTTATACTCTTCAAAGTGGGAAAGATAATCTACGAGTATAAAGAAAGGTTATAAAGAAAAGAAAGAACAGAAGCATAAATAGTATGACATAAAAACTGAAATGATTTAGACAGAACCTTGGAAAATTAATGACAGAAGTGAGAGAGAAACGAAGAAATATCGTGTTCATCTATCAGGAAAGAAAACAGAGAACGATTAACAGCTGTATAAAGAGAGAGAGATATATAGAAACCAAAGGACGAGAGAAGGGGCGGAAATAGGCTGCGAAGCTCAGGAAATAAATGGAATGAAGAAGAAGGAAACAGGAAAGACTAAGAGAGGGAACGGAAAGACACGCGATACTACTTACAGAAATATAAAGGGGAAGCAAAATAAGATAACAGGGTTGAGGAATAGTACACTTCAATATCATTCTCGATTATCGAGCAGTATGTGGCCGAAATAAGAGTATACTCTCACGTAATGAGTGATTATAGACGTGGTTTTGATTGGTAACTGGATTTATTTGATGCTTACAACTCGTTTCACTAATTCATACACTTTGCAGTTTATTATAGCAGGCAGTAAATCTTCCTAGTCTGCTGTATCTTCACTGATTATCACCTAGTAACGGCTTCCAACGCCGTGAATCCCCCAGCTTCCGTGCTTATCCGCTTCTGTCCTCGTTGGCTGGCGTCTCTCTCGCGAGAAGACTAATTCGGCGTTCCTATAAAACGGCTTAAAATGGAGGCCGCTCCGCCTTCCATACCTTCAACAAGGATGACTATCTGCGACGACCTACAACTCGTACGTGTCTGTCTCCCAGCTGCTAACTAGACTCATCACTCGTGACTGAATTAGCAAGTCAAAGTCAGAGTTGCTTCCCGACTGGCGGTTTACCGCCAATCAGTTCGTCTTAGTACCAAGCCCCTTGAGACCGACGAATAGAGACTTTTAGTTTTCAGCTGAATCCTTGCTGTTGTAGTCCCTACGTGACACCCTCTCTGACCAGAAGGTGGGTTTATCTCTTACGAATATCCTTGGCCTTTCGTCAAATATGCGCCTCGCAGATATAAAATGTTATTGCAAATTCTTTCTTTTGCACGACACACAAGCCCTCTGTCAGTACTGGCTTTACAGAGCAGATCAGGCCTCTTTTACAAATCTCACTCCAAAAGACAAAAACGCGAACATGTCGAGGAGAGTTTCGGGGCGAAGCGAAGCGGTGACGTAACTCGATCTGCAGACATGAGTCACGTCGCAGGCACAGAGGCATCTGCTGTGAGTGTACTATAATATCTGTGAGCTGAGAGCAGAATCTGGAACTGTTCGATATTTTAGCGCGTAGAGCCGTTACTAGGCAACGAACGCGATATATGCAAATATATCTGTGCCATTACTGTGTAACGCCTTCGCGAACAAAACACTTTCCCAATGAAAGCAACAATAGAAGAGCTGTGTTTTCTGTTGTTCCGAGCCGAGATTTTATAGCCGAGACACTTTTAGAAGTTAGTTCAGTTGAAAGGTTGTGAGGAGAAGACTAGGAGCTGGTGTGAAATGGCCTCCAGCCTGGGAGTTAGTCACTTGTAAGGGAGTCCATTGTTAAGATGCTTTACAAGGAAACGAATAGTGAAAGTACATCGACAAGATTTAGTATGCTGTTGCGATTTATCAAGTGTGTAAATTAGATAATATTGTTAGTGTTATTTGTAATTACGGCCTGTGAATGGTAAAAAAATTCACTCTTCATTCCCAAGCCCCATCGTGAATCACTCTAACACGTGACAATATATCACAATCCCAAGATAAATATCTGTAAATCGGACTTTTAGCTCCCAGTTCGGCAAGGAAACGTAGATTACTCCTACCTGTTTAATAACAGAAGCAGAACCGTATGACTTTATTGAAACCTGTAGCTGTGTATGTATGAATATGTACATGTCTTGTGTCTGCAAATTAACTGATACTGTCGTGACGTCATTAGGATGACAAATTCACCTGAACTAACAGCGCTGTTGGAGGAGCAGAAGTTGCATTTAGTTGAATGTTTGGATCATGTTTTGGGATCCTATTACGTATCATAATGTATATATGTAACACCTTATAATTAAATTGAAAATATTTTATATACTTAATGAATTGCTTCGATGTTATCTGGAACAGCATACTCGTACTTAGGGAGAATAATCAGCCAGTCGGAAACATGTTAGTTGTGTGGACCGATGTTCAGGACCATTTATATTCAGCACACGAGGACGGTGTTTAAACTAGCAAATTAGCTTAAAGAATGTATTTAATTCTGATTGCTAATAAATATATATAAAAATATTCCCAGAACATTCTCTAGTCAATTGACTAATGCAATGAAGAAAGGTTTGAAGTTCGTACGGTGCCGCTTTCACTTGTCCTGATCTCCACATGGAAAAGGTATTATTGAGAAGCCTGTAGTTGCTCAGCTATGCAAGAAATTATTCCTCTGTTAAGTAACCTGAATTCTAAGTGCCGTGTCTACAAGAATGCATCTCTACACCCTATCCTGACAGAAATGATTCCAGTAAACTTATTCACGTAATAGTAGATTCTAAAGGGTTCTGACGATGGTGCATGACACTCAGANAAAATATTCCCAGAACATTCTCTAATCAATTGACTAATGCAATGAAGAAAGGTTTGAAGTTCGTACGGTGCCGCTTTCACTTGTCCTGATCTCCACATGGAAAAGGTATTATTGAGAAGCCTGTAGTTGCTCAGCTATGCAAGAAATTATTCCTCTGTTAAGTAACCTGAATTCTAAGTGCCGTGTCTACAAGAAGGCATCTCTACACCCTGTCCTGACAGAAATGATTCCAGTAAATTTATTCACGTAATAGTAGATTCTAAAGGGTTCTGACGATGGTGCATGACACTCAGAATTACTGGGTTTTTGGTACTTTTTCCATCCTCCGGTATTTTAGAGACTAGAAACCCCGACATTTCCGAAGCTGGATCTGTTTCCGTCCTCAGGTGAGCCTGCCTGCAACCATTGTTTACTTTGGCCGAATTTTGAGTTTCTTAATCCTGTGCACAGTCGGTAGGATCCCTCGGACAAGGATCAGCTTGCCGTGAGACCGCTACCCACACAGAACAACACAAACGGAATAAACGCACACAAGACAGCCATGCCTTGAGTGGGATTCCGACCGACGATACCGGTGTTCGAACGAGCGAAGACAGTTCATGCCTTAGACCACGCGGCTACTGTGATCAGCATTGTCTGAAACTACCTGTCAAAAGTGTGTGTACTGACGAATAATCCAGTGTGTTTGTCTATAAATTTGGCGTCAAACGTTCACATTGACGTGGTCCCAGTGCAGAGAAAGCATGCGCAATATAGAGCAGAACCAGTTCTACTCCCGCTGTGGAAGCACTGCAAGATGGACGTCATGGTCTCATCAGAACAGACAATAAGAGTTATTGTTGAGTACCACCCTGAGGTAATCGGCGGTGGGGTGGGAGGAGAAACGCAGAGGGCTCACCTCTATCATCGCTGGCAGTTCACGAATGAAACAGTTAAACGTCGCCAGCTTTCGCGTCACCTCTGTCTTTTCTGCAGTCTCTAAACTCCTACTAGTATAGGAATCAGCTTTCAGACATAAGAAAGCAGTCTTCTGGGATTTGACACCGTGTATATGTGGTGTTAACCGACGTTTCGGAGGAACGTATCGCCTCCATCTTCAGGGTAGAAGGAAAAATATAAGAAATCCGCAAGCGATTTCTTATATTTTTCCTTCTACCCTGAAGATGGAGGCGATACGTTCCTCCGAAACGTCGGTTAACACCACATATACACGGTGTCAAATCCCAGAAGACTGCTTTCTTATGTCTGAAAGCTGATTCCTATACTAGTAGGAGTTTAGAGACTGCAGAAAAGACAGAGGTGACGCGAAAGCTGGCGACGTTTAACTGTTTCATTCGTGAACTGCCAGCGATGATAGAGGTGAGCCCTCTGCGTTTCTCCTCCCACCCCACCGCCGATTACCTCAGGGTGGTACTCAACAATAACTCTTATTGTCTGTTCTGATGAGACCATGACGTCCATCTTGCAGTGCTTCCACAGCGGGAGTAGAACTGGTTCTGCTCTATATTGCGCATGCTTTCTCTGCACTGGGACCACGTCAATGTGAACGTTTGACGCCAAATTTATAGACAAACACACTGGATTATTCGTCAGTACACACACTTTTGACAGGTAGTTTCAGACAATGCTGATCACAGTAGCCGCGTGGTCTAAGGCATGAACTGTCTTCGCTCGTTCGAACACCGGTATCGTCGGTCGGAATCCCACTCAAGGCATGGCTGTCTTGTGTGCGTTTATTCCGTTTGTGTTGTTCTGTGTGGGTAGCGGTCTCACGGCAAGCTGATCCTTGTCCGAGGGATCCTACCGACTGTGCACAGGATTAAGAAACTCAAAATTCGGCCAAAGTAAACAATGGTTGCAGGCAGGCTCACCTGAGGACGGAAACAGATCCAGCTTCGGAAATGTCGGGGTTTCTAGTCTCTAAAATACCGGAGGATGGAAAAAGTACCAAAAACCCAGTAATTCTGAGTGTCATGCACCATCGTCAGAACCCTTTAGAATCTACTATTACGTGAATAAGTTTACTGGAATCATTTCTGTCAGGANATCTCACTCAGGGCATGGATGTTTAGTTTGTGTGTGTGCGTTCTTCTGTGTTTGTGTACAGGTAGAGGCGTTGCGACGAGCTGATCACCCGCCCAAGGAGTGCTACCGAATGTGTAAGATCTAGAGAAACCGGTGAACGGAGAAGTTCATGGAGTGGGCCTACGCCCACTGGGCTGTAGTGCCTAGGGAAAAAAAAAAGGTTAGCCTGACAAATAATTGTGGGTTCTAGTTTTCATAACTGGATTTGTTGGACGCCTCTGTTAAGGTTCGGCCACACAAAGCGCTACCTACGCTATGTTCGCTATACGAACAGAAAAATATCTCCCTTTAATGCCAATGTGACTGGCCACACAGACTTCCGTACGCTACGTACGCTATGTTCCCTATGTTAGCTGCATCGCAGAGTGTACATAGCGTACGTAGCGTACGTAGCGAACATAGCGTAGCGCTCTGTGTGGCCGAACCTTTACAGTTACAGTTGACTGGAAGAGCTCGAACATTTAACTCCTTCTGAATTATTGGGCAGTGTTGAAACCGATCGTAGAGAGATAGGACGGGATGGTATGGATTGGATTGATCTGGCTCAGGATAGGGACCAGTGCAAGGCTCTTGTAAACACGGTAATGAACCTTCGGGTTGCATAAAATGCTGGGAAGTTCTTTAGCAGCTGCACAATTGGCAGCTTCTCAAGAAGGGCGTAGCTCCGTGAGTGAGTTCTTACGTGGTGTTTATCTGTGTTCTCAATACCAGAGTGCTGCAGTGGAGTTGATGCATACTCGCCGGTTCTAAGTTCTCGGAGTTGATGCATATTCACGTTTCTTCCCATTCTTGACAGGTGTCCGTTTGGATAAACATGTATTGCCGCTGTTCTGACTGAACCCTGCTGTTTGAACTGCCACAGTACATTTCCTTACGCAGCCCCCCCCCGTCTCACCATCCTCTATTACGTTCATTGCTTTATCCGTTTGAGCTACATGTTCAGGCATGTCTAACTTTCTTGGTTTAGTCTCGCCTTATAAGAAAATCAGAGAAAGAGGAAGCTAACATTCTGCAGAATTTCCTTCCTGCAAAGTTCGGTCCTCGTTTTGAAACCAGTTGTTGTTACCAAACATTCATGTGTGCCACCCTACTTATAACATTGTTTCATGCAAAACTCATTTTTCTCTGTCATATTACTGAAAACTTCATAACTTTGTGTCTGTTCTGTGCATTTCCCTTCAGCAGTGCTCTCCAGTGTCTTCCGTATCTGACATGATGAACACTACTATACAGACTTTGTGAGCCGGGATTGCTCAGTCGGTATAGCGGCTGGCTAATGCCTGGAATGCCGAGGGATCAGAGTTCGAGTCCTGCTAGAGCCAAGAATTGTCTCTTCTCCACGTTGTTCAGATCGGCTCTGAGGTCCACCCAGCCCCCTATTCAATGAGCACCGGATAAAGCGGCCGGGGCGTGAAGTTGACCACTGGCCTGTAGTTAATGCCGAGGTCAGCGGCCTCCGTAGTCTAGAGGTAACGTTCCCACCTCATGACTCGTAGTACGCGGGTTCAAATACCCGACGGAGGTCGTCGAATTTTTAAGAGCGGAAAAATTCAGGGAACAAGTCCTACGGGAGGGACTTTAAGCCGTGGGTCCCGTGTCGTAGCTTTACGGCACGTAAAAGAACCTCATATCTCCAAAGGAGGTCACTGAGCCAAATTACGGACGTTTCCCGCCCAACAGCAGTCTCTAATACCTCTGGTAGATGGGGGAAGCATTATAGATACCTCTCAGCTAGTAGAGCCGGTCTTGCTGGCTTGGCAGGACTGATGGTAAGCACCAGTACCGGTAGGATATAGAGACTGGTAGAAATCATAGAGGGAAGCACAATGGACCAATACAGGTCTAAGTGCACGGGGAAACCCACCCTCTCCAATAACTAACTAACTAACTAATTAACTAACTAATGCCGAGGTCAAGAAAATGTGGATCTATACATCCACTCCTCCACACGCTTTCATGGCGTAGTGCTTAATTGGTTAAGCACAGGGACGACTTTGCTCGATGATGTGTTGAATACTGCGACATTCCAATGCAGTCGCATTAACCTAAATTTTATCAGCATGCAAAGAGGCTTTCTGGTGTTTCTGTTATGTGACGTAACAAGTGAGCACCCGGATATGATCGTATTTCTCTCCGAAGTAAACTTCGAAACTGTTATCCTGCCTTACATTGAAGAAACTGAGTGGAAGCGCAAGAAATTCCAGGCAGTGTATCTGTTTCTGCGCCGGAGATGAAGACCAACTTCCTGCCAGAAACAGTCCAGACGGGTCAATGCATACCATCGCACCGCTGGTTCCAATGTTAATGCAGATTGTCTCTTGTGGAGGTTACTCGGCTGTGAATTAGCTAAGGAAAATTATTTTCGATGGCTTCGAAAGGATGTAATTAGGCATCTCTTATCTTATACGGGTTTCATGCATTCGCGTTGAGAGGCAAAATGAAGCCACGAAAATTCCCAGCCGAGACTCGAACCAGGCACCTCTCGAATACAAGTCTGACGCCTTAATTGTTGAACCTAGTATTGTCATGTAGCATATGTGTGACTTTAGACGGGGTTCGGATTGGTTAATATATTTCTTGATCACATACAGGACGTAACTACAAATAACTAATACAATATCGGTATTTCCACACTTTACACTTCATTAGGTTACGCAGTCTGGGGTTCTCAGTCTGTTACTAGACGTTTCCTGGTAACGGCTCCAACAATGGATATTCCTTTGCCTCCGGGCTCACACGCTGCTATATGGAAAGTGCAATATAGAATTGGACGTAGTGTTAGCTTGTTAAAATCTATGGGGTGTTGTACTTCCATTTGGAATATAGCAATGGGACATTAAGAGCTGTTGCTACCGAATAGGAAGAATCCGCATAATAAAATTAATATCCGTCAGATAATTCTCTGTCTCCTTGCGGCACGGTCTTTCTTTGGAACTTCATGGTTGGTAATCTAGTAAAGAAATGTAAGGCACTTTATGGAACTGCAAGATTCATTTCTTGCTAAATTTCAGGATTTCACGACCCCCCCAAAGATTTGTGTTTTCTATGCTACTCCGTTTCCACAATACATACCAGTATCCGGGGTTCATGTGTTCGCCTCATTTTGTTTCCACGCCCACTTGCAGCACGCGCGGCGGGCGGATCAGATGTATTCTGTTTCCGCACGTGTATGAATTGTTAAGCGAGTGAATTAAATTACAGCAACTCGCGTGACACACACGCCATCGCCCAGTGGTGACGTGTCCATCCTGTGTGGTTCTGGGATTATGGTGGGCATTACGCCGTCTCTAGGGCAGTAAATGTGTACACATGTTGTCCAAATGCACTTCTCAGTGGCGTTGACGTTTTGTGAGACTTGAGGCTCTCGCTCCGATGAAGAGGATGTGAAAGCAGTGAATGAAAATGAAGTTTGTCGTCGACACAGAGGCCCAGCAGAATAACGTGCGTTCGAGCTGGAGCAGGGGCTCATAACCTGGTGTACAACAATCAGGAAACGGCAGAATATCCAAGCTGAATGCGGCCTTTCTCGAATGTGTGTGTGTGTGATAATATATTTCCCAAATTGTAATGGATGAAATGTGGTTGGCCGTTCTTACGCACGAGAAGCAAACAATTTCTGTGAGAGCAGTCGGAAAGTATTTATCAACTAAAGACCAAAGAGATCCAGTTTCCGAAACACTGTGTTCTTTAAAATACCTATGATTGGTAGATTTAAAATCTCTGCAACCCCGAATGTAATTTTATCGTATGCTCTCCACCTGGTAAGTAGTGCCTCAGAGGTGAAGTTGTTCCTGTGCTTAACTGATTAAGCACTACGCCATGAACACATATGGGGGAGTGGATGTATAGATCCACATTTTCTTGACCTCAGTACTAGTTGCAGGTGAGTGGTCAGCTTCATTCCCCGACCGCTTTACCCCCGGGGAAAGAGCCCCCGGTAACCTTCGACAGGAGGTTGGATGTACCTCAGAGCCTGTCTGGGCGATGCGGAAAAACTAAATGATTGAACTACTGGGATTCGAACTCCGATCCTTCAGTCGTGCAGCTCGTAGCCAGTCGCTTTACCGAGTGCATTATCCCGGCTACTAATGCTAAATAACATGAAATGGCAACTCACTCGCCGACATAACTCTCAGCAGTTATGACGCGGTGGAAACTCTCTGAAGCCCGTGATGGATGACGTCACGGACAGACACCCTTCATTCCATCCATTTGTATTAAAGAGACTCTCATTTTAGTATGATCCGAACTGCTCAGACTGTGTGCTCTGGTATGAAGTTTTGTGTCCCCAAGATGATGTCAGCTTGATTATCTTCCTAGTTAACGAGACTAGAGGAAGCGTACTCCATTTCGTAGTAAGCAGAATTTCCATCGGCGTCATTTCAGCCTTATTAAGCTTACTTAAATATAACAATAATAAAACGCAAATAAATGGAACACTGCCACATTGATTTGCAACAAGTGTAGATGTCCATGTGACACATGGGAAGCCCCTTTACAGCGCAATGCAAACAAGGCTTATTTATGGATCTGTATGGTTGAAACTATGGCGTGCCTAAAGAAGGGGGGAAGGAGTCCTCCACGTCCAATTTCATATGCTAAACAGTTTATGGGATACGTAACTCTATCACTGTAACAAGTCATAGAGGCCCGTAGGGTTGTGAGACGTCGAGGCTCCTACATTTTTCAGACAATCGGATCACAGATGACGGTGAAGCTGTCAGCTTTATGCTCCTGCCCCCCCCCCCCTGAGGTTGCCTGGTACTCATTTCTCTTAGAGACTGAGACGATCCCAGGGCCATAGTGCGGCTGGAAGGATTAGTTTAATTGAAAAATTGAATGACCTCATCGGAAATCGAACCCGCGACCTTCCGTCTTGTAATATAGTGCCTCAACTAACTATGCTAACGCGTGTTCTTATGGGATACATGGAAAAATGAATTTACGCATAAGCTTAAACTATTTTTTTTTTATTAATGTGACTGAAAATCTTAATTGGATGTGAAAGTCTCCGATATCGAATTTTAGCTTTAACTGTGGGGGTGTTTAGTGGGGTGTGTGGGAAAGTCAGTTTTGTGGTATCATGGCTCAGTATAGTGCAAGAATAAAATTTCCCGAGAGGTTTCATTGAAGTCTCCATTGTTGAAGTTCGTTTAAATATGTCCAAACTGCACTGCGTCACAGTCAGACGGATAGACATGAGCTTCGCTTAAGGTATTCTTTGCGCCATAGCTCAAGCGGTTAGTCGCTGGCTTCCCATTGCGGCGGCCTGGGTTCGATCCCAGGTCTTGTCAAGTGGGATTTGTGGTAGACAAAGTGGCGCTATGGCAGGTTTTCTCCGAGTACTTTGGTTTCCTCTTCCAATCTTCATTCCACCAATTGCTCCACAATCACCCTCACCTATCATCTGGGGCTGGTACAATAGGCCAGAAGTGGCCGCAGTACAAGGGACTTAGTACCATCCCACTTGCAATAAAAAGAAGATATTCTTTGATGTTAAAAAAGAACAAAATTTCCCACTTGAGTAACTTTTCGATTCAAAATTTTATCACAGACAAAACTGAGCAAAGCCCGAGGTAACAGTGACCTGCGAATGAATGTGGAAGCAGTTTCTGCAGTAGGAACGAAGAAGACCCAGACAGAAACGGCGTCTTCAAGAGATGGGATGAGTATGTGAACTCGAAAGAGGTTTAACTGTGTATACCAGTGGTTCCCAAAGTGGGCTTTACAGCCCCCGGGGAGGGCCATGAGATTACCTAGGGGGGGGCTCTAAGGTACAAAGGAGCGAAAGGTAGGCTCCTCCGAGGGCTTCGTATTCTTATTTACGATTGAAGTAACATTTGAGCATTCCATAAAGCCCCATCGTATTAAGAATTTGCTGTCAATGAAGTATTCACAAAATGTGTTATTTTATTATTACCTTCCTTAGCGGGCCGCACAAGGAGCAGTTCCGAAGAATGATTATTATAGAGCAGGGCAAGAGGTACTGGGGATGAGTTTATGGAACCAAGGACGTGGAGGCCCGAAAATGTTTAAGGACCAGTGATCCATGTAATGAAATGAGGAAGAAACAAAAAGTTACAAGAGAAGTACTGAACACGCGACTTGGTTACAAAAGTTAGATCGTTAAGGAAACGTATGCCTTAACTTAGCTGTAATATTAATTTCCAACACAGCTGCAACTGAAGTTGTTAGCAGTTCATAACCTGTCACGCATCGTAATGGGCACAGGGCGTTGTGTTTCCAATTAAATGCAATGACCCACACGGAACCAGCTCCGGGCTGACATATTTATGTGCTCCGTCAATGACATCTTACCGTCCCCCCCCCCCCCCCCCCCNCATTTCGTTCGTATTGTCGCAACTTATATTCGCAGTTCTCTTGTTCGGTTCTTCCCAGTTTTAATTTGGGCTACTTTACGACCCTGATAGTAGCGTAGAATGGTAGAATTAGAAATGAGTGATGAATTGGAAAATACTGTGACATGATGCCCGAAAGCCGAAATAGCGAAGTCAGAATAGAAGTTCAATACTAGGCAACGACTCGATAAACATATTGCCGCTGCAACGAATGCACAAGCAAAAATCGAGTAATTTCAATTGCTATGCAACGACCCTGTAAACACGATTTACCAACAATAGAGAGGCTGTGTTTTCTGCGTGGCCCATGCAAAGAATAATTCAATCGACAAGAATTGAGTCGATTTTCTAGATGCCAGACTGCCGGGATATGAGCTTTGGAGCAGAGGAATGGCTTGAACTGGCAGTTGCAGAATGATGACAAGAAAGGAATTAGGATTTGAAGTCTGTGCCTTCAGAGGCTGATACCTTCGCTTGTTTCGCCGCCCGTGCATCTGTCACTTGTCCATTCGAGACTCATTTCAAGTCTCTTATCTCTTGAATGGATGAAATCGTTTACGGCCCCTTACAGGATTTCAGTATTAGAAGTTGGTCCTGTATATGAAGGGCTGATTACGACTGACTTTACTTTTTACTCTTCAGCTACACGGATTATTCTGCATGTTTCAATTCAGAATTAGTTTCTGAACCTGTTATACTTCTAGATAATCGATAGGTGTGTGTATATTGTGAAATGTAGACTCACTTTTAGGTAACGTCTGAAATAGGCGCATGCAACAATAGAAGGGGTATTGAAGGAAGGGTTTCTATGTGGTCTGTACGATGCCCAGTGCTGGGCAACAGACCAGTAGGCAAGCATACTGACAACAGAAGAGATACTTTCTATGTGGTCCACGGCATGCACAGTGCTGGATAGCGGTCCAATGAACACTCATTCTGACACGTGACATGTATTTTCTGTGCTGCGTGACCCGTGCTGCGACTATATAAGGGTGTCAGTTGTCTGTAGGACAGCCATGGAAAGTTCGTAGAAAGGTTAGAAGTCAGCGTGTGAAAATTTAGTATGTGATCAGAAGATTTAGTCACAGTGAGACTGTTGTAATTCCGTTACCAGGATACGACTAGTGAAGACTGGGAATCGTAATACGTGTGTAACGGTGAATTGTAAATTGAGTAAATCAACGATAGCGCTGTATTACTTGTAAGTACGTGTTTATTGTATAACGTGTTAATGAATATATTCACGAAATCTTTCCCCGTCTACAGTCACTAATCTTATCATCCTGTTTCAAATCACTTATTTATTCCTTGTTAGTTATCATGCAATTTGCTTGTGCAGATGTTATGAATATTTC
Organism: Cryptotermes secundus; assembly: GCF_002891405.2. Classification (NCBI taxonomy): domain Eukaryota; kingdom Metazoa; phylum Arthropoda; class Insecta; order Blattodea; family Kalotermitidae; genus Cryptotermes; species Cryptotermes secundus. Next base: position 252,082 of record NW_019720560.1, read on the forward strand.
CTAAGCTGGGTTTGTTTTATTTTATATAAGGTGTGTGCGCTACTGTTTGGTTTTTAAGTCTTTTAATACTTCGAATATTGGGTTATAGGTGTAAATACATGCGTCATTTATGTGTAGTCTGTTTTTGCTTATTTTATATGTGTGTGTGGTACTTCTCAAAAGAATTTAGTAAAATTATTGGTTTTTACTTTTCAGGTAAGTGTCAACATCAGGCCGCGTGACTTTCAGACAGACTCACCTGCACCTCCGGAGCAACAGACTCAACTTTTCTATTAGCTGGAAATGGAGAGCAACTTCAATGAGCAGTAAGGATAAAAGCTCTACATTTATTAGGAAATGGAGGATACGACGTTTCGGAAACTGGTTCTGTTTCCATCTTCAGGTGGGAAAGGAAGACACCTATTCAGTTGAGCCCCTTAGAAAGATCTAATCTCAATCACTGGAAAGATTAGCTCTTTCTAAGGGGCCCAACTGTGTAAGTGTCTTCCTATCTCACATGAAGACGGAAACAGATACAATTTCCGAAATGGCGTGTCCTCTATTACTTACGAACGATGGAAAAGTTCCAAAAACCCAGTAATTCTGTGTGTCATCCACCATTGTCAGAACTCTTTAAAATCTAATCTATATTTATTCTATTACTATCGATCAATTTTATCCTGCCAGCAGTTCTAACTTTCACATACCTGCACGGGCTCTCAGTTAGAATGTTAATGAAAGATAATTTAGCAAGTGTGATATAAAACATTAAATAAGTTGCCTTAGGGGGAAGTATTTACCGAATACATAGTATTGGTCGGTTCATCAGATGTTTCTTTATCGAGCCCCAAATCCTAGACGAATTAAAATTAGAAAGTATCGTAGAGATTGACAAAAAAGTTACTGTTAATGACGGTCAGTTAGTTTAACTGGTTGACCATTGAAATACCCTGTCACAGTATAAACTTTTACTTCCATTTCGAAGAGACCAGAAGACACGGCGTCTCTCACATTAGTGTAACTGTAGCAAATTGTGTTTACTTTTGAGTACTACTTTTTCCACTACACTAAGTACGTAGGTAAGTAAAAAATTATCCGCACTCTTGGTTTTCCAATCCATATATAGAAAAGTAGGGGTTGAACAAGTACTTCACTTTTCTACATAGTCTCCTCCCTTTTCGATGCACTTGGTCCAGCGGTCCGAAAGCTTGCATATTCCCTCCAAGAAGAAGGTTTTCATTTGGTCGCGCAACAGTTTATGCACCGCTTCCCCCACTTCTTTGTCCGTAGAAAATCAAAAACCTCGTAAAACATCTTTGAGCGGTCCAAAGAGATGATAGTCGGAAAGGGCGGGATCTGGGCTGTAGGCAGGGTGTTCCAGCACCTCGAAACCCAAATGGTAATGGTTCAACGGTCTGGCCGTCCTTGTGTGAGTGTTCATTGCCATGCAACAACAACACTTTCTTCGGCAATTGGCCTCGGCGTTTGGTGCGAATTGCTGGCTTCTGATTCTTGGCCAGCAAATCACTGTATCTTGCACTCTTGATTGTACACCATTTTTCCAGATAATCTTCCAGTATAGGCCTTTTTGAGTCCCAAAACACGGTTAGCATCACCTTTCCTACAGAAGATTGAGTCTTGAATTACATCTTCCTTTGCGATCCCGGGTGTTTCCATGCCATATTCTGGCTTTTGGATTCTGGCTCATAGTGATGAACCCACATATGAATTTCAGCCCCTGACACACTTTCCAATCAGAGAAATCGGATCACTGCTCTTTGGTCCTCCTTGGTGCACACTGCTAGTGGAGCGGCCATGTTTACACTGTCACAGCATCAAGGAAAATGACGCGCTCAAGGTCAAACTTCGATCGCATGACCACAATAGTACCAACTCTAACAATGCATGCGTGGGAGGCAGTGTGACAAACCTAGAGATGTGTTATGGAGAAAGTGCTGATAATTTCTGACTTACCCTCGTACACACAAAATAATTCATAAAAAGTAACCGGTATAAAATGATTTCGCATACTTTAAATATATAAATATATTATGGTCCCAAATACCCTGAAAACATTCTCGTAGCTTTAGAATATCGCGTTCACAGAAATACGAGGAATAGCAAAAGCGCGGTCACAGGAACGGCCAAGAGCAGTAGCGATTTGGCCCCTTAATACACGCTGCACCACGCTGCACGCTTGGAGTACGTACACGTGAGCGAACCAAGTAGTACAAAAGGTCGCGCCATAGCTCAAGCTGGCTTCCCACCGCGGCTGCCCGGGTTCAGACCCTGTTATGGTCAAATGGGATTTGTTGTGGACAAAGTGGCGCTGGGGTAGGTTTTCTCCGAGTACTTCGGTTTCCCCTGCCAATCTTCATTCCACCAAATTCTCCATCATCATAATCATCCTGAGCAGGTACAATAGGCCAATCAGTGGCCGCCGTGCTGAGTGGACCCAACTGGACTCCACCCCCCACTATGCGAATTAAAAAAAAAGTAGCACAAATGAAACGAAATTGGACTTGCTTTTCTCTCATGTCTGTTCAAAGGGAGATGTGTTTCCTTGAACGCAGGGTGTTCCCCAGTCTAGACTTCGGGGAACAGTGTTCACAAAACGATATTATCGCACTGTACACCGAACCTAATAATACCGCTATATTTCGAATTGAAGCCTGTTTTTAAAAAATTTAAAATCTCAAGATTTGTTCAGCTCTCTCATCGATCTGCTATATATTGCTGTGTATTAAATTCTTGCTGGCATGCGATTTTATTCATATCTCACTGTATTTATTATGTTGCATTCCAGAAATATCAATGTAATTTTTTCGCTGATGATCAGGTATTTATAACTTCTGAAGCGCATTTTTAGGAAGGATTAATTAGTGAATAAAATATTCTTAAAATATCGGTGCGTAAGAGATATTAATGACATTTCTTAGCAAGTAGCCAGTAGGGCACGAGGGAAAGTCATCAAATATGTCACAAATGGATATAAAACGTAAAACATATGATACTCAAACCTGGGAAAGAATATTTATTTCTCGACATATCCTCCACGAACACTGATACACTTGTCTCATCACTTTACCATTGCGTTGAAATCCTCAGCATAGAAATCTCTTTGGCTGTTGTCTCAGCCATTTCCGCACCTGGTCGAGCATCATCTGCGACTTTCGAACATCCTTGAGGGAATTTCTCAACCCAGTTATGAACCGCTTTACGCAACACACACTTCCCACTGTAAACAGGAAATATTTCCTTATGAATATCCTTTGCATTGAGTCCTTCTGCCCACGAAAAGCGCATCAAAACCCTGCTCTTCGGTAGTATAGAACTAAAGCACGGTCGCCATTTTGACTACTGAAACCAGCCTCTGAACATACGAATGCGCATCTGCTACCTAGACTGGCATGAAGTTGGACTGTGCTGCTACCTAGTGATACATATAGAAAACGTATTAGGTCCATTACAGCTGTTTAAATTCCAACTGTGACCTATTCACCGACTTCTCTCGTATAAGATTGTATTTGAAGATAAGGATGTATGAAAGTTGTCACATTTTAAATATATTCTGACGTAATCACACATAATATTGGTAATGGTAAAACTGTCCCTGTGCTTACTTAAATAAGCACCACACCATAGCCTTCTGGGGGAGTGGAGGTATAGCTCCACAATTCTTGATCTCGACGTTATATGGAGCTGAGTGGTCAGTCGTGGCCTCGACCCCTCGACTCCCAGGGAAAGAGCTCTCGGTACACTTTTGATCGCAGTCTGGTTGGGCCCTGCAGCAGGTATGGACGCTGTGGGGTATAGAACAATCCCAAGCCGCTCCCTGGAATCGAAACCCAGCCATCCAGTTCTTCACTATATCGACTGAGCTATCCCGGCTCCTAATAAAATTATGAATAAATCCATAAATAATGTACTTTGAGATTTCATGCGCTGTGTGTGGAACCATTAAAAGAGAAGTTTCTGAAATGAGGCGAGGAAAGACACAAAATTGAAATTTTATACGATAGCATCCGCCCTGACTTTGATGTATGGAAGAGAAATGCGGGTACTGTCAAAGAAAAGCCTGCGGAATAGGGAATCGGCTGAAATGGGTTTTCTTGGGTCAGTCAAATGGTGCAGTGGGCTACATGAAATTGAAATAACTGAGAAAATGCAAATAAATAAGATTAACTGGTTAGAGCATGTGGAAAGAATGGAAGAATATAGGTCATCGAAGTGCCTTATGGACCATGAACCAATTTTGAGACGAGACGTGAAAAGACCTAGAAATAAATGCAGGACAATTCATCCGTAACAGACTGAAGACCTACACACTGAAATTGATGATGAATTTTAATATAAAAACTTGTCAATGTTATCACTCATACGTAATATCCTCTGTCCAAGGAGTCCTTCTGACTGCCTATAGCATCAATAAACTCAAAAAGGGGTCCAAACCCAACGAAGGTCTGTAGAGTAATAATAATAATTAATAATATATTCAACACATCAATACTTGAAACAGTTGGGTTACCAGGAGAAATTCTGTCGTAGAGGTTATCTGTTGGTTGTGTTGAGACTGACGTCATCTCCAATTCATTAAAATTGCACAGGATGTCAGCTCGTATAATTATGCAACAAGATTCGGTAATTTACTTGTGCATGTACCTCGATCGAACACAGATCCCTGTGACATTCTATGGTTTCAGCAAAGAAGATGACTGTTTGCGTCTGATTTGAGAGTTTCGCTTCCAAAGAATTATTTTCGATCCGTATTGAACAGACACCTCTCTGCTCTAGCGCTGCTGGTTGAAGTAGAAATCCCTGTTGACTCTGGACATTGGGGACTTTCATGCACTGAAGACCGGAAATGTGAGCATTGTCAAGCAGCGAGTGGGGCTGAGGGGGTAGTGGCACAGATCCCCCTGAGGAACTGATAGATTCACACTTCACCTCTCTTAGCTTTGGTTTCCGAAGGTTCGTAACCAACAGAAAAAAAGAACATGATAATATGTGATGTCAGTTCAGTCCACATTCTTGTAATGCAAGTCCTAATATTCTTTTTTTGGGCGGATTCTACAAAGTAAAAACAAGTTCTGGGAAGAATTAATTGCCTAGTTTCATTTCATACTATACAGACCACATTAAAAACGACGCATCCAACGGTTGGTCTGTTGTTGCTGTGTATCCGTTGCAGCAATAACGCTTTTACCGAGCCGTTGCCTAACAAAAGAAAAAATTACAGACACACAAACTGCTATGCGGTCTCTAATAAAGTACGTCGTTGAAGTGAGCTCAAGTGCAATGATATGCATACCAAGTTTCATAAAGATTGGTTTCGGATATTCATAAATTGATAGGGGGGATACACGGACATGATGGTGGTTCCATAAGCCTGCTGTCACTTTTTCAAAATAATGAAAGTATACCAATAAGATTTCTTTATGTCGAAGTAATTTATTTCCATTTGTGACCTAGTAACAGTGCCAAAAATGTACGACTATTTTTGGGGACCTTAAATTCGAACAGTTTTATACGGTTATAACGGCGCACCGATGTTCCTGTAATGACCACTAAATAGTTTATTGGAGTTAAACGGATTTACTGGTCATTTTAGCCCTGATATTGGATCATTATTCAATAAATGTGGGTTAGAGGTAATAAAGGGACATTCTGTTTGAAAATCATTGGATTATTTCTCCGAACTTAGATGTAAGACGGTTTTAGTACGTTCAGATTATTGTACAGAACTCCTAGGCTTAGTTTTGACTGTATCCATCGTCTGGTATATAGAAGACAAAAAAACACAACGTTTCGGAGACTGGATCTGTCTCCGTCCTCAGGATTCTGCCCCATCCACCTGAGGACGGAGACAGATCCAGTCTCCGAAACGTTGTGGTTTTTTTGTCTTCTATATACCAGACGATGGATAGAGTCCAAAATACACGTAAGCCTAATATTTCTGTACAGCATACACCGTCAGAATCCTTTCAAGTCAAAGCAGTAGGACGTGAGAGAAAAGGGTCTGCGTTTGAGGGGGGGGATAGTGAAAATACATGTTAATTGGAGGTAGGACAGAAATTGTTCCGTCTTCGAAGGTTCCTAGGCAGTGCCCGCTCGTCCTTCTGTTAAAGGTAGGTTTGAGGAAAGGCAAAGCTTTAGGAAGTGAAAAATGCAAAGGAATGGGGTGTGGACTTTGTTAAGAGTAGAGGAGTTAATTTGAGCAGGGCATTACTGAGTATGATAGGAATAAATTTTGATATTAACGTTGGAAAGTTTGCACTGGGATTGGGTTTCTATTTAACACTGAGAGGACTATACTAGAGCAGCATGTTTATGTTGATTCCTTTTGCACGAAAGCTGTTGGTTGCAGCAGATCCAGTGATGGACGTTCAGTATGCTCCTATTATGATATTCACTCCCTACTCTGGCCAACGTCACTGAAGCCGCAGCTGTTACATCGATGTACATGTATTCTATAGAGACTTCGGTTGTTTGAATCCATATAATGTTCCATTAAGGAAGAGATTTACTCCCACTCCAGCTGTTTTCCTCTGTGACACGTCGCTGAGGTTCAGTTGGATATTGACCGTTACCTAGCACAAGATATGAACACTAATTTGCTGATGTTAAAGGGCCCAGCCTGTTCGTATGCTCTTCGATTGAAACGAATGATTGCTACAAAGTGACTGTTTACGCATTTGAGAGCTGATAATCCGAATTATCAATGAACCAGCTCAGTAAAATCGTATTACGGGCGACAGCCAGTAAATAGATCACAAATTGGATATAAAACGTAAAACACGTGATATTCGAAACTGAAGAAAAACATTTATTTCTGGACATTAACACTGATACATTTGTCCCATCGTTTTACCAGTGCGTCGAAATCCACAGCATAGAAGTTTTTGGCTGTTGTCTCTGCCACTTCCGCACCTCCGTTTCATCATCTGAGACATTCGAACTTCCTTGAGAAAATTTCTCGACATAATTGTGAACCCCTTTACACAACAAACACTTCCCACCGTAAAGAGGAAATATTTCTTTATGAATATCTTTTACCCACAAAAATGCGCACGACAGAGCTTGATCTTCGTTAGGACACAATCAAGCACTGTGGCCATTTTGACTACTGAAACCAGCCTCTGAACATGCACATGCGCGTCTGCTACCTACACTGTCATGAAACTATACTGTACTGTTTTTTTTTCTGAGGCGCTAAGCCCCAATTTGGGCTAAGGCCTACCTCCATGAAACTCTCCGTTTCACTTCGGTTTACTAGATCTTACACATTCGGTGGGACTCCTTGGGCGAGTGATCAGCTCGTCGCAAGGCCTCTATCTGTGGACAAACACAGAAAAATGCGCATAAACATCCATGCCCTGAGTGGGATTCGAACCCACGATCCCGGCTTCCGAGCGAGCGAAGACAGTGCATGCCTTAGACCGCTCGGCTACCGTGACCGGCCATTACTGTACTGTTACCTAGTGATAAACATAGAAAATCTATTATATCCATTACAGCTGTTTTAGTTCAATTATGACCTATTTACTGACTTTCCCTCCCAAGTATATGGGCTTCCTTGTGATTGCTTTAAGGACTTAAGGCAAAGTAATTATAAGCTTAAAGAAAGGACCATGCCATGAAAGTGAATTTGAGGTAAAGTACCACTCATTTTTAACCTCGACACTAGTGTTGGCGGTCAGCTTCACACTTCGGCCGGTTTAGCTTTGAAGAAAACGTCCCAGTACGATATATGTATATGGAAGGCTGGGTGTGCTTCGAAGCTGAACTGAACATTGTGGAGAAAATAAATATTTGCTCCTACAGGAAATCGAAATCTTTCGTCCAGGCGGCAGTATAGCGAGAATACCGACTGAGCAATCACAGCTCCTCGAAGACCCTAGAGAAATTCATTGACCTTATTCAAGAGAGTAATATCCTACCGGGACTCGAACTCCATACCTTCAGAAATATTTATGTTTTTTCTTTGTTGCTTTGCGTCTTCCCCTTACCCATTCATTTGTTTCAACGGAATTAGTACGAGTATGATGGCCGTCTTCACCCTTCAGATGAAGTTGTCGTTAGAGAGTACAGGAATGTCGTTGTATGTCGCTAAATGGTAAACACGTAGATCTTATGTTCCGGGCTTTCGACTGCAGTTAAGAGACGAGGCTGCAAGCCTGATTACACTTTTTGTAATAGAACAGTACGAGTATCGAATGTAGTGAATGTGATGATGTGAAATTATTTAGAATAGCACCTTCTGGGATATAATGGCGTGTAGCCTGTGGGAAGTAAACCGATGTTTCGGAGCGACATATCACCTCTATCGTCATGGTCGAACAGTAAGCCTAGGATGAGGCCAGATTGTAATCAGTTGCCACCTGATTTTACGCTGGTTTCTTGCTCGGCCTCTTTTTCGGCCATGAAAACTAAGGCGACGTATTCCTCCAAAACATCTATTGACTATCAGCGGACTACACGATGTCATATCCCAGAAGAAAGTATTCTTCATAACCACCGCTGCGAGAACCTCAACTCCTGGATGAAACCCTACTTTCTCTTTTAGGAAAGAGAAAGTAAGCACCAATACTTGCACACGGAACGCCTCTTTGCAAGTTAAGTTTCCTCCTTGCTAAATATTTATTGCATTGAAACAGTTCGAAAGGTTCGCAGGAAGAGATCTGACACGTCATGGCAGTCACAGTAGAGACGTCAGTGGTACATAATTCAGGAATGTTCTTGCTCCCCCAGGGGCTGGAATTGGGGAGAGGGTTGCCCAATATATTCTGTCAGTTGTCTGTAATATGGTTAGGCTGACCGTTGTGGCTCTGTGGCGGTTTTGACGTCAAATTTGTGCGCCAGCCTGACAGCCACGAGCCCTTTAACAAATGCAATCCATATGTGTTGCGGTAATTTTTTTGGACTTAACGTTTTCAGCGATTCTCTATCCTGTCTTAAATTATGAGGTTATGTACGTTGTCTGTGTATAAAGATATTTTGTTCAGTCTCGTAGTCTGCATAGATTCACTGATTTTACTTGTAACTGTATGCACGAATGCATGGAATTATTGTCTGTGTGAAAATACCAAATCGTCACATTGAGAAGAGCCTTTCTTGAGAAGCTAGTAGTCGCTTAACTAGTCACAACTTTCGAAGCATCGTACAGAAACCAATGATTAGTTTCGCTTTCGCAAGAACCCACCACTCATGCCTTTTCTGTGATGGACAACATTGAAGTTATCCCAGTTCCAGGCCGTGGAAGCTCATAGGTTTGTGAGACGTAGAGGCTCCCACATATTCTAGACGATCGACTCAAAGATGGCCGTGAGGTCAGCCTTACACGCCGGCCGCCATGTACTCCCAAGAATATTCCTGGTACTCATTTCTGTTAGAGGCCGAGTGGCTCCCAGGGTCATAGTGCGGCTGGAAGTATTAGGTCAACCGAAAAAACAATTGCTTCATCGGGAATCGAACCCGCTACCTTCCGGCTTGTAGCATAGTGCCTCAACCAACTACGCTACCGCGCCCCCCTCCTGTGATAGATGGATGCAGTTAATTCCACATATTTATGATCCGTTTTAATATTATACTCCTGTGTACGCTTTTATCTTCAAAACAGTCTTCTCTATATAATATTTAGTATTATTTTAATTTTAACCTTTAACGTTTAAATTACAACCGAGTTAAAATATTCTAAGGCTAATATAACAAATGTAACAAAACACGTGTATTCTAATGAAATTCATATTGTAACGTGGACGGACTGGACCTTGTGGAGGGGTCGACCCCCTCCAAAACGGAAAGAAGGAGACTGCAAGCAGAGAAGGAACCGGTAATGTAGAAACACCGGCCACCCCACATGAATGGAGAATGAAAGTGATGAGTGAATGTGATACAACGGATCGACGAACGCTGGACCATGGAATTGTTCGGGACGAACAATCCTAAGGAGGGAGCGGATGTAACGGCAGGAGAATAGTCACTGCAAGAGGAGTAGACACAGAAGAAGACGCAGAGAGCACAGCCTTGAAAGAAAAGAAACCGGGATGTACCGTTAGGCTGTTCGGGACGAACAACCTTTAGAAGGGACTAGTGTAACGTGGAAGGCGCAACAGGAAGTAGGAGTCACGTGAACTTTGCGTTTCCACGAGTGACGTCACGTACCCCTACTACTCCTGTCATTACGCAACGCTTGGTAAACACCCCTCCCCGCTAGATTGTGACGTGACGCAAAAGGCCAGTCCGTGCGGCGACTATTGCTAGGCAATGCAATGACAACAATACCTGATATCTGTTGCCGAGCAGCAAGGTGTTCTCTATGTTGTCCGCGCCGAGCCTAAATAAGGAGCAGCGAACAGCGAGAGAGAGAGAGACAGAGAGACAGACACACTAGTATCCAGTATGAATTGAAGTCCAGCAGCAACGAGTTGAGTTGTATCGAGTGAATGGCAGTGACTACAGCAGAAGTAAGTGTGATACTGCAGATGACAGTAGTTGTGAAACTTTAAATTGTGTAACTGTAAGAGCGAATGTGGAATTCGCTAGACCCAAAACGACGTGAAGTTATTTGTCGCGTTACATAACCAACACGTGACAATATTAATGAACACTAATGTGGCTCCGCAATATATATGCACATTTCACGATGGTCCAGCTTGATCGAAACATGTGAGAGAGATACATAATAAAACAAATTTTAAAACAGTAACTTAAGTTACTTCTTATTTATTTGTTGTGTTGACAGATGTATTATATTACACGATTAGATACACAACAGAATGCATAAAATACAGTCTCTGTTTTACCCCCTCCTACCAGTAATCCGTATGCATTTCTCTGCTTTCTCGTGAGTGATTCATGTCCTGCCCATCTATACTGTTTGTTTTGTTAGCAAGAATTGTGAAGCCCCTGAACATCGAGCCTGTTGCTATTTCCCCTTTCACACATCCACATATTCTCCTCAGCAATATGTTCTCAAAGTGAAAACGCATGGGCGAAGAATGGAATAGTTATTGCAATAAGAAAACGAAACATCATATCTCGTACACCATAGTCTCTGTAAAAGTGTAATTGATGTGAGGTGTAGTGTCTCTGCCTCGAAATCAAATCATGTATTCGCTGTGGCTCTAAAGAAACATATCTGATCTCTTCGTGCACACTGTTCCTTTATCGTCGGATCTTATCGCATGGTAACGGTAATGTCGCGACCTGCAGGCAGGAACAAGTCGCTCTCTCTCTCTCTCTTACCGACAGGAAGTCTACATAATACTAATTTCCGCCAGTAAAATGGAGGAACAGATGGCGGGTGAGTACAAAGAAGAAAAACGGAAGAAAGGAAAGTGAGGGTAAAATCCAAAAGAAGAAGAAAAAGGGAGGTGGATGATTATGAGAACGAACAAAGTTTCTTGGACCTAAAAGGCCCTCGGACTGAATTTCGAAAAGAATTGTCCTCTTTAAAATCGTTTATCAAAGCAACGTCCGAAGATCTGTAGGTAGTTGGATAGGTTGGGTGTTTGGGTAGGTAAGTAGGGTGCGTAGTTAGGTAAGTAGGGTGGGTAGTTGGGTAGGGTGGGTGGTTGTGTATATATGTATGTGCACGTATGTATGTAGGTAAATAGGTAGGTGACTGGGTGGATGTGGAAATTTACATCAGAATACTACAAAACAATGTCTGACATAGCTCGGAGTGATTGTGGCTTCGCCTTGGAATTCCAAATGCAGTCTCAGGGTAGTGCTTAAGCGATTTTTAGGGGGCCAGTTGCCAGGGGCCCACACGTTCCTTCGAGTATTTGGTTTTCGCTGTCAACAATCATTCAACAACTGCTAGTCTCCAACCGTTTCTGTGCTTGTGCGTTAGGCGGGGAGTGAGTCCGTTAATGAAACTTCAATTAGTTAAAAATTCACTTGAAGATTAATTTTTTAAACAGATCAGTTAATTTCATTTTGTATCATGTTCCCAATGTCCGAAATGAGACTCAGGTTTCATATTCGTTTGATGGATGGCTTGTACTATGCCACGCAAAACGATGCAGTGATTGGATTTATATGGCATGGGGGTTTGTACGTATATTCACCTACATCGTAACTTACGTGTATATTCAGAATAAAACAAAACTGTGTGCTTATAGCACAGAAATAGTTGTTTGGGAATAAGAATTTAATTTAATTAAAAATAATATTTTCCATGAAACTTGAATACAATCTTAAGTTAATAAGTTATTTCATAGTTCTGAAAGGCCTTTCGGCAAGTTCGTATTATTGAGCGTCGTGTCTTGGACCCAAATTCTTTGCCATGATTCTGTTATAGATATAATTGTCACAGACCGCCTTTGTAAAATGTCTGTGAAATTCAATTTAAATAGGATTCTGTTGTAGGACACCTCATCTGGACACTTTCCTAGCTTCCTGTCGTCAGCAGTAACCAGTGGCCGTCGCGATAAATGCTAAAGTAGGAAATAACTTCATTCAGTGCAGGGATTTCAAGGTTTGTTACTTGACACGACTAAAGAGAGTGACAGTATTTCGGAGGATAAAATTTAAATGTGAGATACCAGTATTTTTCTGCACTAAAAAATGTAAGCTGGAGTATCAGATTTATATTGTGATACGTTATTGATATATTCATAAATTGTATGGAGTACATTTGCGTGTGTTTCGGTGTACCTCTCTTCTGAAATTAATAAAATACGGAGGTTACGTGTTTGTTGCTGAAAATGTTCATTTTATGAAGAATTTTATGCAGAGTTTAACTTTGTCATTGATAGACCTAATAATAACGAACACTGAAGTTATATTTTGTGAAATCCTGAAAGAAGAAAAGCAAGAAGTAATTCCTCTCTGTGGACAACAAGGGGTGTCCCTTCCTGAGGTGACACTCTAACTGGGTCTGTTGCCGCACGTCATTTTCCGTCCCAAATATTTTGTGTCCTGACAAGGACCAATTTCTCAATTTATTTTTCCTCCTGTGACTGAAAGAAAACACGACCCTGAGCACGGCTTTCTGTTCCCAAAATTCGGCGCCCATCTTGTGACGACAAACTGATGTGACCCTGTAAATGATCATTTGCATTCTCTGTTTTTCTAAGTAATTACAACTCTTATAACATATGTGTATAAGTCAGCCGATATCTTACCAATAACAGCGTGTTTTCCCTAAACGCCTGCATCCACCTTGGAAACTGCACGATGTTACAGTCCGGAAGACCACAGTCTGAAAGCTCCATGCTGTAGAATGCGCTGTGTTGCTCTTCATCTTTACGTAGTTCTTCTAAGATTTCTTTGTTCCAAAGAAATGTAACAGCGACTGAAGGGTTTTAGGAGTTCCTCATAGGACGTCGAATTTGCAGTACGTGTATATCTTCCTGGGGGGTAAAGGGTGGTCGGCACGTAAGGCTGACAAACTTACCGTCCATTATCTAAATAAACTGCGGGAGCCTCGATGTCATACGATCCTATGGGCCTCAATGACTTGTCACAGGGATGGTTTTACCTTTACAGGAAGTGTATGTTGTGGAGAGCCGTAATTTTAATGAATTTTCTGAAGTTTGTGGCGTGCATTTTCACAGTAGGCCCCGCGGTGCACAACCTTCGTCACAGTTCTTCGTACATGCATGGAACATTGCTTTATTTACGTCACCACCCGCTCTAATGTCATTAAGATCCGTGGCCCTTGTCACGGATGTGACGTCATATAGCTACTTAACCTTCTCGGAGCTGCGCTGTTCGCTATGAATGTTACTCTAGCACTAATATTTACCCTGAGCAAAGGGACACGCATTTTATTCAGGGGGCAGAAGTTCCGGAGCTCGAGTTCTGCCGAGCTGGATGGTGTGGCGGTGAAGCTGCAACATTATCCGTGTAATCTCACACACACTGTAACACCCTCCTTTCTGCAACATGCCCACACTCACGCTCACTCCACAGGACAGAGGAATTCTATGGAACTAGCCATAAACCTTATGTTTCATTAGGCTTTCCTAGCTGGATAGGTTGTATAATAAATTGGAGAAAAAAAAATTAGGCTTTCCATGTTGGCATGAGCCTATGATCAGGCCGCTGAACCCAGTCCTCTCCCTAACGTTGCGTTTCTTTAACATAACTCTAATTTTATCTTCCCTTATGCTCTGTTCGAATGACCGCCGGGAAAACTGATTAAGATTTTTCATGGTTTTCCTTAGTCTCTCCAGCCATCTGCTGGGGTAAAATTTTAAATAACTCCACTATTTTTACCTTCCAGCGGGCCACAAACACATACAGGACAACACCAAAGAACTCCCTTCTCGAGAACAGGCTGGCACACACTCGCACCCCGTCAACAGAAATAATAAGAGGGACGTCACGAACCCGCTTGGCTTACGAATTCCCATAGAATCTTAACAAACTAACTATAAATATTCTGATGTATTGGAACAGCCGCTGCAGTTGTAAAGACTTTAGATTTTACAGCCAATTGTATATTATTTATATTGTATGTATATATTTTAAGTTTTAGAACATGTACTGTAATAGTGGCTTCTAACTGTATTGATATAAAGATGACCCTCTCAAGATGGTCTCTGAAGACCGCAACATGTAAGGGCGTGAATAATTGAAATAAGAAAAAGAATCTTAACCAGTCACACTGGACGGAAATGTTTAACTTTTTCATAATAGATTATTTACATTAAAATCTTAAAACACAAGATGTTTCGACCCTTATTGGTTCTTCATCGGTGTATTATTTGTGCTTAGGTGCTGAACATGTTTCTTTATGGATTCATATTTTGAATATGACTGTAATATACAGGGTGGGGCGCAGAAACTTCCTTTTTTCAAGGCGAATAAAAGAAAAATTATTGCTGATAGACAAAATTTATTCTTAGCTAATGAAAGAACATACTTTAAAGTTTTAAATCATGTAGTTTTAAACAAAATATCTTGAAGGTGTTGGCCACCGTTCTCTATGCACTGATGCAACCGTTTTCTGAAGTTCCCTCTGCACGTTCCAACATGTGCACCGGAATTTGGGCTACTTCCTGCCGAATAACATTCTTCAGCTGAAGCAGGTTTGTGGGGCGATGTTTGAAAACCTCTGCCTTGAGGTGTACCCATAAAAAATCATGGGGCGTTAGATCAGGCGAGTGCGCTGCCCACGGGATGTCACCTCGAAGCGAGATGAACCTTCTGGGGAACTTTGTCCTCAAAACTGTCATTGAAACTCGGGCTGTGTGGGCCGTGGCACCATCCTGTTGGAACCAGACATTTCCTAGATGCATTTCTTCAAGAGCTGTTTCGAAAAATTTTTTAATCATGTCCACATACCGCTGTGAGTTGACAGTAACTTCATGATTGTCTTGTTCAAAAAATAAGGGCCAATAACTCCAACTCTCGACAACGCACACCATACTGTCACCTTATCACTGTGAAGTGGCCTCTCATGGAGCTCTCTGGGATTGTTACCACCCCAATAGCGCATATTCTGCTTGTTGACATATCCGGATAGGTGAAAATGTGCCTCATCACTAAAGAAAACAAGTGCGTCAGGGGGTAAAGTTTCCAATAACGTTTCGCACGCCGTTATTCGGTTCTGGAAATCACGTGGTGACAATTCTTGCACAACAACCATCTTATAGGGATGGAAATGAAGATGTTCGTGAAGAATTCGGCGCATTGAACGATCGGATATGTCTAGGGCGACTGCATGTTTGCGAGCGGAGCCTCGTGGAGATCTCAAAATCGACTGTCGAACTACCTCCACATTTTCTGGCGTCGTAACGGTCCGCTGTCCTGATTTTTTCACCACACTCCCGGTTGTCCTAAAGTTCTCTACCCACAAAACAATCGATTTCCGGTCGGTAACCGGACCTCTGGGCTTAATACCGAAGTGAGTACGGAACGGACGCTGCACCGCCACGTAGGAATGTTTGTTCGAAAAATAGGCTTCGACAGCAAACGCACGCTACCCACTCGTCCACCTCATGTTTCCTACTGAGGGATATTAGACAGAAACTTACGCGACTGCTGCGTTCGCTGAGCCTATCACCACTTTTCTGCGACCACCCCTCCCTTCACAATACGTCTTCACAGAAAGGAAGTTTCTGCGCCCCATCCTGTATAATATAATGCTTGGTAGGAAAACTCTTGGTATTATCTACATTTTAGCCCAGTTATGTTGGTCTCGGATATAAGTAGTTAAATTAATATATATCTAGGTGAAGGTTAAGTTAAGCTCTAAATTATGATTAAAATATATGTTAATTATTGCTCCGGTATAGTGGTCGCTCTGGTCTGCTTCCTTCCCCTGTATCCTCACATGCGGTATCTCCAATCCTTCTGTTGCTAGTGGGGTGGAGTAAGTCCCTTGTACTGAGTCCACTTCAGGCCTATTGTACCATATCTCCCATTTAATCGGGCTGCAAGTTGTGTGCAGTTGTTGAGCCGTTGTTATTGTAAGGCATATGAAGAATTCCCATGTTATCTTGTAGGTGGCGTCTTGGAGTCTGTCAGGGCTGTTGTGTGTCTGTCTCATTCATTGTTACATAACGTACAAGCACAAAGAGTCCACGGTAACCACAGGACAGCCAATCCAAATTCATTATTTCCAGCCTTTCTTGCTAGTCACGTCTTGCTAATGGAGACGGCTGTTGACAGCAGCGACGGAGCGCAGGAATTCTGCAGGCATTGCGGCGTACAGAGACATCGGTTCGAGTTAATGTTATACGAGTAGTATGCTACAGGCATTGAACTGTTTTGCGCTTTCATTTCATTAAATAGAGGCGTGCTTCATATTAAACGTTGAAGTGACATTACCGGTTCTTGAAAAAGGAATGTAATGGAATTGTATATTTTTTGGTTCCGTCAATACAATATAGATATGTGTTAGAGGTTTACAGAATGTTTGAGACTTCCGGTTATCGTCGGGTATTATACATGCACCTTTGACTTACCTGATGTTCTCCCTAAGAAACAAAAGTTTACATATGCGTGTACTAAGCGTATTTTTTGTATTTTGTGTTAGCCAATATAAGGAATAGAGCAAATGAGTTAAAATATAGACGTACAATATAAGAAATGCAGTCGAAAATTTGAAACATTTTATAAATCTTTAACATTTATTATACGATACAATATTTCTAAATACAAAAATTATACTTGAGTTACTAAACTTAACTTTTCTAACTGTCGTGAACTCGTAAGAGAGGATTTTGTAGAGTTGTATCGAAATAATTTATGTTATGCGGGACATTACAAATTCTTACCGACACACTCACAAATACATGTGATGTGTAAGTTATGCGTTTATTTTCTTTTACGTCCAATGAACGTGTTAAAAATTTCAAGTTCTATGTCGTCATAGCCATTAGACGTGTATTTGGCAGGCATTCTTCACTGGTTTCCCCCGCTGCACAACAGTGCATCTTATTAACGCTTAAATAAACACGTATAATGCAGGCACAAACAAAATCACTTATATAATATCCACGCAAAGCAAAGAGTCGAAACGAGTAACTTCAAATAACGGACAAAATCTGTGACCTCAGCTGCCAGGAGACTGTATCCGGTTTCCAAACCAGTAACTGGTGATTATTCTATTTTCTAAACTGGATATATTATATATATTGTCACGGAGAATAACAGGTAAAGGTATCCCTGTATTAGGACATGGAGGCCCATAGCGTACTGAGACGTCGAGGCTTTCACATTTTCTAGATAATCGGGTTAGAAATGGCGGTGAGGCTGTCAGCCTCACGCTGCGGCTGCCATTTAGGCCTCAGGAAGATTCCTGGTGCTCATTTTTGACAGAGGCTGAGTCGACTCCAGGGTCACAAATCCCAAATGACGTGACCCGGGATGAAGCTGCATGCAGTACGTTCTGTGACGTCACACTGCCTCTGCTCTGAGTGTAGTGCTAAAGCCTGTCTGTCAGTAACCAGTCGTCACTTGCATCATTTACATAATACACAGTTTATAAATTCCGTGCAGGAGGAAGACAGTTATATTTAGCCCACAATTTTCATTTCATGGATTACGTAACTGGCTCGACCCTTCTCCCCTCGTTTCTTTGACATGAACAAAACTTTTTAATGACCACGATATATTATGCATTGTACCGAGTGGCCCCCCAAACAGTTAACCTCTGTTATTAACAAGAATGTCCAGCTTTAAACTCGCCACTCGGTTTGTAGAACTGCGTGGCGAGTTGTGAACTGAATATGGAGGATCTTATTTCGAACAATTTTCAGTAAATTCAGCAAGTAATACAATTAATTTCCAACTTAATATCACGAATTTAATGTGATTATAGACGGGGTTTTGGATTAATAATCGGCTTTATTGTACACTTATGAAATCCTGAACCATAATTGAGAAATCAGTGTAACTACAATAGTCTTCTGAATTTGCCGTTCACCAGTCGTTGCCCGGTGATGGACCCCAACGAAGTCCTCTGCATCGGTGCTGACGTTGTTACCGGCTAGCGACTGTACCACAACTAACTCAGTTCTCCAACTGACGACTTTCAACTAACTCCTGCTTATAACATCTTGTCACGAACCGCACAGAAAATATCGTTCCTTTGTTGCTATTTCCAGGCGTTGTCATTCGACGGTTATTGTATAGCTGCTTCTTTCGCAGTCGTTTCCTAGCAACAGATGCACATTTTACCAAGATTTTAAATGAATTTGGGGCCACGTATGATATACAAAAAGATTCGCAGTTGTTAGTGACCCCGTCTTGATGTGACAGAAGTGAAGGCCTCAGTTACAATTGCCGTACTGACTTCCCAGCCTTCGCCGCTGATCTTACAAAGACATGAAATGCAAGGCTATTTCACGGAAAACAGTGACATGAAGTGACAACTGCAGCCTAACGACGCCACTTTAATGGGCTGTTGTTGAGGGTGATGCTGTGTTAACTAGGGGGTTAAAAGCCGACGCCGCTGGTCGCTTCTCCGTCGGATTATTAACATTTCCTGCAGAGACGGCGCAACAACAGGTACTTACCAGCGTCTCAGTGCTGTCAGGGAGGAGAGCGCGTCACGTGCCCTAAGCTTCTTTACAGTACCCGTGGAATAGTAATGTCCTGTTCCTGTCGACTTATGCACACCTTGTCTCGACTTTATCAAGATGGATTTAGAGGAAAGTGAAAATACGGGCGCGTCACTAAACATAAGAAGTTCTTCATGTTCTTCTTCTGCACTATTGACTGATTTAAGGACGGCACCCAGCGAAAGCCACTAACACATCTGTTGCAGTTTCTTTTAATATATAGTTCCTGATCTCCCAGATGGCCGCCTCTGTGGTTTAGTGGTAAGAGTTACTGGCAACATATCCAGAGGTCCGGGTTCGATTCCCGGCCCTATCAGATTTTCTTCTGAGAAGTAGTGAGTCTGGAACGGTGTCCACTTAGCCTCGTAAGGATAATTGATGATGTATTTAAAGGAAATAGCGGCTCCGGACTAGAAATCAGAAAATAACGGCCGTGGGGTTACGTTGCGCTGACCACGCGACGCCCTCAATCCGCTAAATCTGGCACTAAATTCGCCGACAAGCGGCGGTCGCTCGGTCGGTATAGTTCTCTTGCGGAATAAAACCAAAATTGTCTTTTGATCTCCCAGATGCCGCCATTCGTTTCGATGCAGCTCTTGTCAGCATACTTTGCAGGCCGGCTGGTCTATCGCAGTTTCTGGACAATGTTTAAATCGAAGGAACTAACAGAGTCTTGTTATAGGCCCTACATTGAAGTAAAAAGTTATAGTTCTCTAAAACTGTGAAAAAGTTAAATAGTTCCGTTCAGTGTGACTGGTTATGATTTTCTTATTTCAATTATTCATGCCCTGACCTGTTTCAGTCTTCAGAGACCATCTTCAGTGGGACACCTTTACATCAATACAGTTGGAAGCCACTATTACAGTACGTGTTCTAAAAGTTAAAATATATACATTACTTACTTACTTACTCATGGAGCTGAGCCCTTCGTGAGGAGCCGCTAATTCTGCAGCTACTCAAAAATTTCCCAGC
>NW_019720560.1:272334-306503 GCF_002891405.2 Cryptotermes secundus
AAAGTCTTTACAACTACAGCGGCTGTTCCAATACTTTAATATATTTGTAGTTAGTTTGTTAAGATTCTATGGTAATTTATAAGCCAAGCGGGTTCGTGACGTCCCTCTTATTATTTCTGTTGACGGGGGCCGAATGTGTGCCACATTGTTCTCGAGAAGGGGGTTTTTTGGTGTTGTCCTGTATGTCTTTGTGGTCCGCTGTGACGGGACAGAATGAAACAAATCAAATTCTCTAAAATTTTCTGACCAATATAGTAACTCCCCTTTCATAATGGGATCCAAAGCTTCATCACCGCACTTATCCAAGTCGCCATCGGATGTGATTATTCACGTCCCATTCTTAGTGCCTGTATATCTAACATTTATCTCAGTATTATTCTACTGCATCTTATTAAGGGTTTCAAGATGAATTTCTGTCAAATTTCCATATGTACGAGCAAGCCTCGATGGATGTTAGTGGGTGCAATTTGTTCGGCAGTGATCAATTCAAGAACACATCTCTGTTTCGTACTCATTTCTATGTCAGACGCCATTTTGGTAGACTGCTCTGCTATCGCTATCTGTCGCATGAAAACCAAACTAACATTGGCGGGAATGTTCAATCTTTACTACAACACCACTAACATCCAGCTCAGACGTTACAGATTAACATAAAAAAAATAGGAGGTATTTTATTTGGAGCGCCCTTCGTATTCCTTGCATCGACCGTCCTACCTGCTTACCTAACCCATTGTAGCTTCAAAGATTTAACTTTCCGAACGAAATTAAGTTTTTCTTTATACAGAAGTATAAATTACATTAATGTCACTCAATTCGGGAACCCAGAGGAAAGTGAACGTCCGCTGTTGGGAGCCGCTACCAAGCAGTGGCACTGAGGACGTTGATTTGGTCACTAGTGTGTGTATATATCAGTGTACTGTAAAATATACCCACCCTCTATATCAAAGTATACAGTAAATCCGATTACCAATCCAAAACCTGTATATAGTCACTCTGTCACGTGACTTTTATTACAGACACAGGTAGTGAACTCCATACGTCAACACTAATGATCAGTGTTCCATGTGCGTACTTGAGCCGTAGGGTTTTCCCAGCTGCACTTGCTGAAAAACTGGAGATGCTAATTGTGAGTGTAGGATTGTGATGGATAGAGAAAGAAGGAAAGAAAGAATCGTGGTTTACTAATGATTCATAATTAAATGGAAGACTTAAGAAAACATAGAGAAACCTTCGGAATTCCTAGCCCTCGGACGAACAGTCGAACTAGAGGCCTTCCGAAGTGGAATATGAATGTTATCCTCTCGACCGTGACGCTTGGTGCTTTGCGAATGACGATGATGGTGATAAGATAGGAGAAATGTTACCACGAAGGAAATACGCCGGTACATACCGAGGGGGAGTCAGTAAATAGGTCACAAATGGAAGTAAAACTGCTGTAAAGAACGTAATAGCTTTTCTATGTGTATCACTAGGTAGCAGCACAGTCCAGGTTCATGACAGTCTAGGTAGCAGACGCGCATGCGCATGTTCAGAGGATGGTTTCAGTAGTCAAAATGGCGACCATGCTTGAGGAGTGTTCAAAAGAAGAACGAAAATATCTTCAAAAATGATCGCCATATCGTTAGCCATGTTGGATCTGCCAACCTTAGATATACTTACATACCAACGAGTGATTGGAGTTTTCACCAAAAAGCCATGTTAGATCTGCCAACCTTAGATATACTTACATACCAACGAGTGATTGGAGTTTTCACCAAAAAGCCATGTTAGATCTGCCAACCTTAGATATACTTACATACCAACGAGTGATTGGAGTTTTCACCAAAAAGCCATGTTAGATCTGCCAACCTTAGATATACTTACATACCAACGAGTGATTGGAGTTTTCACCAAAAAGCCATGTTAGATCTGCCAACCTTAGATATACTTACATACCAACGAGTGATTGGAGTTTTCACCAAAACGAAAAATATGTGTACTATCTAAGGCATATTTATTGAAAGAAGAAATAAAAGAACATTTTCCGTCGACTATGGAATTATCCACCAGCTTCTGTTGGATCTTGATGGGCTTACTCTTTGACCATGAAGATGAAGGCGGTGTGTTCATCCGAAACATCCGGCTGTCACAGTAGCCTACTAAACGGAATTACGGCCTAGAATACGAGTGCAGTGAGAACTTTAAATCCAACGAGCCTCGGTTACTTGGCAGCTACTAAATGTAAACCCAGACTTGTAGCTTGATTTGCGATTTTTAAAGTAATTCTCTATTTGCATCAATAATGCCCATACAACATCATACCGAGAATCTTGCCAGTCTGTTTCGACTTTGCAAATATCAGCGACAAAGACAGAGATAAGAATACCTCTGCTGCCATCTGTACATGCCCTCATTAGATTTCACATGGGTGTCCCCTGTGATTTGTTTTATGCTATATCTCATCCTAGAGTCAGTAATGATGATGATGACCCATTGGCAACTGGTGTTTGTTATCTCGATATTTGTATAACCTCAGCAAATACCACCAGTTGTTTCAATCATTTTGGCTTGTCATCAGAAAATAATTAATTTCACTTATGAAACGAAATGAGAACACATTTGCTGCATGAAATGTCATTGCGGTATAACACTTTCACCTCATGCTCTGTTGTGTCACTGGTTGTAATCGCCATTATGATCCAGGGTTCTCTTTGCACGAAGCATGTACACAACACGTATAATGGGGTGGTTCGTATCAGTTAAGTAAAACCCTTAGTTTATACGAAGATGAAATCATAATTTCTCATGTATTTCCGAAACAGTTCACCACGCAATACATTTTTGCTTGATATACACAATGTACGTCATGTAAATATATAAATTACTATCATTTAAGAGATTCCCATAACACGCTGAGCGCTGCTTCGAACATTTCTTCCATCTGGTCAGCATCGACGACAGTCTCACAACTCATTGTTCCAACTGTCGACTCTCAACTCAACTAAATCTGTCCTGCTTATAATATATCGGCACCGACCCCACAGAAAACACCGTTTCTCTGTGACTGATTACGATTTTATATTTATTTGCGAAGCTGTTACTCAGTAACGGTTGTTGTATATTTGTTTGTCGTTGCCCAGTAAAGGGTCAAATGCCACAGGATTTTGGAAAATTATTTCTCTTTTGTTAGAAGAATGTTAAGGGATAGTCAACTCAACTAACTCTGTCCTGCTTATAATATATCGGCACCGACCCCACAGAAAACACCGTTTCTCTGTGACTGATTACGATTTTATATTTATTTGCGAAGCTGTTACTCAGTAACGGTTGTTGTATATTTGTTTGTCGTTGCCCAGTAAAGGGTCAAATGCCACAGGATTTTGGAAAATTATTTCTCTTTTGTTAGGAGAATGTTAAGGGCTAGTGGCGACGTCATAATTAATCGAGGGAGAACCTGGATAAAGTCAGTGCCTGGGTATTCTTCTCTAGGTATTCTGTAGGTCGCTTTGCAGAGTAAACTGATATTTCAAGATTGAAGCGTACTTAACCCTTAAAAAGGAAAAAAATACACTCCAGTAGAAATGTGATCTTCCTACAGAGAGTAGAGGATGCGTGCAAACAACAGCGTTTGCAGTAATCTGAGTAAAGTTTATTTATAATCTGTATGGCTACAGGTATATCGATTCTGAATCCCCGTCCACTCCTCTAGGCGAGACGTGAGTGCATTTCCTCCGCCTCGGCTGCTTTGCGTTCTGTTGGAAACTGCTAGGTGATCGCACTTTTGTAACTAAGTACAGACCGGGTGTCTGCAAACGCGTTGAATAGTCTGACATAGATGTACAGGCACACAAGGTTGTACTGCTCCTGCACACGGCACGTAAGAGGAATCATCCACCACTACAAACGCATAAACGAAGTAATACAGAATGTTCAATCCAGGAGGAAACTTCGCAACACCGTTGACCGGGCCCAATATTCTTCACAGATTGCTGCTGTAACTGTAACGGCGCTCGTTTATCAGTACTAATGACTCTTTCTGCTATCAGCAGTTACAGTAGCAATCTGTGAGGAATGTTGGGCTGGGTCAGCGGTGTTGCGAAGTTTCCTCCTTAACTGAACGCACTGTACTTTGGAATTGTATTCAGTGGCGGAGGGGCACGCGGTAGCGTAGATGGTTGAGGCACTATGCTACAAGCCGGAAGATGCAGATTCGAATCCCGATGAGGTTATAGAATTTTTCAGTTGATCTAATTCTTTCAGCCGCACTGTGGCCCTTAGGTCAATTCATCCTCTAACAGAATTGATTACCAGGAATTTTCTTGGATGTAAAGGGCGGCCGACACATAGGCTGACAACCTCACCGCCATCTGTGAGCCGATTGTCTAGAGTATGTGGGAGCCTCGACGTCTCACAACGCTGTGGACCTTCACGGCCTGTTACAGGGATAGCTTTACCTTTTTTATTCCAAGACTGGAGTGCAGCGGTTTTCAACAGAAACTTCAGATGCATCCGATGATATCAATGCCGATCGAAACGTCGTGCGTCAGTGATGTGAAAAATAATTTAATATTAACAAGGAGCGCTTATTTTCAATTTAAAAAGAACTGCTTGTGAGACAGGGAAGACATTATGAGACGTAGATGTTCCATGTAGCGTTGTCAAATATTTCATTATAACTAAACTCCCTCACATCTCCAAATGTTTATCCCTTGAACAGTATCTTTAGCAACGCATGTTGTAGGAAATCCTTTGCGTCGTTTCCTCGGTGAATTCCTGTCATTAGGGCATATCCTGGGTTACTTAACATCCGCACAACTTTATTCTCTGAGCCCCCACACTCTTCCTCTAGAACTTCGAAAAACTCCTTCTTTAGAGGCTTACCCAGACAAATTATATTCGCATTGTGTTCCCTTCATTCGGGCTCCACGTCATTTCATCTTATCCCATTAAAGTCCAATGCTTACAGTAGATGGTACCATTAGCTGTACGTAACTGCAAAGTTATCTTTGGGCTTAAGAAATTAAGTTCCATGCCATGAAGGTGTAGTGCTGTCTTTTCCCCATGGAGTACATTTATATTATTGTTATTGTTATTATGATAAATAGCGATTATTTCCATGTAGCCTCTAGCTTTGATATTTTAGTCTTTCTAACGGAGACATAGAACGAAATTTTATACTTTCACGGTGGTGGAAATAAAAAATTCTAGCTTATGCGATTTACCGACGTTTAAGGCGAAAGTAGGCGTGTATTTTATGTGATGTGGGAATTAATTTTTTCTGTTTAGATCAGTTTATATATATGTGTGTGTGTTTTTCATCATCAGATGTTTTGTTCTTCAGTAAAAATGCAAAACAAACGCAATTTCCATTCTTTGTTCATGACTTCACTGAATAATATTATCATGAAATTGTTTGCTACACCACAACCAGCAGCTTAAACACCCAGCGACTTTAATCGTCACATACATCAGCTCAATTAATTATTACACCCACACAGACCTGTTCTTCAAATTTAATACAACAAATGCAGTAAGAAGTTCCCTCTGCACTATCTGAAGTTCCTACGTCGCATAATTAGTTGTTAAGCAGCTACGCTTTCATTTCATTTACATGAACGGTGAAGGTCTTCATGTGGGAGATGAAAGCCTTGATATGCGCGTTTGACTGTTAACTGGGTCATGGGCTGATAATTACAGATACATTATCCTTCATTCAAAATATCCGCCACGTTTCCTACAGGAATAAAGATAAAGGTTTTGGATACCGTTGTATACTTCTCTGAAGTTGTGAGCATTCTAGCTTCCTCGAACTTTCAGATTTATTGCTTCTATCATACCGTTCTAAAGCTATGATTAATTAACAGAATTGTGTGAGTTGTTTCTAATTAGGAAAGACACAATTCAAGAACTAGTAGCAGTGTTCTTGTAAGCCTCAAAATTACCCAAGAAAAGGGTAGCGTTACCACCAACAGGCATACTGCATAAAGGTTATTTGTAATTATTACTAATACCCTATTGCTAAAGCCCAAGGGGCTATAAAGGAGATGAAAATTTTAAGATTTTTACTACTTGATTTGTATTAGCAATAAGCAGACATGAGTACCAGTGACTTTAGTAAACTCGCGAAATACTGATTTTGAGACTTACTTCTGTGTAACGTGTCTCCATTGTGGAATTCTTATTCGTTATTCTTTTTCTCGTTTCTTTCTTTATTATATTCTCATTTTATTTGTATTCTTTCGAATTTTGCTTCTTACGTTGCTTATTTCACTTGTTTGTTTCTGTACTTTTGTATAAACTTCACTTTCTTGTATTATTTCTTCTTGTTTTTCTGTCCTCTACTATATTCCTTTTTTTTCTCTGTTGATTTATTTCCTTATATATTATTTGATTTTTAGTCTTGTAATACTTCTCTTTTACACTTTCATGCAAAACTTTGCGTATGTCTGTGGATTAGTCACTTTGTGTACTGGAATTGCCAGCTACTTCATCCACTTCGGATAAGGACAGCTCATTTTATCCAAGTAAGGATACGATGTATGGATTGGCTATGACCTAAATTCAATTTCCGTTTCTATATTGATGCCTACACGCGACCTATATAAGGTCTGAAATTAGTCTGTTGAGTGTTTTCAACCTGTGATTGTCTGTATAAAATCGAACATTAAATACTTTAACATCCCCCTTCATTGATGATCCATGTGGTTATAAAAGTCATAGAGAGCACGTCGAAATACGTATTTTAATAACATTTATGGGTTATGGTTAACGTCCGTTTGCCAAGGATGCTATAGAATTCAGTACGTATGCTGGTCACGCCCTATATATGTTGCGCTTCGTACAATTCGGAAAAATCTGTACATGAAGTTGTTTGACTGTGTATGATGAGCTTACAAGCGGGTGATTTTAGCAGCAGTGTAATCTTCGCTCAATTGAGGCTGCGAGTCCGCTCCAACCTCATCTACACGATACAGGTTTACTCCTCCTGTAATTATATTGGATTCGTGAATTTATTTATTGATCACTTACACGCATCTCAGAACTACAAGTAATTACAGTGCCAGTACTTATCCCCATAATTCACAAATCACTGAGAAACGTTTTCCAGCCTGCTGTGCCTTAACAAGCCGTTATTTAGTAACGGCTGCTAACAGTTCACTTGCTCAGGTTCTCTCTTCATAGTCTCCCGTTCGGAACTCCACTGAACTGTTAACTAATTTTTGTCCTTTGTTTATAACAGCTCGGTATTTACTACACAGAATACATATATTTTTCCATTGTTGTAGTCCAACTGTGCATTATTAAGAATCGCTGCCTAACAAAGGGAACGTATTTACCGAGCCGTTGCCCAGAAACGGTAGCTGTTTACAGAGCCACCGCTTAGGAAAACTACAATGTTTTCCCTTTCGTGTTAGTCAAAGGACTGATGTTGGTATGTTGTTTAGTTGCTGCTGTTTTAGTTAGTAATATAACCAGAACTGATGCTTTCTTCCGAACAGTTTTGCAACATAATGAAGGCAGCAGGAAAGCATTTATGTTTCACTTTGAGCAAGAAGACTTTCCTGCGGTTGCTTTCTCCCACTTCGATCTCCCTCTTATGTATATGTGAGCCGATTCAAATTAGAGATACTACATTACAGAACTAGAGAAATTGAAGTTAATAAATCTTAATTAGCGGTGTCTGATCTAGCACTACACGAAAATTGTAGCGCGTAGAGCCGTTGCTATGTGACGACCGCGAAACAAGCGAAAATACCAAAGACCTTTCTAGGCATACCGTATAAACTTTGTATATCTTATTTATGGCACACAACAAGATGCACACTATTAAGATCTCAATAAACAAGTTCTCGCGGCAACGAATGGAAGCGCAACAATAGACTTACTATTGGAAACTGGGCGTTTCTACGTGGCCCGTGCATAGGAGTTATCATGAGGACATTTACGGAGACCAGATCAGTTCAGTACGGGGGTCTGTGAAGAGAGGACTTGAGCTGGAGGCAGAGGAATAGCCTTTGTTGTAGCCTCTCCAAGAAACGTCTAGGAATAGACTGAGAATACTAGTCTGTGTGCTCTAGTGAACTGTAAAGTGTGAAAATAGCAATAATGTTATAATTATTTATAGCTGTAACCCGTAAATTTTCAACAAATCCAAAACCCCGTCGACAGTCTTAATAAAAATAGTTCGGTTTCAAACAAAGTGTTTCCTTTCAATCACTTGCTCAGGCCGCGCCTTAGCTCAAGGGGTTAGTCGCTGGCTTCCCATTTCGGCGGCCCGGGTCTGGTCAAGTGGGATTTGTGGTGGACAAACTTGCGCTGGGGCAGGTTTTCTCCGAGTATTTCGGTTTCCCCTGCCAATCTTAATTCCACCAATTGCTCCACAATCACCCTCACCTATCGCCTGGGGCTGGTACAATAGGCCAGAAGTGTCCGCAGTACAAGGAACTTAGTCCCACCCCGCTAGCAATAAAAAATTCAGTTGCTCAAGAATTCTATCATTGTGTCCTCAGAACTTTATGAGTGTATGTCTTATTTGGTTTAGTGCCCGCTTTGTTTTGTTATTTTAACAATTGAGTTCCGCAGTATCCAACTTTCCGTTGAATTCTTTTCCATAGAATACATCAATGTGTTTTCATAACGGGTCACTCACGGAAACAAAAAGAATGCACACACCAAAATGACGAAGGCCCATTCAAATTGAAGCCGCAGAGCAAAATTTCCTTTCGATAGCAAATTTAGATATCCGTTCTACGTGGAAGAGAAATATGATTTTACAATGGATCGACCCTATTTTGTTTTTAGAAATTTGGAATATTGTATACTATTCTCCCTCGTATAAAGTATGGTTCATGTCATAACTGACCAATACAAAAATAAAAATTTCCTAGAATCACTAATTTGAAATTTCGTTGAAATCGTTTGGTTTCACAGCTGCACTGTACTTAACAACACACAGAAGCGAAGAGCGTGGAACGTTAGAGGGAAGCTATCCAGAAGTCAACCGTTAAGTTCAACATGATTCACGGAGGTTTTTAATTTTCGTGTCCATGATATATATATACCTGATTCTGGAAAAAAGAAAATTGTAAGATAATTTGTAGGAAGGTTCAATGTTACGCATACAAAATTGCTTGGATCCTGGAGGTGGCCTTTTTCAGCATATACTCTAGGCAGACCTTGTTTTGCAACATACTTGTACAAGGTAAATATTTGTCAATTCTCATAGGCAACCATACCAAAATTAAAAAGGTCTTGAGGAATGTTTGGGTTTCGTAGCGAGAGAAACACCCAGTATTTATCTGTGTATCTGTGTGTGTCACACAACCTCAAGTGCTCTCTGGTATGTACGAGTGGATGTTACAATAGCCATTCCATGCATATTTTATCAGGATGAGAAAGAGAGGGAGGAATATTCGTGAAGCGTGACAACGCTGTGATATGTTCTGCACTTATCACGTGATAGCTCTCATTTGTGGAACGGTGTGATTTCACTCGACTGGGGGTTTAACATATTCAAAAGCCACTGTAGTAGTACTACCAGACCACAGTTTGTTCATAAAAAGTGCTGCTTATTTCACAGTGAAGGATTGTTTGGTTATATTCACCCTGATTTATGCATTGCCTTCTTGTGCACTCATGATTTTATATTATATGCCTCAACTTCATTGTTATTGTCACGTGTTGGGTGTATAACGCGACAAATAACTTCTCGCCATATTGGATATAGCGAATTTTATTTCACACTCGCTCTTACAATCGCACCATTTACAAGCTCAACATTACTGCCATTGGCAGTATCACAAATACTAGACTGCATACTCTTCCCTGGCCAACTCGTAACTAACTTGAATAGTATTCGCTGCTCCTTATTTAGCCCCGTTCCGGACAACACGGAAAACAGCCACGTAATAGGCACCACTGTTGTCTGACGCCGTGTTTGCCGACAGCCTAGCAACGCTGTCGGGAGTCGTTTACTGCTGCGTAGCAACGGCGGCATCCCGTGTTACGTCACCGCTTGGGAGGGAGGGGATGTCCTCCATAGCGCAACACGTCACATTATATTTTGTCTGCCCTATATTTGAGTTGAGAGTTCGGTTATGGGGTATTAGCGGGCAGCAACGTGAGCAAGTAAGCTGAAGGGTCGGCTACTGAGAGCAGACTGAGAAGACTTAGCGTGTTGTAATTTGTAGTGTGATCAGCGAATGCTTGTAGTTCCGAGTCTTGTGTATAAGTGGTCAATAAATCCATTCACCCTTCCATAACCCCGTCTATAGTGACACCCCTAAATCGTGACAATGTCATGAATAGGGAATGGATTAAAGTTTCTCTATATATAGGATCTATAGTCAGCAGATATTTCGTGTTCGAAAATTTCCAGTTATCAACTGATTATAGCATTAAAATACTGGAATGATACGTGCATGAGATCATAACCACTTCAATTCCTATCGTTTATAATTCACCATTCATTTGCTGTCATATAATTCGACACTTTAAGGGTACCTGCTTTGAATTCTGTAACCCACAAAAAATACAAGTACGTATGGAAGGTGATTCTAAATTACTGTCGGGGCTTCATGGCCTATAATTTCAAACAGGGAACAACATATAAAAGAGTAATTGAGTTTCGTAAAGATTTTTTTTTGTTATTTCCGGTTTAAAAATTATAGGCCTTGGAAACACCAGCAATAATTTAAAATCACGCTGTATAATTAAACGGAAATAAATACTTTATTTTAACTCTGTTGGTTTCTTGGTGACATATCCATACACTCAGATCCCTGAATATCTTTCTGTTATTCTAGTGAAGACAACGACGCCTGTCAGGACGCTTCGTGGCGTCTCCCATTTACTGGAACGAATTCGCTGGATTTAGGCCGCACGGATCCTTAGCACCCCTCCCTGCCTCAGAGGGTAACATTATCCGCTCCAGCGAAGGCCCTCAGGCTGCCTGCTTGCTCCGTCTCCCGTCTAATATTCGGATTTCAGAGCTTAACTAACCAAGTTCTTGATGGTTTCCCCTTACATTAGTGAATGCTACTCGATAACTTTAACCAGATTCTGACTATCCAAGCATCTATTCCATAGCATCCAATTATACCACAATATCGAATTAATGTGGAAATTGAATATGGTCGGGTGCAGGGGTAACTACAGGCGGGGTTTGGATTGGTAAATGGATTTATTGATCACTTCTACACACGACTCGGAACTACAAGCGATTACAGTGCCGCTGATTTTTCCAGCTTCCGTGTCTTCACCAGTCGTTCCCTGGCAACGGCTTCTAATAGAGGAGATTCTTCAGCTTCACGCCCTAAGTTCCTCTCTTGAATGCGCCGGACTTTCAACTGAGCACTCTTGCACGTAACTCTCTTCTTCATAACCTCCCGCTCAGGACTGGGTCGCGCTAATTGTCGTTAAGATAAACCCTCAATACGGACCACGTAGGAAACACAGTTCGTCTATTGTTTTAGAGGCATGTTTACCGCACCGTTAATTTTAGAGAACTGCTGAGTTTCAGTTTTTGTGAAATATTGCTGTGAGAACCTGTTAGCTGAAACCAAAGATAATTCGGGAACCCATATGAAGAAGAACATCCGTCGTTAGAAGCCGCTACCAAGCAACGACTAGGAAAGACTAAAAAAACTTTATGTATGCTGTGTTACAGTGAGCTTCGGAATGTGTAAATCAGTGAGACTGTCGTAGTTATTTGTAGTTACGTTCTGTCCAATAAATGCAGGTACCCATCCAAACCTCGTCTGTATTCACAGTCACGTGACATTAATATATGACTTCGGCCTTCGGGCCCAGTCCCGAAATCGATAACCACGCATTTAGCTCCAACCTCGGAAAAATAATTACCACAGTTAGGTATATACCTAGGGGTAACGTTCCCACTTCATGACTCAAGGTACGCGGATTCAAACCCGGCGGAGGTCGTGGAATTTTTAAGGGTGGAAAAATTCAAGGAACAAGTCCTCCGGGAGGGACTTTAAGCCGTTGGTCCCGTGTCGTAGATTTACGCCACGTAAAAGAACCTCATGTCTCTAGGAGACCTCTGAACAAAATTTGGCCAAAAGTTTCCCGCCCAAAGTAGTTTCCAATGCCTCCGGTAGAGGGGGGAAGTATTAGGTACCACTGCCAGAGGAGGGGGGACCTCTCTGACAGAAAGGGACTAACTATTACATACCACTGCCAGTAGAAGGTTGGAACCTCGCTGGCAGAAAGGGGGTGATAGTAAGCACCAGTACCGGTAGGGTATGGAGACGGTAGAAATTAAAAGGGGGACGCACAATAGATCAATACTGGTCGCGGTGCATGGGGAAACCCACCCCCTCAATACTGAATAACTGAATAGGTATATGTAAGTCGTTCCGAAAACTTGTTTTTGTTCGCTGTGCCCGTGAGAAGATTTTGGAATTTGTCACAAAAAGAGGCTAAATTTTGCGAAGTATATCATTGAAGTTTTTGAAAGAACATGGCGTCTCGCATATACTTGTAGACAGGAACTATGATGGATTAAATCTGTGAAGAATGGATGACGATAGGCGAGGGACTTTGAAATTGTGTATGAGACTAGAAGGCCGAGAGATTGAGGAAACGGAAATGAGAGTTTATGGGCTCACCTGATGGAAAGAAGTTGTACGAGAAGATAGTAACGCCAGAATATCTTAAGTTTAGACATTTCGTTCGCCGTGGTTGTAACTTGAAAGTAAACACATGCTGGCCGTGTATTACGAGTTCTGCTATCCAAGGGGGTTCGGTCTTCGTTATTAAGGTTCCCTCCATTTTATCTTCTGTGGAAAAGCAGACACTGAAGAAAGTAGCAGTGGCCAAATTTGCGAACGTTTCATACACTAGTCAACGTATATATAATCTTCTATGGTATGAGTTCGTGGTAGAAAGATTCCAGCATTTCTGATAAACCTGCTGCTGGCTTCATATTTTGTCTACCCAGAAGAAAGAGGCAAAATTTTCCCCCCGAAATTTCGGTGAATATGTACCAGATTACTGGACTTCGCCTGCACGAAAACAGTGATATTCAAGGTCACAGTCTTGCGAATCAAGATCTGAAAGCGTTGCCGTAATTACGAAGCAGGGTTGAAATCTTCATGCTGTCGGTCTGCAGCTCACTCAGCAGAGAAACATTCCCGAGATAAACATTTCCTTACATACGGAAACGCTTTAATTTCTGAATATTATGATGTATGCACCCATTGCTAGGTAACGACTCGGTAAACACTTTCACAAGGAAGAGTACGTGCGCAACAATAGGACGTCATTTGTTAGACAACGGATCAGAAAACAAGCTTCTCAACAATAGAAAGGTTGTGTTTTCTGCGTGGTCCGTACCGAGGGAACATAAAAGGACGAGTAATTTTTTTTTTTTAATGAATAGTCGAGTTGACTTTCGAGAAGCCAGCATGCCGGGTTATGAGCTTGGGAGCAGAAGAATTGAAGTGAGCTGGCAGTTGTAGAATAGTGGCGAGAAAGGAATTAGGCTGTGAGAAGAAGACTTCAAGTGTCATTTGAAGTGATAATGAGAGTGGTAAAAATCCGTTGCCAGGATACGACTAGTGAAGACTGAGAAATGTAGTTCATGGGAAGCGGTGAACTGTAAAGTGTGTAACTCAGCGATAGCGCTGTATTGTCTGTAGTCCCGAGTTCTGAATGTATACGGTGTGTTAAATTCAATCATCCGAACCAAATCCCGTCTTATAAGTCACCCATACACGTGACAAGTATTAGGTGAAGAACAATTTTCATACTGTTTACAAATGACATATCAGTACCACCGCGTGGGATGTACATTCGACGAAAGAACTTCGTGGCTGAGGGCAAGTTCGGATCTGCCCATGGAAATAGAGGACACGGAAATGATTAAATTTATATGACACAAATGGCACAGTTTAAGACTGGAATTAAGAGACATGCGCATATATTTCATTTATGAAAAATTGTTGCGTCAATTAAGTTGCCGTTATGAACGATAGGGCACAATTAGTATTGTAGACACTAGCTTAATATGGAACTAAGCTTTTCATTTGTCATCTCGCTTCCTGCCCACGTCATAGCTATGACAAACCAGGCAGAGCAGGATGACACATTGCCACGGAGAACCCTATGGTTACAAAGTATAGAAATTTCAGCCAGAGTATCATGTTCGACAGTTGCACTACATTGTGTTTTCTGGCGTCTAACGAAATGTAAATTGTGCCAGGATAGCTCAGTCGGTATAGCGAGGACTACGAGCTCGACGGCTCGGGTTCGATTCTCGGCAGCAGTAAGGCTCTTTTCTTCTCCACAACATCCAGACCGGCTCTGGGGCCCACCCAGCCTCGTATTCAATGGGTACCGGCGGCGATATCCCTAAAGAGTAAAGCGGCCTGGACGTGAAGGTGAAAATCACCTCCATCTGCTTCCGAGGTCAATAACGGTGGAGTCATACCTCCATTCCCCAATATTTCTTCATGACATAGTGTTTAATTAATAAAGCACGGGAATGTTATTACCTTTAAAGGAACGTAAAATATGGACAATAAGGACGGTGGTGATGAATCGGGAAAAAGATTAAAGAAAAGCGTGCTGCCTACTGTTAGACTCCGCCACATAATTTACCGAGGAGAAAGTAACAAACTACCTAAGTTACGATAAGCGGCCTTAGCCTTCTGTCATCAGAACGAATTACGACTCGTAAAGAATTGTTTCATAGAGAAGTTAACACATGTTCATCTCATAATAAATGTTCAGTGTTCACACGAAAAATGAAATTGTTTCAAATTGTAGAATATTTATACACGTTCTCTTAAAGCATTTGTTCAGTTTTACTTAATAATTCACCCTGAAGATGGAGGCAGTATATCCCTCCACATGCAAGGTCCCCCGATGTCACGACCCAGAAGATCTGAACACTCACCGCCGTGATTACCTCGAATCTTACATTGGCTAACTTAACTGTACCTAACTCTTTGACAGAACAGAAAAGTCAGAGGGCAGAGCACTACACTCCTGCACTCTGTGAGCGCGTAGCAAGGTGTACCACTCCCCCCCCTTCCACTTCACATCCCCACTGACGCGCACGAACGACAGACACCATAACTTTTTTTTGTTGTTGAGATCTCCATTTATTTGCAATCTGTATAAATACATTTGGCAAACTGTTGTGGATTGAGTAAAATGACGTGTGGAGGGGAGCTCATTAGTACCCCTCCGTATATGAATAGGTTAGGGCCTGGTGGGAGAAGGGGAGGAACTTAAGCTAAACTTAAAACTAAACTACTAACTAAGATTATATTTTGAATCTAGTGATCAGATCGATTGGCTGGTGTCGTTTGAGGCGCCTTAGGTCTGGTGGTTGAAGTAGTTGAGCTGCAAGTTCGTTGGGGTGTGTATGTATTCCATAACTGAACCGCTGATTAGCGTCCAGTATTTAAAAAGTTTCATTGATATTTTTAGTAGTAAATACATATTCGTCGATCTTAACATATTACTTTTTCTATTTTATTCACTTATTCCTTGGTTCTTCGGTTCTCTAAAGAATATTATCTTCCTTTATTGCACATATAGTTCGTCTTAATAATTTTTATTTTTTCCAACATTACTTTCTTTTTTATTATCGCAAATCATCCTCTCCATCTTCAAGTAATTTCAGTCTCAGCCTTCACATTTCACTTTTGCTTTATGGGTTATTTTCATAATCTTACTTAATCATCTTTCTTGATATTTGCATTCTCAAATCACTTTAAACTTGCGTTTTGTTTTCCTATACCAGATCAAGTGTTTATGTAGTTCCCGCAGTTCTTGGTTAACTCTCATTCCCTCAAACCCGTTTCTCAGTTATTGATCCATACACACGTGTATTAACTTTACCTTGTTAAATGCTGAAGTGTGAACACTAAGTTTCGTCTGATCCTTCAAAGGATTAGAAACTGTGAAGTGTTTGGAATGGTTCCAGCCCGCCGTGTTCAGCTGCAGCAGCTCACGCGAGGTAAACACACCCTATTCAGTGAAATGAGACACACACCTCATAGGTTGTCCCCTGAATCTCGTCTTTGTGAAGCGAACCGTTGCATTAGCAGAATTTCGGCTGTGTTTAGGACCTCATAGACGAACTATTCGAAGTTAATCATTGTTAACATCACGGCGGCTTATACGCCAAGCCTGTTCCGACCTCTTCACACCACAAAATAGGTTTCTAATTGCATAGATTGCACCGTCCGATATTTCTCAGACATGCAGAGTTATACGAGTACAGGGTATACACAAAAGAATTGTGCGGTTTCAAAAGCTGATAAAAATTTTATTTCTCAGCTTACACGGTCAAAACGCACACCATCAGAAGCGGCAACTCTCCAAGTTTCTCATGCGTTAATTACAAACCTTCAGTGTGTGCACCCTGGGTCACATGACACACATCCACGCGGTAATCAAACTCTGCAGCAAATGGAGAAAACAACGTTCTCCCTTGGGTACCCCGTTAGCCAGATCTTTTTTTCCTTGGCACTACAGCCTCAGTGGGCCTAGGCCTCCCTCCATGAACTTCTCAGTTCACTTCGGCTTTTCTAGATCTTACACATACGGTAGGACTCCTTGGGCGAGTGATCAGCTCGTCGCAAGGCCTCTACCTGTAGACAAACACAGAAAAACGCACACAAACATCCATGCCCTGAGTGGGATTCGAACCCACGATCCCGGCTTCCGAGCAAGCGAAGACAGTGCATGCCTTAAACCGCTCGGCTACCGTAACCGGCTCGCCAGATCTTACACTGTGCTATTTGGGGGTTCGTTAAAGACAGCGTTTATGTACCACCATTGTCCACGTCAATCCATGAACTTCGTGATCGGATAATGCATGCATTGCAGTCATAACGGCGGACATGCTACACCGGTTCTGGGATGAGTCTGATTATCCACTGGCGTTGTGTTCTCAAATGGGCCATTTGCATGGTCTTCTTCAGTTCCTCTGCTCCCACTTGGAGCATAGGACATCAGAGAAGCGCTAGTTTCACTTCAGTTTCTTAATGTTAGACGGTAGGACTCCTTGGACTACGTAACACAAACGCAGAATAAACGTACACAATACAGACATCAATGCGTTGAGCGGGATTCGATCCAACGGTCCCAGTTTTTGAATGAACCAAGACATTTCATGCCCCAGACCGCACGGCCACTGTGATCGGCATTTGCAGGAACATCTTACAGTAAACAAGTTTGAGGCATTCGTGAAATATTCGTGGGTAGGGAAGAAGTGTATGCTGGGGGAAAGATTCTTCCTCAATATCATTTCTTCACCACAAATTCGACTTGAACTACACTGGGATTGAACTCAGGCATGCGCAGTAAGAAACTGGAGGGTTACCGTCTGAGATTTGGCAAGGCTTAAGCTTAATGAAAAGTATATGTAACAGTTGGTTTAACGTTCAATAAAGTCTGTGTTTTTCCTCACATATTTTATTTATCAAATACTTCGTATTAAATCATACAACTCTAATTTCTCTAAACGGTGTTACCTGGTTTACTTCCCAACAGCCATGAAAGTTATGTTCTCTGAGAATTAACGAGTTAAGTTTGAAATATTTTTTCAGATGGGCTTAATATTTCAGAGGGCTGAATCATTGCTACTGTTCGTCAACTTGCATTTACACAGAGTAAACATTTTCTGTGTAAGCAGGGATTATGCTTCCTTTGCTGATAGCCTTACCAATATGCTGCCTGTTCTCCGAGCGTGTTTGTCCATCTCGAGACTTGTTTGGACGGTGCACTGGAGCGACAGAACTGTTAATAACGCTTGAGAGGCCGGCAGAAAGCTTATATAAATTGCGCCGACCAGAACAGCACCGCAACGGCGGTCAAAGCTACTTTAACTCCGCGTGACGTCATTACGACAGAAGTGGGAGCGGTTCTTGAATTGTTCCCGTATACGTTGTCTTGATATTATGGAAGCGAATGACGTCACTGTAAACCTGACCTTGAAATCAACTGCCACTGTTTCGATATTGCAGAACAATTGCTCGACGGCGAAGGTAATTTTTTTAAATCGATACTTTCTGATCTACTCAAGACACTTTGTACAATCCGAAAATTCTTTCCCATTTTAATAAAGATTCTCATTTTAACGTATCCTGAAAGAGCTCAGTTCTTCCGATTCCTATTTCTCATTTAATATCATGTGATTGATTGACTATAGACGGGTTTTGGATTGGTAATTAGACTTATTGTACACTTATACACGCAACTCGTAACTACAAGTAACTGTAGAGCTATCGCTAATTCACAAACTCAGCAGTTCATTACAGCACGTGCTGAGTCTTCTCAGGCTGCTGTATCTTCACCTGTTATCGCCTGGTAACGGCTTCCAACGGCGTAACTTTTTCGTCTTCCGTGCTCACATCCTTACTGGCCGGCGACTGTCTCACAACTACCTCCCATTCTTATAACTGCCGTCTCAAGAACTTCTCGTAAGTCAGAATCCAAGTCAGAGTTACTTTACGACGGGTGGTTTACCGCCAATACCCTTGAGACTCACGACCATAGAATTTCTTTTACTGAACCCCTGCGGTCATAGTCCTGACATGAAGATGGGGGTTTCTCTTATGAACATGCTTGGCCTTTCATCAAGTGTACGTGTCACACTTACAGCATGTTACTGAAAATATTTCCTTTTGCACTATATACAAGTCTGTCAGTAGAGGCCTTGCAAAACAAATCATGCATATTTTCCGTATCTTATATTACAACGGCATATTACAACGGTTAAGCTTGACCACCGCCAACTTTATTCCTGCAATATTTTCTGTCTCGCATTCAAAGTAAATTTATATTACGACCGACGGTCAGTCGGCTTGACTATCTTGGAATAAAGCACCCATCTTGGGCTTAATACCTGATCTTTATTACTGTCAGACAGTTGGATGCTTGTTGATGTGGGACGCTCTCTCTAACAATTTACATTTTACATATTATTAAATGTATATACAACATACACAGGGCCTCTTGTCAGTGCAGACTCAATACAGCAGATTTTGCCTTATTTCTACCTGTATTCGCTACCACGGCAGTCTAGTCACTTGAACGGTCGTATGTTTGACCGCCGCCAAGTTTAAGCCTCTTATGTCTCAACGCAGCTGCTCCTCATTATATAGACCCAGCACGTATCGCACGGAAAACCCAGCTTCCAACACTTTTTCTATTGTCTGCGTCTGTTGCAGCCATTACCTAACAACGGCTGTTATAGCTGCTTATTCCGCGCTAGTTGCCTAGCAGCGGGTTGCAAATATTGCCTTTTCCTCGGAATTTCCTTTTAAAGTAGTGCATTCTGTTGGACAAATATACAAATTACTCCTCCGTCCAGGAAGTGCACCAAATTATCTACAGTATTCGTAGTTCAGAAGCTAATTCTGAATTGGAACAGGACTGAAACTCTGTTTG
Source organism: Cryptotermes secundus (assembly GCF_002891405.2). Taxonomy (NCBI): domain Eukaryota; kingdom Metazoa; phylum Arthropoda; class Insecta; order Blattodea; family Kalotermitidae; genus Cryptotermes; species Cryptotermes secundus. Next base: position 291,742 of record NW_019720560.1, read on the forward strand.
TAAATGGCCTAGAAATAGAAGTAATGCATTAATTATGAGCCTACCCATTAGGATTATATACTTTTCCGAGCCCCCTCTTATTTCCTATTTATTGGATCCAAATATCCTCTTCAGCGCCCTGCTCGCACACACATTGAATCTGCGTTCATTCCTTGTTGGAAAATTTCAAGCTTCATGCCCACGTAGCTTAAAATTTCATGTCATAATGGGCTGGTGTATTGTAAGGTTTTAATTAGCACATTGGGATATTAATGATCTAACCAGAATGGTAGCAAGCATTTCCCCAGTTCGTTGTACCCTCTGTTTCATTATGAATAGATTTTGTATTTATAATGACGTTCTATTGACATAGGATATATTCAAATGATTTATCACCTGCCTTTTTATAGTCACGTGGTAGTGACTATAGACGGGGATTAGGATTGGTAATTGGATTTATTGACCACTTAACAGATCGCAACTACAGCGCTAACGGTAATTCATCCATTCTATACGGTTCGCTACAGAATGCGCTATGGCTTTTCAGTCTGCTATGTCTTCACCAGTGGTTGGTCGGTAGCGGCTTCCAACGGCGGAAGTTCACCTTGTTCTCGGTTCCCGAACTATCCCCGTGTCTCAGGTACCAGCATCTAACAGCAACAACTCTCAAAGACCGAACTGCATTTCTTTAACTCAGCAACCAACTCTTCACTTCTGTGCACTCTACTGCACTGCACTAACTCTTACTAATTGTCCTGGTTATAACATCAGCAAGGACCGCATAAAAACTCCGTTCCTCTGTTAATATATCCATTGTTGCTTGCGCAGCCATTGACGCGGACCGCGCGGAATACACCATTCCTCTGTTACTGTTTACGTGGTGTTGCCTAGAAACATCCGTTTTATAATTGTTTGTTTTGCTGTCGTTGCCTATCAACAGGTCTACATGACACAATATTATTATTTTTTCCTGTAGCATAGGTAAGTTATGTTTGTTTTCCAGCACTTACGACAAACTTCCTGACAGTAAAATAACAATTCACCGCTCATTCAGTGAGGGAATGTCCCGTAATGGTACCGATTTTAACACAGCGGAAAGAACGTCTCAGTTTTAAGGAGGTATCCAGTTTTAACCTCTGCCGACAATGGATGTAAACGTTCTGTTCATATACAGAAAAGAAAAGAGAAAAGGGTTGAAATAAAGTGAAAGTTAAGTTATATACGCTTATAGCGAAATAAAACGGAAATAAAACTGTTCAGAAGCGTAGCGTGAAAGAAAGGAGTTCACTACTGTTACCCTACCCTCTACTGTACCAGGTGTTTGCACTTCCCTTCGAATTGATGGGTTCTCAGCAACTGCCGGAGGTGAACTGACTGATTTGTGTTTCCTTCCTTCTTGTCTGCAGCAGCGCCCTAGGAATAGCTGCCGTGTTACGTGGAGAACTCTCTTTGGCTATTGATCATTCCAGAAAACGACAACTCAGTCCTCTTTCACAACGACATTATCTCGGTCGTGCTTAATGCAGTTCTTCAGCCGTTCATGTAAAATCCATTAAGGATTGATATCGCGTCTGTGCACGGCGAAAGTGTTGTAAACAATCCAACGCACGTTAGCGTTTCTTGCATCATGAAACTGGTTCTGAAACCGCCCATTGTGAAAATTCTCACGGAGAAAAAAAAGGGAAGACAAGGAAAAGCGCCGGATAGGACAAGGGTAGAATATTCCCATTAAAGCTTATATCGGACTTGGACGTAGAAAATAGCTGCGTTTAATTAAGCACCATATCGTGAAGACGTGTGGGGGGTGCAGATATAACCCAAGACATTGTTTTCCTCTGCATCAAATGGAGTTTCATGTCATAGACGCCTTACCCTCGAAGAAAGAGCCCCCATTACCCATTTGCTGAGGCCCAGGGCCGGTCTTTATGTTTTAGAAAATACCTCTTGCCTCTCCCGGGAATCAAACTCCATCCCTATATTATGTAACTCATGAAGTAGTCACTAAACCAAATAAGTTATTCTGGTTCACGGCCTTGGAAATAAAATTCAGTAAATGTTGCTCATGTCATGAAGGGTCTCTCAGATTTTCCTCCTTCACATTTTACTACCTACTATTTTTATACATCTTATATCTCATTTATTTAATCGCCGTTTTCTTCTTCATTGCTCGTTGCCTTTGCGTGCAACATACCCACCTCATCACAACACATTCACCGTCTAAGTACCTTCAGACTGCCAGGTCTCTTCATACTAATTTGTTGCTTAGTTTACACTTCAAACTTTAACGTCAGTTGGCTTTAAACGGGCTACATGGAGTTACATTCCTGAAGACAGAACCGTTCCTAACGATTTCTGTGAAGACATCAAATCCCACAATTCCACTATTGTTTAAAATCGGACAAGAAGCAAATATTTTGAAAGTAGGTTTTATGTTTCTGCAGGCATCTCGAGATTAACTCTGAAAATGTTCATTGGAGCAAAGAGTATTTGAAACGGACATTTCACGTCTTCCGTAAATCTTTAGGATTTCGAGATAATTAAATAGAAGGAATTATTTGCGGTGATCTAACTGGGGACTGCTGGCTGAGTTCAATAACAGTTTTTACCATAGCGTGTAAAACAGTTGCTATGCAACGACAGCGGGATAGGCAGATATACCAAGGCCGTTTCTGGGCAACGGCCCGGTAAACACGATCATGCAGCAACAGACAGCAACGCAAAACTATAAGAGCTGTGTTCTCTATGTGATCCATGCCGAGTTGTTATAAGCGAGGGAAAAGGTTAGAGCTTAGTCAGTTGTGTACGGGAGTCTGTGAAGGGAGGACTTGAGCTCAAAGGCAGAGGAATAACAATTGTTGGAGCCGTTACCTAGAAACATCTAGTAACAGACCTTACGTGACGGGGATCTATACTCATAGATAATCATGTACGAGCATTCTGTAGACTGTAATATAAAGATATTTAAACTCAGTTTTCTTTAACTTCATTATTTCAGGAACAAATAAATATTACAAGTACAATTATAAAATAAATAATTATAACGTTTTTAAGGGTAAAAAGAAGTAAAGCTATCCCTGTAACAGGCCGTTAAGGCCCATAGTGTTGTCAGACGTTGAGGTACCCACATTATCTAGACAATCGGCTCTAAGATGGCGGTAAGGTTGACAGCCTTACGCGCCGGCCGCGCTTTACTCCCCAGGAAAATTATTTAATTAATTCCTGGTACTCATTTCTGTTAGAGACTGAGTCGACCCCAGGGCCATAGTGCGACTGGAAGGATTAGGCCAATTGAAAAAAATCCAGTGACCTCATCGGGACGTGAACCCGCGACTTCCGGCATGTAGCATAGTGCCTCAATCAACTACGCTACCGCGTGTCCCTTTTTAAGAGTAAGGATTTACATTTATTCCTACTAATTAACATTATTTTATTTGCCGAAGAACAATTTTTTTCATTTTCTTTTAATGGTTAAGGCAGATGGATCTTCACTTGTATTACTTGATTAATCTTAACAGACACTACGGGTAATAAAATTGTTTAATTCTATTTTCATTGTAATGTTCGTTTACCAATAGTCTCCCTGTAGGGGGCTGACGTCAGCTGTCGACAGCAGACGTCGCGCCTGCTGCTTCCTGCGTCGCTCATTCCTGCTTCAAGTCAGCTGTTAACAGCAAGGCGACAGTCTGACAACTGAACAGCTTTCCATTTCTTCCGCTTATAAGGCAAAAGTTTTTCGTTGCTCCTGAATTTTGTCAATTTTTACATTTTCCCTTCGCGCTTTTCGTTGCTAAACAGTATGTTTTCCTCTTCCAGACGGGATGTTATTTCTGATCCATGGCAAAGATTTTGTTCCACTAAATGCTGTGGTCCATTATCCAAACAAGTCGCACTCCTGGGCGATGTCTTTTGAAGAAGTGTGACGCCCATTGGTTGCGACTGATGGGCATTGAAATGCACAGCTCTCGCTCCTTTTAACATAGTTTCCTTCTTTCGAAAAACGAAATGGAAGTTTTGAAGTCACATTACTGTCTGCGTGTTTGTCTGTGTCTGTCCATCTGTCTGCCTGCATACCCCTCCAGTTTTTAAGAGGCTTATAAGAATGTCTTTCTGTGTGTATCCCCTATTTTTTGTTTTTAATCGTTTAACAAGCTAATTTTTAAGGTGAGGAGTTGTTAGACCCACGCCCATCCTCAAGATGGAGAACCACCATTTGTCGGCTGTCCGCGGCTACCTATTCAATATATTTGCAGATATCCTTCATATCTGGAGGCCGTCTCCTCCATCCGCAACCTGAGGACGCGCTATGCCATGGTGACAAGGGACCCACGGAACATTAGGAAGGTCCAAGAAAACCAGGTGGTACTGAAATTGAATGGGGCACATCAGCTGTTGGTCAGTGCTGATGATGTGAATCTTCTGGGTGATATAATACACACCATAAAGGTGAACACAGAAACTTTAACTGACACTAGAAGGAGCTTGGTCTAGAAGTGAACAGAGAGAACTGACTACCAGATGCCGTCTCGTCACCAGAATGCAGGGCAATATCATGACATAAAGATGGCCAACAGGTGACTTGAAAATGTGGCACAGTTCAGATATTTGGGAACGAGAGTAACAAATCAAAATCTGATGCAGGAGGAAATGCAAGTATCGCTGCTACTTCATAACTCCCGTGTTTTCCCCCCACACCCTCCTAAAAAGAGAAACCCTCATTCAGAAACGTGGGGCCAACAGTCATTTCCCCAACACCATAGAGGTGTTTGAAAACTTCTTCGAGGGAGCGTCATATGAGATACTGACGCACGTCGTGACGCTAGCTGTTATTGGAGCATCACCAGATTCTGTTTTAAAAGCACGAAGCTAGCTGAAATCGCCATACCAGGAATCTCGTGTAGCATAACTGTCCCCCCGCCCGCCCGTAAGGTACAACGTGCCCACGAATAAGTTTCATACGATGAATACATCACACCATTCATTCATTCATTCATTCATTCATTCGTTCATTTACTCGGCCGTACAGCGCTGTCACAAACACATTTTCATGTTAGCCTGCAAAGCTGCGATTAGACTATACGCCTCACAATAGTATCGGAGAAGTTGCCGCACTAGCACGGCGCTACGCAAATCACTGGCAGGACAGGCCTAGCCTTCTACGTAGTTGTCGCTGTGCTTAACTAATTAAACCCCGGCCGCTTTACCACGGGTGGAGGGGGGGAAGAGACTGGATGGGCCCAGAATCTGGTCTGGACGACGTGGAGAGGAAGAAAATTTCACCTACCGTGACTCGAATCCCAATTCCTCGGCCTTCTAGCCCGTAGACAGTCACCATACCGACTGTGATATATCCCCGGGCTTTCTATAACCTAATGGCTCCCTTTATTACGTCAGACACTGCGGTTGCAAGCAAGTAGTTCAGTTGATACGTCGGGGAACAACAGCTAGATGCTCCATTTACACGGAAGGCTCACAGTCTGCTAATGTTGTGTTAACAAATGTACTTGCTGCCTACTCATCAGTCGTGGAGATGGAGACGAAATGTTCCTCCGAAACATCGGTATACTACGGGTGTTTCTCGTGTTGGGCAGCATGAGAGCTGCTTCTGCCAGACGGCGTTCGAGAGAAATGATTGTCCTGTGACGTCACTGATTGTACCTTTCAGCGTACAGACGCGCAGCGGGTGCGCTGTTACGCTCTGCTTCTCCGTGCAGTGATACTGTGTCCTGTCAATTCGTCGAAAGAATAACCCGCATTCTGCGCCTTTCTTCAGTAAGTATCGTGTCTACCGTTGTGAACACCACGACACAAGAACGCCAATGGCAGTGAACTCGTGCGAGTCTATAGACTAAATAAGTCCAGATATCTGGAAAAATGTGTCGGTAACGAAGCGTTACGGTTGACATCTATTAAACTGTCACGTGTCGGTGGGGGGGGGGTACGCGTGCCGAAAGTAACTGGTTCTAGTTAGGATGATTGCATTTATTGGCACTTCGTTTACAATTTCCCTTAATTACAATGAATATAGCGTTATCGCTGACTTCCGCACTTTACAGTTCAGCTTTCCACACGCACTAGGATTCTCAGTTTCCATTAGTCGTATCCTGGTAACGGATTTCGACACAGGAGCTATCACTTCAAATCACTTTGAAGTCTTCTTGTTTTCAATCACTTTTTACTTCTCTGTACTCAACTAATCTTCACAATTCACTAAGGACATGCTCCATTCTCGTCCTTGCACTCTCAAGGGCCCCCAACTTTTGAATTCACTTATCCTATAAGCACTCTGCAAATACCCCACGGAAAACATATTTCGTATTGTTATTCACATCCCCGCGTTGCATGGCACCGTCCGATTCGCGGAAATGTGCCTACAGAGGCTTCGCATAGGAACGGATTGTATAACCCCGTTGTTCTATTGTTGCCTGCGTGCATTGTTTAGCAACTGCTCCTTCTGTGGCTCAACGTTTCTTACATGGAGTGAATATGCCACAATATAAACATTCCTTCTTCCCATATGTGCAGTACACGATGCTCACGTTGAAGTACTCGTATATTACATACGACACATTACGTCTCACCATGTGTAACAGTAAAGCATTCTAGGAAAAAATCTCTCCTATATTAGCATTTAAATTGTGGGTTAGTAAATGTCTGAGCAGCTTATCTGTATAAAATTAGCATATTCTAATTAAATTACTTTTGAGACGTAGCGAAATCATTATTGAATTCTAATCATGTTGCTGCAGAACTTCAGATGTCACAGCGAAATACGTAATTTCATAAACTAACCAAATTTAGACAACGCAGTTAGATACGGGTTCAGAATATTAATTAAAATTATATTTGTAGTAAGAAATATGAATATTTTTCTAGCTATCAAGTCAGTATACATCATGAAGTTACTTGAAACCAGACACCAAATGTTGGAACCCTTGAACGGAATTGTGAGGTGGGATTCACGCTTTTGTGTGTGTGTGGGGGTGTTGCTGAGAAATTTGTGTATAAAAAGATGAAACTGTGAATGGCAAGTGACATGATTAGGAGTGGGGAGCTTTTATTAGGGAGGTTGTCGGTTCAAATTTCTGCCGCGACATTAGCTACCCCAACAGATTTTTTTTCAGTTTCTCCGTGCAAATACCTAGAAAGTGCCATAAATATGCCACGGCCACTTCCTCCTGAATCCGTTCCACCTTGTTTATTCTGCTTATATTGAAAGCTCATCAGATAACCCACAGAAAGTTTTCCTTTTAAACCTAGAAAGTTCGCTTGTTTGTGGTGAGAGTTACGGACATTCATTCGAAGAGCCCTGCCTCCGGCTCAACGTAAGCGACAGAGAATAAACAAACAAACAAAGGAGCGGAAACAAGACGCTATCATGTTACTGGCTCTTCGCAAAATGTTTTGTGTTTGTTTGTCTCTGCAGTTTCTTCCCAAACTTTTTGAATTAATTTTAATCCTTATTATGTAAAACCTGATAGTACGTAACGCATCACGGGGAATTTTCATGATATACATAACTTACTGAGGCAGAAAGGGGAGGGGGAGAGATGCGAGAATGTTTCGGTCCATTTTATAACTAGCTGCAAGCTGAATACAAACCCTGCGAAGGTAAGGAGCAGATTCTTTTCAATATAAAATGAAATTATTAAATAAAATTCTTGTATTAAAGTTGTGTTTTGTTAAGAATATATTCAGTACGTACAATACTTACGCAATTCTTGAGAAATATTACAGACCCTGCATTACTACGGACATGTTCCTGAAACGTATGGTGTATAAATTTGTTTTCATATACGGCGCAATAATATTGTCAGGATTTAGTGGTGACTATAGACAGGGGTATGGATTGGATCTTGGATTCATTGACCACGTTACCACAAGACTCGTAATTAGACTTTACAGATCACTGACACAGACTAGCGTCCTCAGTTAATTACAGTTTCTACTAACCGTTTCCTGGCAACGGATTTTAAAACAGGAACTATAACAGTCTCACTGAATTACACATTTCAGATATTACACACAGAATCTTCTTTTCACAGCCTCCATCACAGAATTCTTCTCGACTGCCACACCTCAACTGACTGGATTCAGAACTACTTTACGGATGGCGGTTTACCGCCAAGCCCCTTGAGACTCACGACCAGCAATTTTATTTTTAACTGAACTCTTGCGGCAATACTGGTAGTCCTTATGTAACATCTCCTCTGACTAGAGGATGGATCTGTTGTTTGGAATTGCTGCTGGTTCTCGCCAGCGCAGTCATTCTCAAGTGAGACTCATGATCTTATTTCACCGTCTCAAATTCGAGCCTCCCCAATCTGCAGAGCCAGGTCCCCATATTTATATCCCACAGGAATAACCCCAGGCACTAGTTTTCTTTTTAGTCACTTTCCACTGCTCACAGGGCTAAGGTGCAGGTATTCGAACTCGCCTCTACGCGGCGTCTATCTGCTATACAGACTGGATTCAAAATCAAAGTCGCATTGCGACTGACAGTCTGTTAATCAGTAAGTCTTGGTGTCGAGCCCCAATATTTATTACTATTTCACAGTTACGGTCTTATTTTTGAGGGGCACCCTCTCTGACGACAGGAAGAGTCTCTCTTTTATATTTGCTGCTGGCCCTCGACAGCGTAGTCTCTCTCGAGTCCGAGTCCCTTGGGACTCGCGACCATAATTTTCTGCCTCAGAATTGAGACTTCCATTTTCTTCACCTCCTAAGAGTCGCAGGGTCACAATTGAAGTATTCGACACCGTCTGACTCGAGTCCTATGTCGTGAAGGTACGTGGCTTGAGTCTTATGTACTGAAGGTGTCTGGCTCGAGTCTTATGTTGTGAAGTTGCCTGGCTGGAGTCTTATGTCATGAAGGTGTCTGGCTCGAGTCCTATGTCGTGAAGCTACGTGGTTCGAGTCTTATGTGTTGAAGGTACGTGGCTCGAGTCTTATGTGTTGAAGGTATGTGGCTCGAGACTTAGGTCGTGAAGTTGCCTCACTCGAGTCTTGGAGGGACATAAAATGTTGTGACTAAGGTTTCTCTAAGATTCCCTCTGCCCCTCCCTTTCGAGACACTACCTAAAATTAGGCCTTCATTGTTTGTTTCCAGACTGTTCACAGATCGATTAATCACTGATCGTAGTACTATCCGACGCTGTGGAGATAATCTGAATTACTGACGTTGCCATGGCTTCACTGAGACGTTTTGTGATAGCCCTTATCCCTTCCAGTTACTGCACACATTAATCCTTCCGTTTCTGCTCTGATGCAGGCCACAATTGTTTCCAACCGTCCCGCCAGATTCATCGTCCATAACACTCCTCGTCACCATGTTCCCTGCAATGTAGAGGCAGCCGTCAGGTAGTAAGAACTTTATGATAAGGGGAACAGTAGAGGTCTCTCTCTTATAATGATGGATACTTAGCGGATATTATATTGCTAATGGAGCATAATTTCTTGTTTGATGTGAAGCCGTCTCATCTTAGTAGTCTCCAGCGTCTGCTCTTGTTATGTGTGCCACCTTCATGCGTGCATTCCAAGTATGAATTCCCAGATTATGTGGCATTCGCGCGTAATCCTGTTTACGTTAATTGTAAGCTCTTTTGCAGCTCGTTTCTCGTTTGTTTTGGAAACCCATTCCCTCCGTAATGACTCAATTTGAATTTCGTGTAAAGTGGAAATTCATTCTAACATTTCCGTGTATCGCTCATATCAAGACACTGGTTTCTACAGCAGTGTTAATACGGTGGAGTTAAATATTTATTCTGAAGTATTTCATTTTGCTTCATTGGCCCACTTCTTCACAATCGAGACCTGAATTTTATCTTTAGTAGTATAGAATTTATAAGATCAGTTCGTGTTGTAGGTAGTTAAAAATTACAAATATGGCGACAATGCGAAATTTTGAAACAAATCAAAATATTTATTGTAGTGGGCTTTATTACTAGTGGGAATGTTGTAGAGACATGAATCACAAAGTCATCAGTTTGAAGTTATGAATGTTCACGGATTCACGGGGGCCTTGACTTCGGGGCCTTGTGGATTGTGATGCCGTATAATCCTGTAAGAAGACACCAATTTCTCAGAAGAAGATTTCTCTTCCATGAATGAAATATGTGGGTCGAAGAATTTGCGGTTTAATTGGGAAAAATATAAGAAAACTAATTAATAATGACCAACATATGAAAGAAAACACTTTTCTTCGGGAAAATTTTTGTCCCTCTGTTATAATATTTTAAGCATAGAATATAAAATCATGGATACATCTGTACTTACATTACATACGTAAACTGTACTTATATTCACTTATGTACTGCGACATGTAGAACCGCTGTTACCTAACGACCGTGAAATAAGCAGTTATATAATATCCGTTGCTAAGTAATGACTCAGTAAAAATGACTTACCAGATAATGGCCGCAATACACGCAAGCAACAAAAGAAATGTTGGCAGCGGTGTTTTCTGTGCGGTCCGTGCCGAGTCTATTTAACGAGCAACTGCAATTTCGAGACAACGGCAAAATGCCCGTGTGGAGGCGGTTTCGAATACGTCCACCGTGACCCTGCGAGTCGTAGGAGGCGACTAGAAAGGAAGTTTCAAATTTGAGACAGTAATATGTGGTCCCGGTACCAAGGGTCTCGGACCCGAGAAGGACTGCGCTGGCTAGGACCAGCAGCATATACAAAAGACAGACCCGTCCTCACGTCGGAGATAGCACCCACAAAAACAAGACCGTAACTGTCAGACAGTAATAAAGATCTGGTGGCAAGCCCCAGATGGGTGCTTTATGCCAAGACAGACTGGCCTACTGACCGTCGGTCGTAAAATGAGACTCACACTCAGACTCAGACTTGAGGCAACCGGCGCGTGTGGAGACGGGGTCGGATACCTTAATGGTAACCCTGCGAGTCGAAGGAGGCTAGGAAAAGGAACCCAGTAGCTAGGGATAAAACTGGGCCACCCTGTTCCTGGCCCTCCAGGTTGGGAGAGTCTTGAATCTGAGAGAGTAAAATATGAACATCCATCCTGTCAGAGCAATGTTATATTAGCTAACTTGTTTGATAAGGCCTGAAAAATATCAATGAATCTTCTTTGACTGCGAATACAACATAATTTTGCTGAGAGGAAAATAGAGAAAGATAGAAGTCAATATCTCAGTGGAGAAATTTCTTTTTATGATGATCCAGTCAGACATTGTAATAAGTTAGGAAACCCGGGGGGGGGGGCGGCTGAATAACACTGACGCAAACATAATCTTCCCTTTTCCACAAAATTCATTCGGAAAACAGAGTAAATCCTATTACTAAAATATTTTCTCGCTTTCACTCGGGTTTCTGTTTCCCTATATGAGCTCAGAACAAACTCAGATGTGTCTGAGCTTTATATCAAGAAAGAAAATACCTTCAACCTTTTATTGATTACCACACCTAGCCACATCTAAAAATATTTTCTTAGAAAGAGTTCTGTATTGTGGGATATAACGCCGTGCAGTTTGTTGGCCAACTGATGTTTTGGAGGATTATGTCTCCTCTGTCTTCAGAGGTGAAAAATTAACCAAGCAAGAAAGCATAAAGCAGGAAGCAACGACTGGCGGTTTGTCAAGAAGGGCTCAGCTCCATAAATTTTCATTAGTGTTTTATTTAGCTAGGTTACCAATTTTATTTACTCTTTTTACGAAATATTCATGGTACGTATGTACCTTTTCCCCATTTCATAAATCAGTAGACGCTGCCTCTGTACCAATGAGTGGAATATTTTATTTTTAAATATTTATGGAAAGCGTTGATTTCTCATGTTCATTAATTCGAAGACCTAAACAGTTGAAGCATTGCAACCAAATGGTAATATAAAGAGAATGCATGGCACCGGGTCTATTGAGACATGATGTCAAGTCTGTATCCAGGCTTACGCTGCGAGAACATTACGAGTCATCCGTGGGTTACCTACCTCATAACTTAAATAATAACCACTCAAGTCTGAAGGCCTTCCAATACAGTACAGATTTGTAACGTCACGACGTTGACTATGAAGAATGTCGTCTCGTGGGACGTAGCGCCGTATAGATCTTATGTGAACCGACGTTTAGGAAGAACCTGTCCCCTCACTCTTCAGGGTAGAAAAATCAGCTAGCGAGGAACCAGCTTGAGCAGATGGCTGCAGAGTGAGCCACCAGTCGAAAACGTTACTTCTATATGATTCCTTTTGCATTCAACGGAAATTAAGGCTGGTATTTTAAGGAATAAATTTATTTGTTTCAGGTAAGCCGTAATTTGCTGTTGCTTGGTACGATCCTCTTCTCGTCTCTGTGGTAAGTCTCAATGGACATATTGACAGTTTAGTAAATTTGCAAAGCTTCGTTATATTAGTACAATGTTCTTTTACGTAGCTAAGGTTCTGAAAACCTTTCCATGCAGTTCTATATTATCTGCCTCATTAATAGTTAAGTTACAGCTTTTCGTAAGATTCCATGGGAAATACAGGCTTCGCTTTTCATGAAACTCCAAAATTAATAAATATTGATCCCTATAGGCCTAATGTTTTCGTGGCCTCACGGCCCCACGTAGGGGAAATACTGCAAGAAGTAGACGAGACAGGGAATACAGCTGCGTTGTAGGAGGGAGGGAGACACGATAAATAACGTATTTGGCCAAATCTACTGACAGCCAGGTGTAGAACCACAAGCAGTCTCTTTCTGTTCCAGACCGTTCACTCGCTAGTTTTGTGTTAGCTGGTCGTATTCCCCGTGAGTACAGTGTTATGGACTGCCGTAGGTTACTAGAACATTGTCAGGGGATCAGCAATATCAGAGTTGAATTGGAAACCAGCATTTAAGGGAGCTGCTCGGTGTACATCATCAGGGTGGATGAGGTGAATGACCGTATGTCGCTAATATTTATACCAGTTTGTCAAATCAGTGTCTCTTCCTACTTTTGTGTTTCGCAGCGGGAAGACGGAGTCAAACTGTGCGGTCACCCATCTTTCTCTAAACTATCATCATGTTGCTTAATCTTGCGACCCTCTTGCCAATTATTTTGTTTTATTTTTACATGTTCTTCTGTGTGCCTTTCCGGAATTTTCGTGATGTATGTGTGCTGGAATGCCTTAATAACCAGATGCTGGGATTCCATGCTTTGCTCAGTTTCTACTCGTCCTAAAAATAAAAACATTTGAATGCCGTGTCTTGCTTGTCAGAATATGGTCGATCTGATTTTGTCTTTCCATCAGATTTCCAAGCAAATTTATGTTATGATGTGGGGAACATTATACTCTTGACATATTTTTTAATGTAGCAAAGTTAACTATTCTAACCCCATTATCATTACAAATTTCATGTGAACCGTCGTTCCTAGTTGTTGGATTAAGATATCTTCTCTATTCAGTTTGTCATTGAAATCTCACAATAAAATGTAAGANTTTTCACGTGGTATTTAGGGAATTTATTGAGACGCTGTCTATTTCCACATAGAAACTGGCTTTCACATCGTCAGTTTTATCCTCTGCTGGAGCATGAACTTTCAGAATAATTATATAATATCTGCGACCTCTTAGTATTATACACGATATCCTGTCACTAAAAAACTCTACCCTTAAAGGGTCCTGACGATGTTGTATAACACACAGAATTACTGTATCATGGACTCTTTCCATCGTCCGGTATTCTAGAAAATAGAAAACACGAGGTTTAATCATTGAGGTTAGCTCTTCCTAAGGGGCCCAATTTAGTAGATGTCGTCCCTCCTTCACCTGAGAAGGGAAAGAGATCCAGTTCACGAAACGTATTTTATATTTTGTCGCGTACCGGACAATGGGAAAAGTAAAAAAATCCAGTAATTTTGTGTCGTTAATTTTTTTTTATACTAAAGAATTCAAACTCGAAAACCTCTACGGTTTTAGAAAGTAAATGACAACAAAGCCTACATTCTCTAGAGATTGAGGTTTGCGGCACTCAGGAATCCTAACAAATTCACTGTTAAACCAACTCGCTCCACTGTTGTACGAGAAAGCTGCTCAAACCCTCAAGTTGACCATTTCCACCCCAAACTTTCTCCATCCTCTAGGGCCGAAAATCTGAGTCGGAAGTAATAAAATTGTTGTCACAAACAGTGTGAAGCCAATTTATCCCTTGTTAGTGTAAGTTACATTGCAACTGTTCTTCAGTGATAGACTTGGCCGTGTAAAGAACTACAAATAATTGTATTTCAGTGATAGAATACAATGTATTTTCATGTGTTGTGGGTTTGTCACGCGACAAATAACTTCATGCCGTTTTGGATCTAGAGAATTTATTGAACAGTCGCTCCTACACATACACAATTCACAATTTCTCAATTACTGTCATCTGCAGTTTCACAAATGCTTCTCCTGTAGTCATTTCCATTCACTCGATACGACTCACCTCGTAGCTGCTGGACCTCAACTTATACTGAATACTAGTAACTCTCTCTCTCTAGTAACTGGCTCAACACTCAAGTCAAAGTCAAAGTCATATTGCGACTGACGGTCAGTCAGTCTGTCTTGATGTCGAGCCCCGATTGGGGCTCATGATCAGATTCTTTTTTTCTTTATACGAAAGCTACTGTCCTGTTCATTTGGGGCGCCCTCTCTGACGAGAGGTCGGGGTCTGTCATTTGTTAGTCATAATCTGTCTTAGTAAGTCTATTGTCAGTATTTACATATATTTACAAATTTAATCTTAATTCCTATTTCTATGTACAATATATACAAGGCCTCTGTCAGTCCAGGCTCAGTACAGCAGATTTTGTCATATTTCTAGCAGTATTAGCTA
>NW_019720560.1:306523-307431 GCF_002891405.2 Cryptotermes secundus
GTACGCCTGACCGCCGCCAAGTTTAAGCCCCTTATACTTTCTGTGTCTGGCTTCGCCTTGTCCGATGTTGCGAACATTCTCATTTTCATGGGTTTGTATGGCTTCTGCTTATTTCTTGCATAATTTTGTTATATAGTCATATACGTACGGGATTTTAAATGTCATGTGCAAGTCGCGGACCGGTGTGCGCCTTGGAAAATTGCCAATCGTGCGGAGAACCTTGTTTTGCAGGCGCTGCAATTTCACTAGATGAGTGTCTGCCGCAAACTCCCAGGCGGGACTAGCATAAGTCATTACGGATCTAATAAGAGCTTTGTGGAGGGTCAGTTTAATGTTAGCGCTCAATCGCTCACTTTTGAATAGGGAATACACTCTAATGAATGTTCTGAAGGCCTTGGCTTCGATCATTTCTATGTGTAATCTCCAAGTCACTTTCTTATCGAAGATTACACCTAGATATTTTGCACTATTTACAAATGGAATGTTTCTTCCATTTAGAGTAAGACAAGACTCAGGCGGTCGACGACCACGAGAGAAGTAGACCCCCCGAGTCTTATCTTCATTAATTTTTATATTCCAGCGCTCACACCAGGTCTCCATTGAGCTGAGACCGCGCTGGAGTTTTCTAACAATAAAACCCTCTTTGCGATCTGTCGCATACAGACAGGTGTCGTCCGCAAAGAGGGCCATGTGAACACCATGTGTTTGGAGGCCATCATTTATGTACAAATTGATAAGGGTAGGGGAAAGACTGAACCTTGTGGCACCCCTGCTTGCATTTCCCTTGGGGTTGACATTTGGTCTTCAACCGAAACCCTGAATTTACGCTGAGAAAGAAAGGACCCAATAAGTTTGGTTAAACTGTTTGAGAATTCCAATTTTGATAACTTATACAGCAAGCCTGAGTG